>NC_082639.1:8178181-8481212 GCF_028023285.1 Balaenoptera ricei | reverse complement strand
TCTGACACTTGATTTCAGATTCTGGCCCCTGCAGGGACTTGCTGTTGGCCCCGGGCAAGTGGCTCGACCTCTCTGTGCTCATCCTGAGACTGCTGCAAGAACTTGGTGAAACCTGTATAGAGGCCCACCCACTGGGTTCCCGTGCTGGCCGCTCCTTTCACTAGCCTAGCCACCATGAGCAGGACCATTAAACGGTCATTGGTTTAAAAAAGATGGTATTTAGGTCTCCCTCCAAGTGTTGCAGGGAGGTCGCAGTGACCCTGGGCCTCTAGCGCCCAGCTGGGCATGAGACACCTGCAGACAAGAGGAGGTTCCTCTCAGGCCAGGCCGTGATACTGGATGGCCCCTAAACCCAAGCCTAGGCCTCAGCGGTGTCCCATCTCCTTCCCTGCTGACTGCCTGCCGGCCCCTCCCCCAGACATCGACGAGTGCCAGGTGCCCCCAGGAGAGGCCCCCCCCTGCGAGCACCACTGCCACAATCACCTGGGTGGCTTCTACTGCTCCTGCCGTATGGGCTACGTTCTCCACGGGAACAAGCACACTTGCTCAGGTGAGCTGCAGCTGGAGCGGGACCCTGTGCCCAGCCCACCCCCACCCTGCCCCAAGACACAGCTGGCTTCTCAAGGCCATAGCTGCTCTGCCCAGGCCACTGGAGGGCCCACTGGCCTTGGCCCACTAGACACTTCTCCTGGGTGACGGCTCCTTTTCAGATCTTCTGTCCCCTCTCACCATCCATCCATCTACCCATCCATCCACCCACCCACCCTCCCTCCCACCCATCCACCCACCCAACCATCCACCCATCCATCCATCCATCCATCCATCCATCCACAATCCATCCATCCATCCATCCATCCATCCACCATCCATCCATCCATCCACCCAGCCACCCACCCTCCCAACCATCCACCCACCCATCCACCCACCCATCCACCCATCCATCCACCCACCAACCCACCCACTACCCACCCATCCATCCACCCCCCCACCCATTCTACCTACCCACCCACCCTCCCACCCACCCATCCATCCACCCACCCATCCATCCATCCATCCATCCATCCATCCATCCATCCATCCACCCAACAATCCACCCACCCATCCATCCACCCACCCATCCATCCGTCCACCCACCCATCCACCCACCCATCCATCCACCCATCCATCCATCCACCCACCCACCCACCCTCCCACCCATCCACCCACCCAACAATCCACCCACCCACCCACTACCCACCCATCCATCCACCCCCCCACCCATTCTACCTACCCACCCACCCATCCATCCACCCACCCATCCACCTACCCATCCATCCATCCATCCACCCACCCATCCATCCACCCACCCATCCATCCACCCACCCATCCATCCATCCATCCATCCATCCATCCATCCATCCATCCACCTACCTGTCCACCCACCCATCCACCCATCCATCCACCCACCTAAGCACTCATCCGTCCACGTTCCCCAACTCCTCGTCTGCCTCCACCCTGTCCTTGGCTCACTCTCACTCCTCTTCAGCTCATTCACTGGGTGAGCACGTGTTAGGCCCTCACTGTGTACCTGGCCAATCAGGACTCATCCTCCCTGGGGGGCTCCAGGATGAAGGAGTGGGGGCCCTAGGCCTGCCTCACACAAGCTTCCCTCCATGAAACTTCAGCTCAAAGCTGCCGGTTCAGCCCCCAGCAGGCCGACCCTTTTGGCCTCCACGGCCCGGACTCCCCTCTGCGCCCCTGCCAGGGGACTGGACAGAAAGCCAGCTGGCGCCCCAGGAGCGAGCAGCCCCAGCCCTCGGCGCTGAGCCTGCTCCGCCTGCTCAGTGTCCCTCCCCCGTGTCTCTCCCCATCTCCGTTCTCTCTTCCAGAGCAGAGCCTCTAGCCTGCCCTCCAGCTGCGGTCTGGGTTGGGCAAGACCGCTGCAGCCTGCAGCCCCCATTGACCCCGCCCACGGACCTAACAATAAACTCGGCTCCACCTCCACCTGCTGCGTGTCTCTGGGGGGGAAGGGTGAGGGGAGGGCAGCAGTGTGCACTCTGGCCCCCCTTCCTTCCCACCCTCATCTCAGCCCGATGGGCCCTAGTTGGTGGGAGCCGCCACTATGGGGCCACAGGCTCCTTTGCCAGAGGGGCTTGCTCTGTCCTCACCCTCATTTTGGTGATGGGGCACCGAGGCCCAGAGAGGGGCAGGGGGCTCACACAGGGGAACCAAGCTCTGGCTACGCCCCCACCAGGAGTCCGAGGACTGAGCTCAGAGCATCCTGGGGTCCACCTCCTGTTCAGAGGGTACCTCAGGCCCTGGGTGTGCTGGGCTGGGGGAGTCTGACCCCGAGCAGAGAGGCCCAAGGAGGTATCGATTCACTGATGGGCAGTCTGGTCCCCCACATCCGGGGGTGACTCCCTCTGTCCCATGGGGAGCAGCCACGTGGAAGAAGAAAGGCAGTGCTGGGACTCCTCACTTCCTGGAATGCCTGTGTCCCCACCTCTGCCACCTGGGGGATGGGGGGTAGAACCCTCCTACGAGTGATGCCAACAGACATTCCCTCTGCAAAGGCAGAATCAGCTGTTTCAATGGGGAAAGTGGGTACCAGACTCACTTATGATCAGTGTGGACTTGCACTGCCCTCAATTGCCCCCCAGGGCAGAGCCTAGACCCAGGGAAGGTGGGCAAGGGGAGGCCTTCCTGAGTGTTCCTGGAGGGGGCCCAGGGGAGACTCCTCTCCTGCCACCTCCCCACACCCAATTCCTGGGAACAGGAAAGTCCCCTTCACTTCTCCTGGTGCCCCTTTCCCCCGGGCAGACCCTGACATGGCTTACTCCCCGCACCCCTGGAACTGTGACTCTGGCCCAGGGTTCCCCGCACCAGGAGCCTCAGCTTAGGGCCTCCATCCTCCCGGGGGTGTGAGTGGGGCCCCTGGAGAATGTACCTCCAAGTGTCACTTGTTTCAGCTAAATCCTGGAAGCCAGAGAGACCCCTCCCTAAATTGTCCCTTCAGCCACTGGGTGGGGCGTTCAGTCTCGGGAGATGCTTCTGGGGCTGGCGTGTGACAGTGGACGGGCGGCCTGAGCCCCGCCGCCTGCGCCTGGCTCAGCCCGCCTGTCCTCTCCCCTCTCCCCAGCCCTGTGCTCAGGCCAGGTCTTCACCGCCCGGTCTGGGGTGCTCAGCAGCCCTGGATACCCTCAGCCGTACCCCAAACTCTCCAGCTGCACCTACAGCATCCGCCTGGAGGAGGGGTTCCGTGTCACCCTGGACTTCGTGGAGTCCTTTGACGTGGAGTCGCACCCTGAGACCCAGTGCCCCTACGACTCCCTGAAGGTCTGGTTCCCCTGGCCGCTGCCTCCCCCTGGCCCGGCAGGTGCTGAGGTGACAGGGGCCTCTCCACTTTCAGATTCAAACAGACAAGGAGGAATATGGCCCATTTTGTGGGAAGACGTTGCCCCACAGGATTGAAACCAAGAGCAACACAGTGACCATCACCTTTGCCACCGATCAGTCGGGGGACCACACGGGCTGGAAGATCCACTACAACAGCACAGGTGAGGGCAGGTGGGGCTCCGATTCGGCAGGGAGCTCTTCCAGAAGCGTCAAGGAGCCACATAGGATGGAACCCGTCCTGGCCGGGCCTGGGAAGTCAGGGGAGGGAAAACTTTTCCTTAACCCTCTTAGTGTCCCTGGCTGGGTCTGAAAAGCAACCTGACAGGTTAACAGGAAAAAAAAGCATACATGTTTATTTCATGTAAATTTTATGTGGCACCGGAGCCTTTGTAAGGAAATAAAGACTCAGAGAGACAGCTGGACCTGTGTACTTTCGTGCTAGGTTTGCTGAGGGGTGTGATAGGCTGAGGAATATGAAGTAAGGGTGGTAAGCGGGGTGGGGGAACTTAGCCAGGCCTGTTTGTTAGGATTCTTCTTGGCATCCTTTTGTCTTTGGTGATAGGGCTTCCCTCTGAGTGTAGGGAAGACACCTGTCACATGAGGGTCTTATGACCTGCTTCAGGGAAGAATGGCGAGGGGCGGGGAATCAGAGTGACCTTCCTGCTTCTGCCATTTTCTCAAACTCCCAGCTTAAAATCGTCAACATGCCAAGGTGCCATATTTTGAGGTAGTGTGTCCTGAACTCCATCAGAAGACAGACCAGGTTTGAGTGGGGTGGTCTGTGAGGCAGGGGTCCCCTATGGGAAGTGCCACCCCCCCATTCATCCACCCACTCACTCACCCCTCCATCCAACCATCTCTCCTTCCACCCATTTACCCATCCACACAGCCGTCCTTCTCTCCTTCCCCACCTCTCACCCTCCCCTCTTCCATTCACCCAGCCATCCAACCATCCCTCCTTCCATCTGTAGGAGAGGAAATAATAGTTTTCCCTCTGCCCTTCCAAATTCTTGGTTGGGAACAAGAGACATTAACGAGAGAAAAAGAAACAAGTTTATGAACGTGGATATCTCGTGCATACATGGGAGATAACCCAGGGGAAAATGAGTCTCAGAGGTGGCTTAGAATTCAGGCTTAAACATCTTCAGCTAAAGACAAAAGAGAGAAAGGGTACAGGAGAGTCCAGTTATGAGGAGGTGACCAGGAAAAGCATGGTAAGCAAGAGTATGATTCGTTATGCAGATTAAAGACTCTGTCTTTTTTTTGCTTTTGAAATTTAACTTTAGTAAAAAAAAATTTTTCTCTCTTTTCCTTTGTTAAGAGTTTCTAGTGATTTAGTCATCCTACTCGTGGTACAGAATGGGAGACACTCTTACAAATGGAGATTTCCTCTGTAAATGTACATTTCCCTTAGAAAACGGTAATTTCTACTCTGTTTTCAGAGTTTCTCCTGTGTCTGCTGTTTCATAAAATAATCAGCTCAAAATACAGTTGGCTCCCCACATCCATGGATGTAGAACCCATGGATACAGATGGCTGACACTCCGCCTGTTTTTTTTTTTTTTTTTTTTCTTTTGGCCGAGAAGCTTGTGGGATGATGTTAGTTTTCCGACCAGGGATTGAACCCACGCCCTCGGCAGTGAAAGCGCTGAGTCCTAACCACTGGACTGCCAGGGAATTCCCTCTGCCATTTTGTATAAGGGGCTTGAGCAGCCGCAGATTTTGGTATTCACGGGGCTCCTGGAACCAATGCCCCGCAGACATCGCGGGACAGCTATAATCCTTATGCCAAGGAGGCAGAGTTTGGAGTCATGTTCCGCCACCCCTCACACACATCCATCTGTCCATCCTTCCCTCCTTCCATCCATCCATCCATCTTATGGATGGGCACCGGGCCCTGTGTGGGGAATACTTAACACCTCTGCTGTCAGTCCACTCTTGTCACAGCAACATGACCACAGCCCTGTGACAAGCACAGCCGAGCACCAGACACAGTGAGAGCCCAGAGGAGGGACCTGGCCCAGGCAGGGGCTGGGTGCTAACAAAAGGGGCCCGGGACAGGAAACATACGAGATTGGATTGAAAGGATAAGTAGGTATTGGAGGAAGGTGGAAGGGTGTTCCAAGTGCAAGGGAAGTGTATGTGCAAAAGCCCAGAGGCTCCACCTTCCTCGGTGTGAGCTGTAAGAGGGTGTGATGGGGTAGGCAGAGATGGGGGCTCCCGCCTGACACGGAGGGTTTGGACGGGAGTCTGCACTCCGCCTCTCGGACCCTCGTCCACCACCTCTTCCTCGTGACAGACCCTCAAACGTAGACGGTAGTTCTTGGTGCCACCTCCTGTGACATGAGTCCAAGTCCCCCACCTTCCGGGCACTGACCTCTGGACGTGTCTGTCCCTCTCAGCACTCTCAGCCAACAGGTCTTTCAGGATGTTTTTGGAAGGACAGAGTAACTGAGCTGGAAAAGCTCCAAAGCAAAACACCCAAGGCCCCAAGCCGTGCTCAGAGCGCAGGCTGGGTGTCAGACTGCCCGGGTTGGCGTCCCGGCTGTAATGCATCCTGTTTCCTGACCATGTGACATTGAACCTCTTAACATAACTTTTCTGAGACTTAATGTCCCAAATATCCAATGAAGGACAATATCTCCTTGGAAAGGTGGGGATTAGTGGGCTAACGCAGAAGACACCGAGTGAGCATGGGGGAGGTATTGAGTAATTTAAAGAATGAGGAGACTGAATTAGGAAAGATACTAACCTTTGGGCCAGCTCTGTGGGAAAGGGTGAGAGATGGGTCAGGAGAGGAGAGACCAGCACTTTGGGAACATTTCATTTGCCTCTTGTTCATTTTTAAAAAGCCTTTTGTTTTCCCGTGGGTCGAAGTAATAAAACTTCTAAAACTGAAGCACTGGTTTCAGAGTGAGGCAGAGGGAAGAGTCAGGTTTGCCAGGCTGGTGGGTGAGAAGGGGCCGGGACAGAGCCTGGAGGTGTGTGTGAAGTGCCAGCAGGGCCCTGGCCTGGGTATGAGGCGGCCTCGGGAAGCCCTGGGCCCCGACAGGGCCACCTGGAACATTCCTGGAGATTGGTTTCAAGAGGGGAGACTCTGGGGCCTGCCTGGGACCGAGAGTCACTGCAGGACACAGGGGTCAGCTGCTGGAGGAAGGAGGGCACTGGGCAAATGACCTGCGTGGGCTGAGGGGTGGCCTTGGGGGATGGGCAGCCATGGGGGACTGGCTGAAGCCTTGGGGTGACAACAGGCCAGGGTTTGGGGGCCAAAGTGGAAGCCAGCCCTGAGCCCTGTGGGCACGTGCTCACGAGGGACGTATGAGGCTTCCTGAGTGCCAGTCTGGCCCTGAGCCCCCGGTGCCTCTCTGAGCCACAAGGGCTGCTGTGAGGGTTCGCTGGCTGCAACCCCCTGTGGCCCAGCACTTATTAGCAAAGCGATTTCCTCTGTGCTTCACATTTGGTCCTCGCAACAGCCCTAGAAGCTGAGCAAACGTTCTTACCACTCTCAGCTTACAGGTGAGGAAACTGAGGCTTTCCTGTGATTTTAACCCATGCTGTCCAGCTCTTTCCCCCCCAGGTTACACTCCCCCGGTTTTCAGCAGTGTGTGTGAGGCCCCTGGCGTGGAGCAGATGCTCCCTTTGCCGTGACGTGACCTTGCTCCCTTACCACGTGCCTGGCTTTCTTTTCATCACTTTGGCTGAAGCCCAGGCCAGGCAACAAATCCTAATTTGTACGATAAGCAGCCGAGAGTTTAATCTTGCCTTTGGTTTTAAATCCTAAGAACTCTACCCCACTGTGGCAAGCTCTCTTTACACGTCAAGTGTTTCATTTATAAACCGAGAACTTCTAATTGCTAAATTCAGACTTGCTGCTATAGAGCCAGCTAAACCCCAGACATCTGGTTTCCTTGCGCAGCTCAGCCCTGCCCTGACCCGACGGCACCACCTAACGGCCACATCTCCCCTGTGCAGGCCAAATACATCCTGAAAGACCACTTCTTTGTCTTTTGCGAGTCGGGCTACGAACTTCTGCAAGTAAGTTAATACAAAGCTGTTTAAGTGCACCACAATCATGACGGTTTTTGAATGAATACATATTTATATCAGCAAATATGTGAAAGGAAAATGGGGAAACAGCTGTTGTCAGCATGGTGGTTTACTTTGCCTATGATTAAACAATAAAATTCAAAGGAATGATACATTTGCTAAGAGAAGCGGCCACAAAGAATTTTCTATTCTTAGGAACTCCGTTTTTTTTTTTTAATTAATTAATGAATTTCTGGCTGTGTTGGGTCTTCGTTGCTGTGCATGGGCTTTCTCTAGTTGCGGCGGGGGAGGGGGGCTACTCTTTGTTGTTTTGGTGGCTTCTCTTGTTGTGGAGCACGGGCACCAGGCGAGTGGGATCCAGTAGTTGTGGCATGCGGGCTCAGTAGTTATGGCTCATGGGCTCTAGAGCACAGGCTCAGTAGCTGTGGCCCACGGGCCCAGTTGCTCCACGGCATGTGGGATCCTCCCAGGCCAGGGCTTGAACCCGTGTCCTCTGCACTGGCAGGCAGATTCTCATCCACTGCGCCACCAGGAAAGCCTGGAACTCCGCTTTTTAAAAAAGCTTTTTTTTTTTTTTTTGGAAAGCTGGCGATTAAAATGAACACCTTTTCTCTGTTCACACACATTACAGCAGCTCTTGGTAAAGCAGCTGAAGTGTTTGTCATGTGCTCTGTGTTATCACCTTGCATTAAATCAAGCTCCTCCTGGTCAAATGACCTTTACATGAAACAACTCCTGGGCCCACAAAAAAATTAAACAGCCCTTGGAAACAGTATATTCTGCAAAGTTATAAACAGTGACCACTGTTAAGGGAGAAGGAGGATAATTTCAAAAAATGCTTAGTGTGTTGCTTTAGGGGCACAGGTAAGAGATTAACATGTCCTCTTTATGTTCTTCAAAATGTCACTGAATCCCAGTGGTAAAAGGTAATAACACTGAAAAGATAGCTGGCTATGCAACCAGTCCTGTGGAGGGACAACCGCCCCAGACCCCCCAAAAAAGTGAGACACTTTGCTCAACTTGTAAACTTCTGGGCGGGCTCTTTCCACCGCAACTTGGACCGCAGGCCTGTTCAGTTTCTGAGGAAGAAAGAAGTCATCCTGCTCTCCTTTGAAGCATAAAGCTTCAGTCAAAGCCAACTTCTTTCATTTTAAAGTCTGATTTTAGAAAAATATTTAAATAAGTCAAAAATGTCCCGCTAAGTATTAGCAACGGAAATTGAGAACACACGTGTGAAGCTTATGGAAATATTGATATTTTAAGTAACTTTCCTCCAGTTAATAGCCGCAGGCTAGAAAAATCCAGACACATTCACTCCATGTCTATCAGGCTGATCTTCCCCAAACTTTTGGCTGTCACCCTTTGGCACTTTACATAAAGAAATGGTGGAACACCAGCAGGAACTTGTGAGAAATCTGACGTATTCTTGGATGAAGTGGAAAGCAGAAAATATAAACTGCTGCAGAGGTCAACATCTTTAGAAATGAGATACACACATAGGTGACATCACCAACAAGCACACACATGTATCAAGGCAGTTGGGCTGCGTGTCCAGTCACATGGGTGCATCACCCCCTTGGGAGCATCTCTTGAAACACTCGAACTATTGTGGGAGCAGAGCTTTGGGGAGCGGTTTCATGATATAAACAAGGAAATTAATATTTTCTCAATTCCTCTTTAGGGTTACTGGCCCCTGAAATCATTTGTTGCAGTCTGTCAGACAGATGGATCTTGGGACAAACCGATGCCGCAGTGCAGCAGTACGTACGTGTGACCACAATGCCTGTAGCTGCTTCTGCTTCTACTGCTTCTTCTGGTCTTTTTAAAAAAATGATTTATCAGGGCTTGAATTCCAAATTTGCTTCTCGTCCCCAGTTTCTCAGAGCACTCTTAAGAGGTTAAAACTGGACCAAGCTACTAGGAAAAGTATTTGCTTTAGAAAAGTATGGTATTTAAAATTATTTTTCTAAGTATAAAATACTCATAAAACATGGGAAAGAGAAAATTACAAACATTATAATACTCATAATCCCGCTGTATCAGAGTATAATCACTCTCGTTTTGGTGCATAGCCCTCCAATTACATACATCACACAAGTAAACATGTACAGGCTACTGTTTGTAGGGGCATATACGCATCAAATTGGGATGATGGTGTTCATTACCATTTTGTGAACTAAGAATCACGTACCTTATCTTTAATATTTTTAAAATTATAAGATACATGTTAAATGGAAAAAACATATAAATTTACAAAAATATACAGTGAAAGCCTCTCTTGCCCAAATCCTCAAACTACCTGTAAGACACTGGGGTCCATTCCTTCATATTCTTTATTTCCTATACTATTTATACTAACGTATCTATTACATACTTTTGAACTAAATTTGACTGCAATGTACTCTTCCCCCAACATTGTTGGGGTATCTTTCCGCAACAATCCAAGCACTCACAGAGCTGCTCGTTCTTTTTAATGACTGCAAAGTATTCCATCAGAGGACCTATGCTTTTTATTTCATGTGATTTCCATTGTTTCCAGTTTTTTACTATTACATACGCTGCCATAGTTAACACCTCTGTACGTATACTTTCACATATTTTGTGCAAGGGTTTCTACAAAATTCCTAGGGGAATATTTTTATTTCAAAATTTATATTCCCATGAGACTACCAATTCTTTACTACCAATTCTTTTAGTTTAAAAACCAGTAAAGAGCTGGCACTGAAGGACTGCTGGACTAAGGTATGGGTTTGAGCCCGGATTCTGACACTTCTCACTGGGTAGTTATGGGCATCTCATCTGTGGAGAATTAAGACAATGTAGACAACGCACTTGACACAAAGCCAGACACACTGCTACTAAGTTGCTGAAAACTATGTTACCTTTTAATATCCACAGAAATACATCAATTTTTAGATGTCTGTGTACAAAACTATGACTTTTAGACTGGTATCACTTTGTCTCACAAATTGGTTAGTTATGTCACATTAGTAATGTCCTAACAGTTGTGAATTCTAACCCAAACTCAAGGTATTATGACTTCCAGGTCTTCTAAAAAGGTCAACTTAGGAAAAGGATCATAAGAACAAGTCCTTCAGTCTTCTTTGTATTGTTCTATTTTTAAGGCTAACCAAATTGTACCATTTTACATCAAACCAGACTGTACAGGCATGTGCAGGCTGTGCTGTTTTCTTTTTTGAGTGCTAAGGAAGTCCAAGTGGTCTCAAATTCCCTTCCTTTAGGGAAGGCATCATACAGCTCCTTGCCCAGGGCCTTCACTTCAACCTAGCCATTTAGTTAGGAACAGAGATGAGAGTGATGCTGTAAAATCACACTAAGGTGATTCTCTCCAATTTCAGAGATGAAATGATGTCCATCTTGAATATGACTTCACGTTATAACCACACACAGCACAACCACCTATCAGTCTCCACATCGTTTTAATGTTAGGATTCAAAGTACAAACTGACTTCCCTCTCCCGTGTTTATTAGTTGTTGACTGTGGCCCTCCTGATGATCTGCCCAGTGGCCAAGTGGACTATATCACGGGTACTGAGGTGACCATATACAAAGCTGTGGTTAAATATCGCTGTAATGAGTTCTACACAATGAGAACAAATGATGGTAAGCAAATTGTTCAAAGTCGGGGGTGGGTGATATTTGGAACCTAAGCCCTCATGATCTGAAAATAAACTTACCCAACATTTTTGGCTAAGGCTAGACAAAAGATTAAAAGGCACTTCCTCCACCTGCTAAGTAAAATATTATAGCTGAAGTGACTTTAATGTCAATTTGCAAGAATCTGAAAACAGATCTTATCTAGTAAATGACTACTACAAACACACAATATATTCCAAATCGTTTAATTTAACAAGTCAAAACCTTATCATTAAGCACTTAAGATCTTGATACATATTCAAGTTACACATCTAAAAGGTTTCCACTTTGCAAGCATACATGGTAATGCAGAGACCTCCTATTTATGAAATCATGTAAAATGGTTATTCAGACACCTCTATTTCCCACTGATGCTCAACAATCTACATTTTTCAAGGGGGTATTCAAGCAAATGACAACCACCTTTTCACATGCAGTTAAACATTTTTGCTTTTTCAATGATTTGCAGGTAAATATGTGTGTGAGGCTGATGGATTCTGGACCAGCTCCAAAGGAGAAAAATCACTCCCCATCTGTGAGCCTGGTAATGGCTACATTTATACAGGAGACTCATAATTGATGGAAAGTAGAACTGGGTAGGAGACAGTAAGTAGTGCTTTAGCTGTGCAGGCAGAAATGTAACTTCAGCACTTGGCTCTGAGACCAACTTATTATTTCCAAATAGTACGTTCTCATTACCCCCTTTCCATATGGAGAGGTTGTTGGTGCTGACTGTATCAGTCATTTATTTTTGACCTTACAACTAGGCAAGCATAAAAAATTAAATGATTTTTTAAGTTATCTTGAACCATTTATACATTTATAAACATGATTTCTTCTCTGTAAAAATGCTATTAAAACCCAAAGCTAATAACCTCATTATTTCCCTAAGCAATTGTTTTCAATGACATCTAGTTTTTAAACATTAATGCAATTTGCCTTTTAACAGTACTTAAAAAAAAGTTTTACCAGAATTGGCTCTGAAGATATAGTTGAGTGATTAAAAAAAAAACCAGAAAGATAGTAATATATTCATCACCCCTGTGTTATTTGGCTTAGTCTTTTTAAAAAACCTGTATCTTAGCTGACACAATGTTTGTAAGCCTTAATAAGAGTATTCAGCCACAACATATTTGCTACATTAATGAGCATATTTAGTTAGCAACACATAATTAAGTTTACTGTTTGGAAGAACCAACTAGACCAAAAATAATTTCTGAACCTGAAGGTTCCTGGTTACAACTGCAACATTCTAATTTTTAAAAACATTTTAATGTACAAAGGTGAAAGTAATTCTGCAAATCCTATGATAGTGACCTTAGTTTCTGCTTTCCCAGAACTACATGGTAAATGCCCCATTTCACAAGTAGGAAAACAGAAGCAATGAAAAGGTTATTTTTCACTTCCTATGCACATCAGCTCAGACAATTCCTGTTTGCCCTATTTATTTTCCCAGTTGTGAGACCAAATTATTTTAGCAAAACAAATCAGTTTCTAAAAGTTAATTTTCACTCACCTCATTTTCTGCGGAGCTAAAAAATACCAAACGGTTTTATCAGTTCTTTGAACAGTGTTTTAAGCAGTCTCACTTGCCTGTATAGGTGGACACCCACCAAATTACGTGATGCAATTTTTGGTTGACATTAAATATACACAACTCCAAAGTGGTAATAATTGGAGAAAAAACACCATTGGGTTTCTATAAAGGCTCTATACATCTTTTTTCCCCCAGTTTGTGGAATATCCACCCGTACCACAGAAGGTCGTATATATGGAGGACAAAATGCAAAGCTTGGTGATTTTCCTTGGCAAACCCTGTTATTAGGTAAAACTACAGCAGCAGGTGCACTTCTATATGACAACTGGATCCTAACAGCTGCTCATGCTGTATATGAGCAAAGAGAAGACGCCTCCTCCTTAGACATTAGAATGGGTGCCCTGAAGAGACTGTCACCTCATTATACACAAGCCTGGGCCGAGGCCATTTTTATACATGAACGTTACACTCATAATGCTGGTTACGATAATGACATAGCATTGATTAAATTGAAGAACAAAGTTGTATTAAATAGCAACATCATGCCTATTTGTTTGCCGAGAAAAGAAGCTGAATCCTTCATGAGAACCAATGATATTGGAACTGCATCTGGATGGGGATTAACCCAAAGGGGTTTTCTTGCCAGAAATCTTATGTTTGTTGACATACCAGTTGTTGACCATCAAAACTGTACTGCGGCATATGAAAAGAAGTCCTATCCGGGGGGAAGGGTAACTGACAACATGCTTTGTGCTGGTTTAGAAAGTGGGGGCAAGGACAGCTGTAAAGGCGATAGTGGGGGGGCATTAGTGTTTCTACATAATGAGACACAGAAATGGTTTGTGGGAGGAATAGTGTCCTGGGGTTCCATTAATTGTGGGGAAGCAGATCAGTATGGGGTCTACACAAAAGTCATTAACTATATTCCCTGGATCAAGAACATAATTAATAATTTTTAACTTGTGTGTCTTCAGTGAGTACATGATTCCTTGTTCTAAAAAATACCTGTAGAAGACCTCAACATCAAACTGACCTGAGAAACATTAACACGACAGTTGCCGTTCCACCTCAAAACCAAACCAAACCAAACTACAGGTGAGATGTGCCTTTCAGGCCCTTCTCCACTTGCCACTTTTCCACCACTTACTCTTTGATTGAAGGGGACATAAACCATTGTAGTGATATTCATCGTTGCCAATCCAATAGAAACTCACTGGTTAAATTTGGATTTACTTACAAAAGTCCAGTGTCTGTTTGTACTGGCCCTTTGCATTTCTGGAAATTGCCTGTTCATGTTCTTTAACTGTTTTTCTCCAGTTTTTTGTACTTGTTCTTATTGTTCTCTGAGAGCGTTACATATTATAGCAGTATTGTTTCAGGAATTACTTTGAATCATGTTTTTCTTGGGTAGATAAATTGGAAATATCAATACTTTGGCCTAGGTATAGACTGATTTCCATGTTAAAACCAATGCTACAATTTTTCACTTCTCAAACTGGCAGACAAAAAGAACATGGAACAGCACTATTTCACACTGTTGAAGACAACGAATTTTCTGAAGGACAATTTGGCAATATATTTCACAAGTCTTAAAAGCATGCATAGTCTCTGACCTGGTAATTCCAATGCTAAGATTTTAATTTAGCTGTAAGGATGTTCCTAGCACTTGGAAATAACCTAAATATTTTATTTTCAAATTCAGAAGACAGTTGAATCAAATATGGCATTTCCATAAGATGAAATACAACATTAAAAATAAGTGGCGGTATTATTGATAAATCAACCTGTAGTGTTTTTTTCCTTCTTACCACGAACGTGGAATACTTGGGCACACTTAAAAATAGATTACAGATCGTACAACAGCTAAGTACAGAACTTAAATACACAGTTAAGAGTTACTCTCCTAGTATTCAACAACAAAAAATTATTCTAATTATCACATACATCTTCTGAATTACTAAGTACTCAACATCTTTTTCCTAAGGACAGCATTTAAGTGCTGACTTAACCTTAAAAATCTCATTTAGTTGGCCATTCCTCCCTAAAAAGTTTTAATACTTAATATTTAACAAAGTTTTTCATTCTAGCCAGTTACCATTGTATGTAGAAATTCATTGTGAGTTTTGACTAACTTCTCTTGTGCATATGAAGTGCAACTTCTTGAGACTCACTTTTTAAAGGTAACTTTCCAGCATCTTTGTCACATTTAAAAAAAAAAAAAAAGAAACTGTGTTTTTCCAGTAAGACTCCAGACACTAAACTGTGGTGGCAACAAAAATTTTTATTCAACTGGTTCAAAAAATTTTTTAGAATGAATGCATTTAGATGACCAAATAGACTTTAAAAACAAATTTTTGCCAAATAGTTTACTTCTAAACTTTTTTTTTTTTTTTTTTTTTTTTAGGGTAGAATTAAATACCCATAGCTATGTAGTACCATAAACATGTTAACAGAAGGCTAGTCAACATTGAAAGCCTTCTAAGACTGGTAACTAGATTTACACAGGTGTAAATAAGGGATCAAAACCATGCCATTGACAAAGATAACTTACCCCTGGGCTCCTTGAAGGCTTGTCAGTTTAGTCTTTGGAGGTCCCCGAATACCATTTTAAGTGTTACCATGTTACTGCTGCTGAGTAATAGTGCAAGTGCTAAAATGCAAAATTCAGATGGTACAGGGTTTGGAAATCATGCAATTTAGATGCAGAAAAAAAAAAAAATTAAAACAACGCAAGATCCTTTTACAGAGGAAACTGAATAAAACAATGTGGCGACCATAAGTCTAAAGGACGACTTCATTTACAAAAGTTTAAAACATGTAACTTGCAAAATGACAAACCTATTTATCATAATCTAATTAGACAAGGGCATTAGGTAAATTATCAGCACAAAAACTTACATTCTTCCATTAGAAAAGGAGCTCAACTCTCATAGTAGTTACATTTTAAGTACAATAGAGAATATATTATTGCTTTTACATACTTAACAATGCACCGTGAGAGTCTAATCTGAGTTTTATAAGCAATTTTATTCAACATTACTCTATTTCCCCACGTTTGGAAGACAAAGCCCATTTCACTTAACACTTCCACAGACAGACAACCCACCCTGCTAGTTCTCAAAGCTATCAGGCTTCTTAATGGATTTCAGGCACAAGATAATTTGTGGTTTCTTCTACTTTATCCCTATTGCAATTAATTCCACTTTTCAAATCCCCAACTAGAAAGGTGCTGATATTCCCTTCAATTGATAGGCTTTGCTACAAAGCATTTTAAAATAATTAACATTGTTCTGTCCACTCCTCCAAATAAGAATATTTTTAGAAGGCATGATTTCCCAATGGAGATTTATAACAGGTCATGTAAATAGAACATCACCCAAATGCACAGAGGCACTAAGAAAAAGCTGGAGGGTACTGCTTACCATTTTAGGTGCGGTCACCCAGACTTATTAAAAACTAGATTTAAAAAGAAAAAAAAAAAACTTTTCACTTTGGACAATGCAAGAACAAATAGCAATTAAGTCTGGGTATCAGGTGTCAATGCATGACAGGTGATGAATCCATTTGACTTGAGACAACTTTTCAAATAAGTTTATTTGAAGCAAAATAAACTACTGCCAAGAAACTTTATGAAAGTTCCATCTCAAAAGGGTCAAAAAAGGGGAATTAACTGCTATGAATTCTTTGCATTCAGGGCTGCAAAACAAAGACACATATTATTTAAATCAGTTTTATTTAAGAATTTCCAACATTGACAACTCTTATAAAAAGCATCCAAGCACAGGACACAGAACTGCAGCAAACAGCATTCTTATGGGTAGCTAACAGACATTAGAACTTCCACCCTATTTTGAGACACCCCGAGCTCACTGGTGAACTCTGCTTCCAAGTACTCCTGCAAAGCACACCACAAGCTCAGTCCATGTTCTCAACCCATCAGCTTCAGTTCACATTACCACACTTACAGATCAGTAACAGAAGAGAACACACACCATACGGCATTCACAGCAGTTGACAAAGGGGTAGGGGAAATACAAGTATCGTTTCACTTAACACATTCAGCTAACGTGGGTTATCTAAGAACAAAACTCACTTAAAGTCTTCCAACAGATGTGGATGTCCTTTGAATGCAAAAAACATTCGTACGTTATTTGCTATCATTGCTCTCTGCACACTCTCTCACCAAAGCCACAGGGATTGAGAGACACATCTCTCCAAGTTAAAAAATATCCATTATGCACCACCAAGTCTCTGCACGCGCTCTCTCCTTTTCTCGCTCATACTAGCCTTTCATGCCTCGGCACCACCATCAATCCCACACAAGGTTCAAAAGTTCAAACAGCCTTCTGGTTCCATATCACAGCCTTGCGTTCATAGCGTTGATACGACTCCATGAAATAAAGAGTAGCGGATAAAAATGGGACACCCACCGTCAAAGACACAGCCTGTGCAGCGTGATGACGAATTCTTGAATGAGAAAGCATGTAGACAGAAGTATTCCTATGGCAGAATATTTACAGCACTACTTTCAATGAAGTGCTTCTTCCATAAACATTTGAAATGAGATGAACTGCAGAGATTAAATGAAGGCTTCATATTGTACTTTTGTATATGAAGGGAGACAAGTGTTAAAAAACAAAAACAAAAAACAAAAGAACCAAACACTGTGACACCATGATCTCCAAAAAGATTTTCCTAAGGAAAAAATCCATATGGTGGGGTTCAAATTAAAACAAGGAGAAAAGAATGTAGTTCTAACCAATGGTTTCCATTTTGAACATGCAAAGAATTCACTTGACAAGTCCAGGGATAAAATATTACAGGAGAAACCTTTTGATATCAATTGTAGTGTGTTGGTTTACCAATCAGGCAAACAGCAGTTCACTTTCAAACACTCAATATTTCAACCCTTTATGTAACAAAACTTATAAAATTCCTTTAGCTCTTCCTCTTTTTCTAAAGAAAAATGTCAAAAATACTGCTGAATATACTCCACACTGAACCAATTTTGAAAATTCTTAGTACATACGTATTTTACAATATACTTACCATGAGTTTAGAAAAATCTGAATTCCCACCAGTTTATACCAACTAACGATAACCCAATGTCTACATTCCCCAGCCAGAAGATTTAGAATCCATACTTGAGCCAAAGCCTCCATTAAAACCACTGCCTGACCCTGCATTTGATGCTGATCCCCAACCAATTGCTGCACCTGAATTAGAACCAGTATAAGAGTTATTTCCAGAACCAAAAGCCTGATTTGGCTCCCTCTGCATGTTGCCTTGGCTTTGGTTATTACCCGATGGGCCTGACTGGTTCTGCTGACTGGCTAACATGCCCATCATACCCCAGCTGCTCTGCAGAGCTGCCTGGGCTGCAGCCATCATTGCTGGATTAATGCTAAAAGCACCAAAGTTCATCCCTCCGCCCATATTACTACCTTGATTGTTTCCCAAACCAGCTCCACCCCCTCTACTGTTACCAAATCCACCCTGATTCCCAAAGCCACCTGGATTACCACCAAATCTTCCACTTCTTTCTAACTGTCTATTGCTATTGTGTTTAGGTTCAGCATTGGATATATGTACGCTGATTCCTTTAATGATCAAGTCCTCTCCACAAAGAGATTGGGCAACCTACAAAAAAATAAGGGATGTAAATAAAGGAGATTAAACCACTGACTCATACATCAAAGTAGCAATAAAACTTAGATTTCAAGCCATCATCTAAACTGGAGAAAAAATAAGCAATGAACACTTACTTCATTTAAAACCATAAAATAGCCTTTAGCTTTAGTAATGGCAGCAGGGATTTTTTAGTTCATTTTCAAAGAACATGTAACATCCCCACTTAAACCTCACGTACTAAAAAAATATCTAAGGGGTTTATCACAAATGTTTAGGCCCATATACCACACAGCGTACAAGGTCAGAGAGCTTAGCTAAGGGTGGCAATTAGCTGGAAGGGCAAAGTTCAACAGAAATTACCTAATTAGCTGGGACAAAATTATTAAGAGAAAATACCTGATCATCTGCAAACGTAACAAAGGCAAAAGCCCTGAACGGTTTGGGAATGAAGACATCTACCACTTCTCCGTACTGGCAAAAAAACTGCCGCAACTCATCAGCAGTCATGTCTTCCGTACAACGCCCAACAAACACCTTTCTGCTTCTCAAAGGCTCATCTGGGCTTTGCTGGTCAAATTGAAAGGAAGAAAACCATCAGAAATATTTTATGAGCAATGAAAACAGTATTATGGTAGAGGATGTAATACAACCTATCTGCCTTTTATATTAGGTGAGTCATTAAAAAGTAGGTACATTCTTACTTTTTGCATTAGCACTTCTTCTTGTAAGACTTCAATGAAGAATAAAGTTTTAAAGTTTAAAGTTGATGAAAGTATATATATATTTTTTAACATCTTTATTGGACTATAATTGCTTTACAATGGTGTGTTAGTTTCTGCTTTATAACAAAGTGAAACAGCTATACATATACATATATCCCCATATCTCCTCCCTCTTGCGTCTCCCTCCCATCCTCCCTATCCCACCCCTCTAGGTAGTCACAAAGCACCGAGCTGATCTCCCTGTGCTATGCGGCTGCTTCCCACTAGCTATCTATTTTACCTTTGGTAGTGTATATATGTCCTTGTCACTCTCTCACTTCGTCCCAGCTTACCCTTCCTCCTTCCCCATGTCCTCAAGTCCATTCTCTACGTCTATGTCTTTATTCCTGTCCTCCCCCTAGGTTCTTCCGAACTTTTTTTTTTTTTTTTAGATTCCATGTATATGTGTTAGCATATGGTTGTTTTTCTCTTTCTGACTTACTTCACTCTGTATGACAGACTCTAGGTCCATCCACCTCACTACAAATAACTCAATTTCGTTTCTTTTTATGGCTGAGTAATATTCCAATGTATGTATGTGCCACATCTTCTTTATCCATTCATCTGTCGATGGACACTTAGGTTGCTTCCATGTCCTGGCTATTGTAAATGCGATGAACGTTGTAGTACATGACTCTTTTTGAATTATGGTTTTCTCAGGGTATATGCCCAGTAGTGGGATTGCTGGGTGGTATGGTAGTTTTATTTTTAGTTTTTTAAGGAACCTCCATACTGTTCTCCACAGTGGCTGTATAAATTTACATTCCCACCAACAGTGCAAGAGGGTTCCCTTTTCTCCACACCCTCTCTAGCATTGATTGTTTGTAGATTTTTTGATGATGGCCATTCTGACTGATGTGCGGTGATACCTCATTGTAGTTTTGATTTGCATTTCTCTAATGATTAGGGATGTTGAGCATCATTTCGTGTGTTTGTTGGCAATCTGTACATCTTCTTTGGAGATGTGTCTATTTAGGTCTTCTGCCCATTTTTGGATTGGGTTGTTTTTTTGATATTGAGCTGCATGAGCTGCTGGTAAATTTTGGAGATTAATCCTTTGTCAGTTGCTTCATTTGAAAATATTTTCTCCCATTCTGAGGGTTGTCTTTTCGCCTTGTTTATGGTTTCCTTTGCTGTGCGAATGCTTTTAAGTTTCATTAGGTCCCATTTGTTTATTTTTGTTTTTATTTCCATTTCTCTAGGAGGTGGGTCAAAAAGGATCTTGCTGTGATTTATGTCATAGAGTGTTCTGCCTATGTTTTCCTCTAAGAGTTTTATAGTTTCTGGCCTTATGTTTAGGTCTTTAATCCATTCTGAGTTTATTTTTGTGTATGGTATTAGGGAGTGTTCTAATTTCATTCTTTTACATGTAGCTGTCCAGTTTTCCCAGCATCACTTATTGAAGAAGCTGTCTTTTCTCCATTGTATATTCTTGCCTCCTTTGTCAAAGATAAGGTGACCATAGGTGCGTGGGTTTATCTCTGGGCTTTCTATCCTGTTCCACTGACCTATATTTCTGGTTTTGTGCCAGTACCATACTGTCTTGATTACTGTAGCTTTGTAGTATACTCTGAAGTCTGGGAGCCTGATTCCTCCAGCTCCGTTTTTCTTTCTCAGGATTGCTTTGGCTATTCGGGGTCTTTTCTGTTTCCATACAAATTGTGAAATTTTTTGTTCTAGTTCTATGAAAAATGCCATTGGCAGTTTGATAGGGATTGCACTGAATCTGTAGATTGCTTTGGGTAGTACAGTCATTTTCACAATGTTGATTCTTCCAATCCAAGAACATGGTATATCTCTCCATCTGTTTGTATCATCTTTAATTTCTTTCATCAGTGTCTTATACTTTGATGAAAGTATATTTGGATTAAGGAAAGTTGATGATCGAGAAATGTCTTGGCAAAGATGATAATGTTCCAAATAAGCAAGTCTTGCTTGCTTGGAACAAGTCAGGCTTTTAAAAAAGATCAACATATTCTCATTGCCTTTATTAACATGTAACTATGGAAGAAATTGTTAAATCACTAAAAATAACAAGAGAAAAGTAAGAACAAAACGAACAACGTTTTAGTTTGGAGGAGCAATGAACTAAATATTTCAAACAAACATATAAAATATTCAGCATGCATTAAGGTCCTGAGACTTTAACAAGGCAAAAGATTTCAAGAACACACCCTGCCACTACATCTTCCAACTGTAATGTTTTATTTTACAGTGTCTTCTAAGTAAGTCTGTCAGCAAAAATGGCCAAAGCAGAGGAAAAAAAAGAGCAAAGTACCTTAGAATTTGGAAGTTTACAGTCACACCATCGTCCATCTATCATATGTCGCTGTGACATTACTTTCACCTGGGTTTCATATTCCGTAAAACGAACAAAGCCAAACCCTTTTGAATGACCAGTTTTAATATCTTTCTTGACCTAGAAAAAAATCATTTAAATTTACTAAGACCATACACACACGTAACCAACTCAGAGTACATACGTGAAGGGAAATAGTATAAACCAAATTTCTTTTCAGCGCCCCTTACGTACACACATAACAAATATTAAAAATATCATCGGGACTTCCCTGGTGGCGCAGTGGTTAAGAATCCGCCTGCCAATGCAGGGGACGTGGGTTCGAGACCTGCTCGAGGAACATCCCACATGCCACGGAGCAACTAATCCCGTGTGCCACAACTACTGAGCCTGCGTTCTAGAGCCCACGAGCCACAACTACTGAGCCCATGTGCCACAACTACTGAAGCCAGTGCACCCAGAGCCCGTGCTCTGCAACAAGAGAAGCTACCGCAGTGAGAAGCCTGTGCACCGCAATGAAGAGTAGCCCCCGCTCGCCGCAACTAGAGAAAGCCCGCATGCAGCAAAGAAGACCCAACGCAGCCAAAAATAAATAAATAAATAAATTTATTTTTAAAAAATAAAGAAAGAAAACTTATAAAAAAAATATATCATCTACTGAACATGAAAGGCAGCGTCACTAAAACAACAGGAATTCTGGGTGCTCATTCACTGAAAAACTGTTAAATGAAATCAAAGTTTACCTGAACCATAAGAACTTCTCCAAAGGTACTAAAATATTCTTTTAGATCCTGTTCAGTTGTTTTCCATGGGAGACCCAACACTATTAAATCAGATGTTTTCTGGACTGCTCTTTTCACTTTCACTGCTGATGAAGCATCTGTTTCATCCATTTTCCTTTTGTTATCTAAACAAAATGAGCAGAAACCTTTCAGAACTTTCATTTAACACTTCGTAAAACACACACCCTCTTCATCTAGAAATGAGAAGCAAAAACATTCTCAGAACAGTTAAGACGCTGGAAACTTTTGCCAAAGAGTGATGTTAGCTCTCACAGACAGAATAAGAATTGAGTAAGTGGCTAAGGTGCTTTTCTGGAGCCAATCCAGGGATTCCAACCTCTGGTTCCATAATGTCTCAAGATTACAATTGTATGTTCTCCCCTCTCAAAAGGTGTATCAAAACAAAAGTTACTTCACTTTCACTTTAAAATACATTAAGGAAGGAAAGAAAACAGGTTGAATAACTGTGATACTATCTTTGTGCCTATTAAATATATTTGCTTGATTATTTTAAGGCCTATAACTTGAAGACTACCAAAAAATTCGCAACTTTAATCTCCAGCTGTGGATTTAAGGGTGATTTCAATTTTCTTTCTTTTTGTTTCGTTTCTAAACTTTCAACAATGAACTCACGTTACTTTTGTAATAAAAAAGAAACCTGGACTTCTCTGGTGGCGCAGTGGTTAAGAATCCGCCTGCCAATGCAGGGGACATGGGTTCGAGCCCTGGTCCGGGAAGATCCCACATGCCACAGAGCAACTAAGCCCGTGCGCCACAACTACTGAGCCTGTGCTCTAGAGCCTGCGAGCCACAACTACTGAGCCTGCATGCCACAACTACTGAAGCCCACGCGCCTCGAGCCCATGCTCCGCAACAACAGAAGCCACTGCAATGAGAAGCCCGCGCACTGCAACGAAGAGTAGCCCCCGCTCGCCGAAACTAGAGAAAGCCCGTGCGCAGCAACGAAGACCCAACGCAGCCAAAAATAAATAAATATAAATAAATTAATTAGAAAAAAAAAAAAACCCTAAGGTTATTTTAAAAAGTCAGTATTTGGAAGAGGAACTAAATGCCATTCAGACATACAGACCATCTTTTGGAGTACTATCAGGTTCACAGCAAAACCGAGGAAGGTAGAGACTTCCCATATACCCCCGCTCCCCACACCTGCAGAGCCCCCCCAGCATCAATATCCCCCACCAGGTTGGTACGTTTGTTACAATCATGAACATACATCGACACATTACTATATAAATGACATTTTAAGTTTGGGTAAATATTAATCTACAGCCAATGGATCAAGAAACTACATACTAAAAAAAAAAAATCAAGTTGATGCTATTAAGAATTTTCTTGATATATAAAAAAATTTCTTGATGCAACGTCTTAAATACTGACCAAATAATATGACTTTGTTGCAATATTACGTTACAGTAAAAGTAACAGACAGATCTACCAACTAGCACACTCCTACTGCTAAAATGTACTCATTTCCTTGGCTCACTTCTACATCTTCATGTTTCCTTTTAGATTAAAAACATCATTGATAAGGGGCAGTGAGAATAAGACCAGAACCCAAAATTATAATTACGACTGCACTAATTCAAGATTTGGGCTACTGCAAGTGATGTTCATTTAAGGAGGAAAAAAAAAAAGATTAGCTGGATGAATGCTGTAAGCCTGCAAGAACAAAGACCAAACCAAAATACTGAGGCACTTCAGAAAAATCTGTTTACAACAGACTGATACAACTGCAAAGCGTTCTTAATTCCTTAAATTTCGCATTAGCTCAGCAACGTTAATCCAGATAATTGTTTAAACACATAGTTTTTAAAAAATGTCCTGTAATTTCCAATTTTCACTAATTTAAACTAGTGGTCTTTCAAACTTGTCTGACGGTAACGTTTAAAGAAATACTTGGGCTACAGGAGACGGTTCACCATGAAGAGGCCATGACCTATGACTTAGAACGAGACACAAACCTATACTTTAGCATCAATGCAAAACCAAATGGCAACAAACCTTTGGGATAGTTGACAACATACACCAGGTTCCCCCAGCCAGCATCAGGGGCGTGCAGAATGCCTTCTACCAGACGGACCCCTCTCATACATTGAGACACTGGATTCCTGTAGCGAAGCCCACATGCCCCTGGAAACTGGGCTGTAACTGTGGACAGCAGCACTGTCCCATCGTCTTCTGATGGTATTTCAATGGGCTCGTCGTTCTCATCTTCGGTTACCCGAATATATTCGGACATCTTTGCTTGTCTTGCTTAAATGGAAAAGAGATACGAATGACCAACACTTGTGTCAAAGTAATTGTGTCAAAGTAATTATCCCAGCTGACTAATACCACTACCATGTCATTCTTTCGACTTCCAGAAAAATTCTCGGTGTTCGGATTTTTATAGGTGTTGGTTATCCCTGAAAAATGAGGAGGTACAGGCAAGGATAGCTATTCCTATTAAAATGTAATGCCTTGCTAGTTCATTCATTCATTATTTGATGAGTGCCTACTATCCATCAGGTGCTGCAACTATTAACTGTGTGTGAAACCACAGTCCCAGCAGCCATGCTGGTTGCAAAGGGGGAGATGAGCAGGAGAAAGAAAGCAAACAAGTAATTATTTTATTACAATCGTGATTATGCTACTGGAAAGGAGTAGTCTTGGCGACTGGGAAGAAACTAAACTGGTTGAGATGTGTGTGAGGGGAACGTCAAAGTGGATTTCCCTAAGAAAGCGATGCAGAAACTGAACCTTGAAGACTAAATAGGAGCAGTGAACGAGATGAAGAGAACAAGGGAAAAGTGCCTCCCTGTTCCAAATCTGGGGATTCTGGGGGCTCTCCAAACTTGAGCCGCAACGACAGCGGCGACAGGTCCTTCGCGACGCGGGCCGCCGCCTCCCAGAAGCCAGTGCGTGACAACCGTGGGAGGAGTTTTTAAGCGCGGCCGGGGTGGGACCGCTGGGGCACCAGGCCTAAACGCTGTCCTGGTGCAAAGTACGAAGGCACAAAACAGTGCCGGGGCCCGGAAACCAGGCCAAACCTCTGCCTCGGGCTGCACGGCTCCGCGGGCCCAGCGTCCCTGATTCGGCGCCGGCTGCCACCCCGCGCCAGGCCCTAACGTCGCTCCCACGCGAGCCCGCTCGGGCAGAATGAGGCAGGCCCGGCCCCACGGCTCCTTTCCCGGGGCGGGGGCCGCCCCACTGCGTGAGCCGAGGCACACAGGGCGTCCTCCGTGAGAAGCGTCCGCGACTCACCCGCTAGGCCGCTGCTAGGAAGCCCGACAGGGACACTGAAGCAGCGAGGAATCCAAAAGCAGCCCAGCAACCACTTCGCTCCCACAAAATGGCGCTAGGGCCGCCTCCTCCCCCCTGCGGCCGTCGTCCTCTCCCACCGGTTTCCCGTCCAGAGGGGGAGGCCGCCGCACAGAGACACAACGACCCTTTCCCCAGAGAGTCAGAACGCCCTTCTCGGAGTCTGACCGTAGGCGGAGGATTTTAAGGCTAAAAGGGGACCAGAACCTGGGCCTGAAAAGCTAAAAATGGAAAAAAATGTGGAGGCGTAGGCTTTTAGCTCCCCTCATGTAGCATAACAGATGGCTTCGCCCGACCAGCCGCCGGCCCTAGGTCTCGGCCGGAGCTCGCGCACTTTTAAAGTGCGCGAGACTAGCTCAGGGGCTGGGCCGGACCGGGCGGGGGCGGGGCGGGACGAGGCGGGGGCGGGGCGCCGGGTTGGGGCGGGGCACCTGGGCCCTCCTTACCTTTGCGAGACTGGGGAGGGCAGCGGATGCCAAGACCTTTTTATCTAAAAAGCCAGCCAGGTTCATCCTCTTTTCTCTCCCAAGCCAACCTCCACACCTGGAGAGAATAACGTTGTTCTAAATAATACGAATCATAGTGCCTACTGTGTACCAGGTACTTCCTAAGTCCTCACATATTTAATTACCCCAACAGTCATGTATGGTAGGTGCTATTGATGTTATCTGCACATACAGGTGAGGAGGAAACTGAGGCACAGAGAGGCTCAGGATCTTGCCTAAATAAGGTCACCCAGGTAGTAAATGGTGAATCTGGGATTTGACCCCTAACTCTAATGCTAATGTATTCCAGCTAAGTACGCTAATAATAATAGTGTACTTCATCTATTTTGACATATGTTATGTTTCACATTTCTGAAATCAATATGTGATTTCAGTTCCAGTTCCACTGATGATATGTCCTAGTTTAATTAGCAACAATCTTAATTTCCTAGTGTACCAGCGTATCAGATTCAATGAAATGCAGTACTAGCAAAACGCTCTATACTTATGCATTAACTCATTTAATCCTCAGAATAACCCTATAGGGTAGGTGTCATTGTTATCATTCCTGTTTTATAGATGAGGAAACTGAGGCGCAGAGGTTAAGTAACCTTGCCCAGGCTCACGGGGCTGGTAGATGGTGGAGCTGGGATTTGAACCCAGGCAGTCTGGGTCTAGAGTTGGTACCTCCTGCTTCTTATAGCCTCCTAGGAAATAAATATTGAGTCCTGCACATCCATCTCTGATACCTGCTGTTCATATTGAGCAGATTATACCTGGACCAATTTGGGAGATAGAAAGGAGGGAGTGGAGGCAGTCAGAATGAGTGAACTTTACCCACCCCCAGGAGTAGCTCAACACACAGGGGATGAAGCTGGATAGATGGCCCCTGACCGTCACTAAGGTTTCCAAACACTGGGTGAAGTACAGAGGCCTCGTCATCACAATCCACCCACTTATTTTGGGGGAGAAGTCAGTTTTACTATTCCCCGAGCAGGGATTGAACCCGTGCCCCCTGCCGTGGAAGCATGGAGTCCTAACCACTGGACTGCCAGGGAATTCCCACTATCCCCATTTTGCAGAAGGAGGAACTGAGGCTCAGAGGCCGTGTA
Source organism: Balaenoptera ricei (assembly GCF_028023285.1). Taxonomy (NCBI): domain Eukaryota; kingdom Metazoa; phylum Chordata; class Mammalia; order Artiodactyla; family Balaenopteridae; genus Balaenoptera; species Balaenoptera ricei. The sequence goes on along the minus strand of NC_082639.1, from coordinate 8,454,205 downwards.
AATTGCCTGAGCGTTTCACACTGCCCATGAATTACTGTCCAGGGTTTGTCAGATCCTGAAGCTGTGCTCTATCCACCTCCCTGGACCATTCTCTCTGACAAGATCGAGGCTGAGGCATTTAGCGTGGGCGGCTCCGTGGGGCCTGGGATGCCCGCAGCAAGTGGGCAGAGCTGAGCGTGCAGAAACTGGAGAGAGGTCACACAGGGACAAAACCACAAAGTCTGTCCCTTCTCCCAGAAGTTTTCAGGCCAGTTGGGAAGACCAGCAAACACAGTCATGAAGAAGGTAAATAACTCCTTCAGGAAGAGAATTGATAAGGCCAGAGGGAGGCTGGACCCTGGAGTTCTCCCACTCCTAGCGGAATTCATCTCTGGGTTTCAGCTTGATAGTACTGGTCGTCAAAACTTGTTTACACCTGAAACTAACACAACATCGTAAATCGACTATACTTCAATTAAAAAAAAACACAACAAACTTCTTGTTTGAAATGTGCTTTATAAATTATCTTGGTTTGTTTGCTTGTTTGTTCATATCCCTTACACATTAAGCCCAAAGATTGTTAGAAGGCCAAAAAGTATCTGTTTATTAATTGCTTTCTGAAAATAATGGATCAGAAATGATATATTGAGCTTTTATGCCTTATTCAGCGCTGTGCTAAAACCATAGTGTAAAGACATGCAAGAAAACTGGAAGCCAGTCATGGCCTGGATGGAGTGGTCTAATCCAGGTGAGGGTGGTGACAGAATAATTGGAAAACAATCCCAAGAGGTATAAAGCATGTGGGTGCCAGTGCTGGGCAGATGCTGAGGGTCTGATGGGTTCCCCAACAGCTCTTTGGGGAGCTGCCTTCCACATAAGGATGAGGAGTGTCAGCTGGAAAGAAAGGGTACTGGCCAGAGAACCAGAGTGGGAACAGACTTCAGTTTGCAACCCGGTCACTTGGGCATGCATGCCTTCTCACCTTCCAACCCCTCCCTTGGAGTCCCGGTTCTGCCAGCTCCATGAAGTCAAGTATTCCTGAAAGCTAAAAGAAATGCCAAGGTAATAAAGGTATTTAAATAAAAGTAACTTTATTTTATCAAGATTTAAATTTTTGGGACTTCCCTGGTGGTGCCATGGTTAAGACTGTGAGCTCCCAATGCAGTGGGCCTGGGTTCAATCCCACATGCATACCTCTACTAAGAGTTCATGTGCCTCAACTAAGAAGCCCGCAGGCTGCAATTAAGACCTGGCACAACCAAAAAAAAAAAAAAACGTAAAAAAAAGAATTAAATTTTCTGCTAACCCCTACATTTTTAGGAGCTGCCTCCCCAACTAGTCTAGGTCTAACTTAGATTTTCCTAAAAATTTTTTACTCTGAAATAATTTAAAACATGACAGAGTTGCAAGAATAGTAGACAGAACTCTTGTGTACCCTTTGTCCAGATTCACCAACTGATAAAATTTTGTCACATTGGCTTTATCACTCCCTCTCTCTCTAGAGATATATAAAATAATAATAATATGTATAACCCAGTACTGTGCTATTATCAAATTCAGGAATTTTAACATTAATATAATATAAATTTTTGGCAAGAATACCACAGAAGCAGTGTTGTGTCCCTCTTGTACTGCTATTCTCCACTGTAAAAATACCATTTTCCCCCTTTTGGAACTAATAAATAATCTATGGGAGAGAATTCCCTGGTGGTCCAGTGGTTAGGACTCTGCGCTTTCACTGCTGAGGGCCCAGGTTCAGTCTCTGGTTGGGGAACTAAGGTCCTGCAAGCCGTGTGGAAAAAACAAAAACAACCTATGGGTAGATACACTGAGATGACCCCAAATATCCTGTTTGTTTTCAAATTTTCACCTACTGGCTTTAGGATCCATTGATAACTCTTGCCTAATTAGTTACCACTCGAATGGTTGCAAAATGATGATTTTCTAGTTCCATTATTTCTTCAACAATTAATTTTTAAACTTTTTATTCTGAAAAATGTCAAAGTATGGAAAAATTGAAGCAACAGTCCAATTGAAGGACATCAGCATGGCCACAACTTAGATGCAACAACTGTGACTGTTTTGCCCTATTTGCTTTATCTATCTGTGTATATAGCTAACTCTCTACTTTTGCTGGACCATTTCAAACTAAGCTGCAGTCAGGAAATACTTCAACCTGTATCTCCCAAGAACAAGGACATTCTTGGGACTTCCCTGGTGGTCCAGTGGGTAAGACGCCACACTCCCAATGCAGGGGGCCTGGGTTCGATCCCTGGTAGGGAAACTAGATCCCACATGCATGAGGTAACTAAGAGTTTGCAACTAAGAAGTCCACATGCCACAACTAAGAGTCTACGTGTCGCAACTAAGACCCAGTGCAGCCAAAATAAATAAATAAATAAATAAATAGTAAAAATAAAGATAAAAAAAGAACAAGGACATTCTCATACATAACCATAATATCACTTTTACATCCGAGAAAATTAACAGTTATTTCCTAATATTATATGATATCTAGTCCATATTCAAACTTTTCACAACACAGTGTCTTTTACATTTGGTTTATTGAGCCAGGATCCAATTAACACATTACATTTGGTTATTATATCTTTTAGTCTTTTTTAATCTAAAATAATCTCCCCACCCAAGGCACTGACTTTTTAAAGAGATCTGGACAGATAGTTTGTGGAATGTGTACAGCTGACCCTTGAACAACACAGGTTTGAACTGCATGGGTCCACTTATACATGGATTTTTTTTCAATAATAAATATTACACTTCTACATGAACCTTGGTTGGTTGAATCCGAGGCTGGGAAACCACGGATACAAGGGAACCACAAATACAGAGGAATCACGGATACAGATTATAAATTATACTCGGATTTTCGACTTTTTGGAGGGTCGGCACTCCCAACCCCTGTGTTGTTCAAGGGTCAACTGTACATTCTGGATGCATCTGATTGGCTCCTCATGGCATTGTGTAGCTCATTCCTCTCTCCTCTATTTTCCTGCATAGTGGAAGTTAGGTCTAAACTCATGGTCACATTCAGGTTAGACAATGGCCAGAACACTCTGTGGGTAAAGCTGTGTACATCCCATTGCACTCCATCAGGAACGCAATGACTGGTTGTCTCACTTTCAGCAATGCTAAATTTGGTCTTTTGGTTAATATTGTGACCACTGGATCCCTCCACAGGAAAAGTATATTTTCCCTCTTTGCAGTTTGCAAGTAATCTCTGGATACTTCGGCACAAGGAAATATCCCGTTTCCCTACAACCTTTTACTTAATGGTTTTAGCATCCACTAATGATCCCTGCCTGTTTCAGTTACTTCACTGGGGGTTGAAGTACTTCACTTTGTTTTTAAAAAGACATAATTTTAAATATATCATTTCTTCTACATTCTTTTGTAAAGAAGAATTTTCCTTCATTAACTGGAGATGAACTACAGTTCCCCCTAAATGCTTAACTTTTTTTTTTTTTATGTTGAGAAATTTTATTTACACATAATTTTTTTTTAAAACATCTTTATTGGAGTATAATTGCTCCACAACGGTGTGTTAGTTTCTGCTCTACAACAAAGTGAATCAGTTACACATATACATATGTTCCCATATCTCTTCCCTCTTGCAAAAAGTTAAATGCTCAACTTTTTATCAAGTTTCAGAGTAGGTTGACGTAATAGTCATCTCCAATGGTAACAAATTAATTTTATATTTTTCCTGTTTTTTTAGTCACTATGAACTCTTGGAATTTATTTATTCAATGTTTTGCAATAATTACAGTCATTAGTGTTTTTAATGATCAAATTGTCCTAATTATGGCCTGGGGAAACCCTTTAAACTGGCTTTGTGTTCTTTTGATGTGTTCCCTTTAGTCTTTGAGTACGTTCTTGCTTTCTGGCACAAGAAAGTGTTCCAGGCTCACCATATACTTTCCCTGCGCCAGCCCTGGAATCAGCCATTCCTCTAAAGAGCCGTGGTTCCTTTTAGTCAGGAAAGACATTTAGAAACTAGAATCTGGTCATTAGGTGTACTCATTGCTGCCTTGGTTGTCAGAAGCATTTTTGAAAGGTAAAATAATATAATACCAAGGCAAGACATTTTTATATCATCATGACTTACTTTCCTTTTCATTGACGTGTCTTAGAACCTTCCAAAATTAAGATCTGCCTCCCCTATTTCGCCTAGGTCTTAGATTTTTAAAATTATTTTTGTAAAAATAATAATTGGTAAAAAGCCAATTATTGTAAAATAATAATTTGTAAAAATCCAATTAGTGCAAAAACACCAATAGCAAAAGACTGCCATCCCATGTTCTCCCCAAAACCCTCCTATCCCTTTCAGAGGTAACCAATCATTCTTTTAGTTGCTTCTTATGGATTTACTTACATATTTTTTAAATAATAAAGCTATTCTGCAATATTTTGATTCACCTGTTTTAGAAATTATCTGTTGATTTCCTATATGATCAGTGAGGATTTTTAACTCACACACTCCATTATCATTTCCTCCATCCTCTTAATATACTTATATCACAAATTTTGGTTAAATACACATTCAATGATTTCATTATTATGACTACATAAATTTTATTCAATGCTGAGCCAAGAAGTATCTTTTCTTGTGCAACTTTTTGTTTTTCTTGGAGTTATTAATTCCTTTGTTTTTTTTTTACTTCCCTCCCCCCTTGTTTTTTCATTTGTTCTGTTCTGTTTGAACAGCTACATCTCCCTATACCCACCAAAAGGTATAGAAAGCTCTTAAGTTTTTCCTTATAGTCAAATCTGTCAGACAATTATTATTTCCATTTTTAAATTTCTTGGAGGCTTCAGACCCCCTTTCCCGGTTGCTTTCTGGGATTTGCATCAGCTGTCATCCTGGGACTTCCTTACATGTCTGAAAATGGCTTTATTTCACTCTCACACTTGACTGATAGTCTGGTTGTAGACAGAATTTCAGGTTGAAAGTTATTTTTTCTCAGCCCTTTGAAGATATTTTTTCCACTGCCCTCTGGATTCTCTTGTTTTTGAGAAGTCCACTGTATTCTTGGTCATTCACATAATCTGCATATTCTCTACAATCTTGCATAATCTTCCTAACACTTGTATTCTGAAATTGAAGATGATGTCTTACTTTGTCTTCCTGGAGATTTTTTTCCATTCATTGTTCTGGGCATATGGTGATCTTTTCATTCTGAATATTCTTCTCCTTTAATTCCGGAAAAGTTTGTTGTATTATTACTTTGACAATTTCTCCCCACAGTTTTCTTGGTTCTCTCTTTCTAAAAGTCTTTAGTTAACTATTGAATCTCCTGCAATGACTCACCATTTAAAAAATATTTTTTCTTCTGTTTTGCAAATTTTTTTCTTTTTTCCTACTTTCTGTGAAATTTATCCACCAACCTTACCTTCAGTCTTTCTATTGAATTTTTTTTTTTTTGGCATCTATGTTTTTATTTTCCAAAAGATCTTTCCTATTCTCTGATTTTTTCCTTGATTATAGCAACTGTTCTTGTTTCATGGAGGTAATATTTTTAATTTAACTCTCTGAGGATATTAATGTTAGTTTCTTTGATGTTTTCTTGTGCACAACATTATGTCTGTTTCATCTGAATAATTATTGTCTGTTTGTTTGTTTTGATCTTGTCTTTCATGTTAGATGTTTCCTCAACGCAATCTTTCCTCAAAGCCCACAGCACAATTCCTTGGATCTTTTGGAGTATTTCACAGGGGATTGTTGTGCTGATACCTTTTTAAATTTCCCCTGGGGCAGAAATTGTGGGTCCAGAGTGACAACATACTAATGTATAATATTTGAGCACTTATATGTTTGTTTCGTTGTTTTTTTGTAAACAAATGTTTTTTATGGTGTTAAATACACATAACATAAAGTTTACTATCTTAACCATTTTTAAGTGTACACTTGAGTGGTATTACATATATTCATTCACATTACGAGCAGCCATCACCACCATCCAGCCCCATAACTTTTTCATCTTGTAAAACTGAAACTCTATACCTATAAACAATAACTTCCCATTCTCCCCTCCCTATCACCCCAGCAACCCCCGTTCTGCTTTCTGTCCGTATGATTTTGGCTACTCTAAGTACCTCGTGTAAGTGGAATCATAGGTATTTGTCTTTTTGTGACTGGCTTATTCCATTTAGCATAATGTTCTCAAGGTTCATCCATGTTGCAGCATATGTCAGAATTGCTAGGCTATGTGTTTGTGTTTTTTTTTAATAAATATATTTATTTATTTTTGGCTGCGTTGGGTCTTCGTTGCTGCACGCAGGCTTTCTCTAGTTGTGGAGAGCGGGGGCTACACTTCATTGCAGTGGCTGCTCTTGTGGAGCACAGGCTCTAGGAGCGCAGGCTCAGTAGTTGTGGCGCACAGGCTTAGTTGCTCCGCGACATGTGGGATCTTCCTGGACCAGGGCTCGAACTCACGTCCCCTGCATTGGCTGGCGGATTCTTAACCACTGTGCCACTAGGGAAGTCCCTAGGCTATGTTTTGAGTAATTTAATTTTTACATCAATCCTACGAGGCAAGTACTACTATTATTAGCATTGCCCAGCTGAGGAAATTGAGGCACAGGAAGGACACAAGACTTGGCCAAGGTCACACAGCCAGTACGTGGCAAAGCTGGGGTCCTTGGCTCCTGAGCGTGTCCTCTTAATCACCTCTAATCAATCACCTTATTTGGACCCCTGGGGCATACGTTTCTCTCTATTCTTTATGGAAAACGACCACTACAGTATAACTTTCATTGACCAGACACTGTGCCAAGCCCTTACCTGTATGGATTCATTCAATCCTCACAGCAGCCCTAGGAAGTAGGTACTATATTTAGTTCCATTTTCCAAAGAATCTTTGAGAGGTTAAACTTGCTCAAGGTCACCAGATAGGGTGGGCAGCTTCAGAATTTCAAACGTAGGGCTCTCTGGCTCCAGAGCCCTCACTTTTTTTTTTTTCCTTTTTCTTTTTGGGCCTCAGAAGTGGAGTTGCGTTTATTACCCTCTTCAGTTCATGATCCACCATCCTCCTCAGTCTGGACGAAGGAATAAGCTTCTCTTATTTCACTATTTTCCCTATTTATTCCCAGTCCCTATTTCCTCCCATCCCCCTCCTAGACCCTCACTCAGGTGTTTATCTGTCCTCAAATCTGCATGTGTCCTTGTAAAACAGGCACGGTTTTTCACAGTGAGTGTACTCAGCAAAAACCAGACGTTTCTGCAGCACCTACCATGGGGCCAGGTGTTATTCCAGACTAGTAGTCAACAAACTACAGTCTTTGGGCCAAATCTAGCCCATTGCCAGATTTTATATGACCCACAAGCTGAAAGCGTTTTTACATATCTAAATGGTTGGAAAAAATCCAAAGAAGGATAATATTTTGTGATATGTGAAAATTATACGACCTTCAAATTTCAGTGTTCATCAGTGAGTTTTAGTGGTATCCAGTCTCACTCCTTCATTGCTGTGTTGTCTCCGACTGTTTTCATGCTGCATCAACAGATCACATGGCACAAGGCCTAAAATATCTACTATCTGGTCCTTTATGGGGAAAAAATTGCTGACCCCTGCTCTATGTCTTGGGGGATACACAAATGAACGTATGTTTGTAATTTATATAACTAGGATGATTGTTTAACTGGGGAAGGGGACATGTAATTCATCATCCAGTCTGGGATTTTTCAGAGTGAAAGACAGGCTATTAATTACCAGGACAATGTGGGGTAAACTAGTCTGTCCCTGGAAAATTAGGATGTATGGTCATTTCTCTTTAACCCTTATCCTGCCCAAGATCATCAGGTTTGTTGATTGTGTTTTTGGAATTCATCCATGTTGCCGACTTACATGTAGAACAGCAAATTATGGCCCCTGAGCGAAACCTGGGCCCCCGAAGTTTTTGTGCAGCCTGCAAGCTAAGATTTTTATTACTTTTTTATTAATTTTTTAGTTAATTAATTAATTAATTAATTTTATTTATGGCTATGTTGGGTCTTCATTGCGGTGCACGGTTTTCTCATTGCAGTGGCTTCTCTTGTTGCTGAGCACGGGCTCTAGGCGCGCAGGCTTCAGTAGTTGTGGTGCGTGGGCTCAGTAGTGGTGGCATGCGGGCTCAGTAGTTGTGGCCCGCGGGCTCTAGAGCGCAGGCTCAGTAGTTGCAGCTCTCAGGCTTAGTTGCTCCGCGGCATGTGGGATCTTCCCGGACCAGGGCTCGAACCTATGTCCCCTGCATCGGCAGGCGGATTCTTAACCACTGTGCCACCAGGGAAGCCCAACAAGCTAAGATTTTTAAATGGCTGGGGGAAAAATACCCAAAAGAAGAAGAATATTTTGGGACACGTAGGAATTATATGAAATTCACATTTGAGTGTTCATAAATGGTTCTGTTGGGACAGCCATACCCATTCATTTACAGACCATCTAAGGCTGCGTCAGAGACCCTATGGTCTGAAAAGCCTACAGTATTTATTATCTGGCCTTTTACAGGAAGGTTTGCCAAGCCCTGCTCTGGATGATCACTTCTAACTACTGCAGCATGTTCTATCGTGTGGCTCTCCCACACTGACTCGCTTGTTCCCTGTGAATGTCCCTGGATTGTCCCCTGGTTTGTTACCCATTGTGAACCAGAGGAGGAAGTCTCTGAGATACATCGAAGTGAGACAGCTGGCTCATGGAGTGGACAAACTACTTAATTTTCCTTCTTTCCGTATTGTCCCAATTTCCAAGATTTTTAATTTTTCACTATTTGATGTTCCATCAAGTGGTGTTGAGATATCGCCTTCTCCCCATATCATTTGTAAATGCATTCATTTATTCAACAAACATTAATTGAGCACTTCACTTACTAAGTTCCCACTTATTCTAGGCACTGGAGATATAGCCAATGAACAGAGAAAAGGCCTTGTCTTCCGGGAGCTCAGGCTTGCCTGTGCTGTTTTCACGGAGCCCTTACGGGCACAGGTGCCCTTGCCAGACCTTGGTGTCATTAGCTGTTGGAATCCTCGCAACAATTCTATGAAATAGATAAAATCACCTCCATTTCCAGATAAGGAAACCAGCGCAGAGGTGCCCGGGTGGGTGCGACTCCCCCCCAAACTGGTTGTGGCATCCGGGCTCTTAGCTCTTTGTCCTCCTGCCTTTCTGCACAGTTTTGCAGACACTCCTCCTCTCTCATTTCCACCTCCCTGATTTTTGCTATTCTGATGAGTGTAAATCCTCTCTTGTAATGTTGTTTTAATGTGCACTTCTCTGATGTCTAGTGAATTTGAATATTTCTAGAATCTGGGCTCCTAACGGTTAATTTGCTTCTTTTTTTTTTTTTTAATTATTTGCTTTATTTTTATTTTATTTATTTTTTAAATTTTATTTATTTATTTATTTATTTATTTATGGCTGTGTTGGGTCTTCGTTTCTGTGCGAGGGCTTTCTCTAGTTGTGGCAAGCGGGGGCCACTCTTCATCGCGGTGCACGGGCCTCTGACTATCGCGGCCTCTCTTGTTGCGGAGCACAGGCTCCAGACGCGCAGGCTCAGCAATTGTGGCTCACGGGCCTAGTCGCTCCGCGGCATGTGGGATCCTCCCAGACCAGGGCTCGAACCCGTGTCCCCTGCATTGGCAGGCAGATTCTCAACCACTGCGCCACCAGGGAAGCCCAAATTTGCTTCTTGAAAGCAAACTAGTTTATCTTCTACACAAGGTGAAGAAAAAGTTTTAACAAAGAAATTCACAGACATTTACATGCCTTCCTCCCTTGTTGCAACTTGAGGCTTGTGTCCTAGAAAGGGGACTCACAGATCTTGGCCATGATGTGGTCCATGCAGACCACCTGGGGTCAGAGTTCAAGCTACTCACCAGCTGTGCGACTTCTTGCAAATTACTAACCACTCTGGGCCTCTGTTTCCTCTTCTGTAAAATGAGGGGCAGTAGTAGCCCCTGCTGCATATGATTCCTGGAGAATTAACATGTTTGACGCAAAGAAGGTGCCAATATATATTAGCTACTGTCATTTATTTTTTTAATTAATTTTTATTGGAGTATAGTTGATTTGCAATGTTGTGTTAGTTTCTACTGTACAGCAAAGTGAATCAGTTATACATATACATGTATCCACTCTTTTAAAAATTCTTTTCCCATATAGGTCATTACAGGAAATTGAGTAGAGTTCCCTGTTATAAGTTATCTATTTTATATATAGTAGTGTATATATGTCAATCCCAATCTCCCAGTTTATCCCTCCCTCCGCTTCCCCTCTGCTATTAGCTCCTAATATTAACCCCATCAGAGCTCATAAGAAAGGGAAGAAGAATCATTATGCGGTGATGTCGGAGAGTTTAGCATTTTCCAGAGGGTCTCCCATGACACCAGTGTGAATAATCTCAGTTCTTAGTTTTCTCAGGGGGAAATTTTGCTAGACTAGAGCAATTACAAGGCCCAAATTTTATATCGGGAGTTAAACCATGTGATTGTTTGTCAATATGACTTCAGAGAAGGTTTGGGAATCATTGCCCTCTTCCAGCTATTAGGTGAGGATGAGGGTATTCTAGCTGTCTGCTCACAGACTTGGGGGTATAATGGGGTGCACACTCCCCGCTGTCCCAGATCTCAGGGTTTAGGTAACTTAGGAGACATCCAGGGGTCCCTTTGTGTCTCAGTTGTCCTGGGGTCCTCACTAGGGAGTCAGACAGAGGTGAGTGAAGACCCAGACACAAGGGGCACTGCCTGAGAAATGGGAGTGGAGAGAGTGCTGGACTTTCCTCCCACAAATGGTGACCCACGCCCTGAACTTCAGTGCTGGGATGTAAGCTATCTCCGTTCCCTTCACAGTGCTCCTGGAGGGCCTCTCTGGAAAAACACCAAATGTCCATTGAAACCAGAGTCTAAGTCATTTGCAGTGAAAGGGAAGTCATACCATACAGGTGGGCTCTGGATTCTGACTGAGCTGGGCTTGACTCCCTGCTGGGTGACCTTGGGCAAATGTTTTGACTTCTCTGAGCCCATTTCCTAATGTCTGTCTCACTGAGCTTCTTCACCTTTTGTGTATTACACATGGATCCCTTGGATGGTTGGTGAAGCTGATGGACTCCTTCTCAAAATAACGTTTTTAAATGCATGTAATAAAATACATGGTATAACAAAGAAATAATTATGTCCAACCCAAGTGTCCATTGATGGATGAATGAGTGAGCAAAATGTGGTACATACATACAGTGGAATATTCAGCCTTAAAAAACACGGGAATTCTGACACATGCTACAACATGATGTTATGCTTAGGATGTTATGCTAAGTGAAATAAGCCAATCACAAAAGGACAGAGACTTAGGACTTCCCTGGTGGCACAGTGGTTAAGAATCCGCTGCCAATGGATGGTTGGTGAAGCTGATGGACTCCTTCTCAAAATAAAGTTTTTAAATGCATGTAATAAAATACAACAAAGAGTAGCCCCCGCTCGCCGCAGCTAGAGAAAGCCAGGGCGCAGCAACAAAGACCCAACGCAGCCAAAAATAAATAAATAAATTTTTTAAAAAAACAAAAGGACAGGTACTTGGGACTTCCCGGGCGGTCCAGTGGTTAAGACTCCGTGCTTCTAATGCAGGGGCCGCGGGTTCCATCCCTGGTTGGGAAACTAGGATCCCGCATGGCATGCAGCATGGCCAAAGCAAAAACAAAACAAAAGGACAGAGACTGTATGATCCCACTTATATGAGGTCCCCTAGAGTAGTCAGATTCATAGAGACAGAAAGTAGAATGGTGATTGCCAGAGGCTGAGGGAGAGGAGAATGGGAGTTATTGTTTAATGGGTATAGAGTTTCAGTTTTGTAAGACAGAAAGAGTTCTGGAGAAGGATGGTGGTGATGGTTGCACGATATTGTGAATGTAATTAATGCTATTGAACTGTATACTTAAAAATGGTTAAGATGGTGAATTTTATATTACTATGTGGTTTTTACCACAAATGAAAATAATAAAGGTGTTTTACAAAAAAATTATATCAAAATTCAGTTATCAAAATGCTAAGCTAATGTATGACGTATGACATAATAAGCACAGCTTTATTAGGATTTAAATGGCAGCAGGTCAATTCACTATTATAAAAAAAAAAGCAGTGATACCTGTAAAAGATCTCTGGAGATATCTGTAACAGCTGTCACGTGGTACAAAAATACCTGGGATTTCTACTAAGGACAGAGTCACAATAGTGATGAGGCTTATTGCCTACTTTCACAACAGAAACAAATGCTAAATTCCATTTAGAAGTTAGTGGGAATAAAGATGTGATATTTTCCCCCCATCCAAGTTGAAGGGCCCCCCAGATTCTATACATGTACCCTTGGCTGGACCCTGGGTAAAAATCCCTGAATTAGATGCTCTGTGTCTTAGAACCATGCCTAATTCTGGAATCACTTGATAAATGGCGGTTCTTAGCAGCAGAAAAACTGGCTCCCCTTTTGGAGGGAAGGATAATCAAAGATTTGAATTCTGTTCCAGGAGGAGAGGGAACTGCTCCTGAGAATGGATTAAATTGCTGCTTCTAATAGAGCAAAGAAGAAAGTTGGGTTTCCTTATCCCAGTCATTGACCATCCATTTCCTGGTTCCCAGGGTGCCGTGTGTGTTTTGTAACTGACTAATCAGTAGCTTTTTAACAAGGCTGGTAATCATTTGGTTAAATGTTGGTTTCCTCGTTTATAAAATGGTAATGACGGTGCCAGATCTCACTGAGATGGGCGAACATAAAATGCTTTGGAAGCTTGGCAATTGAAGTTAATATATTTCATTACCATTTGACCTCTAAGTATCAAAGGAAACTAGTGAGTGGGTCAGTGGTTTCTGCTTTTGAAAAACCGGCTTAGTAGGTATAAGAGGCCTCCGTTTAAAAAGGATTTCACAATTTCTCATTTGCAAGAGAGGGAGGGTGTTAATAAATAAAAACGTGGTGAAACCGTGCGGGGGTTGTGATTCGGCCATTTCCCAAGGCATCCAATCTATCGAGTAAAAGCAATTTTGAAAATGTGATTTTTCCCAAATGGAGAAATGAAATTTGAACACAAGTGAAAAGATCCCAATGAAACTGCTTTCTCTAAGAATGTCCAACACAGGAGCCGTGTGTGTGTGTGTGTGTGTGTGTGTGTGAAGGGCATACGTGTAAGGGCTTGAATAGGGGTGTGTGTAGCTATGTGTGTAGGGGTATGTGTGTAGGCGGAATGGACTTTGGATTGTCAAATAGGGAAGAAATTTGCTTTTCAATTACTGTTTCCTCTTCTCTTTTTCAGGTTTAAACAAAGACATAGAAAACAAACTTGTGGCTACCAAAGGGGAAAGGGGGGAGGGATTGATTGGGAATTTGGGATTAATAGATACACAATGGACCTACTGTATACTATATATAAAATAAACAAGAACCCACTGTATAGCACAGGGAACTATATTCAATATCTAGTAATAACCTATCATGGAAAAGAATATGGAAAAGTATATATATATATATATGGAATTGAATCACTTTGCTGTACACCTGAAACATTGTAAATCAATTATACGTCAACAGGGACTTCCCTGGCGGTCCAGTGGTTAGGACTCCGTGCTTCCACTGCAGGGGGCACAGGTTCAATCCCTGGTCGGGGAACTAAGATGCCCCATGCCAGGCAGCATGGCCAAAAAAAACCCCACAAAAAACAAACAACTATACTTCAGTTAAAAAAAATATATAAACAAGAGCTCGGGGGTGGTCCTCGTAGGTTCTCTTGAGTGAGATGAGTGAGCTGTGTACAGGGACACTGGCCTTGGCATTCCTGGGCGAGGCCTTCTGAAGAGGTCAGGGTCTCCAGAGAATCCCTGTGAAGGTTTAACCAGCTGTGTGTTCTGGTCTTGTTTGCTTCTGTTGGGTGTCGTGAGGGCCTCCCATCCACGCATGAACAGACTCTGGTGACGAGCAGCCTTCAGGTACCGCACTGGGTCCTGATGTCCAACCCCATGTTTTCTCAGGTGGCTCATGATAAGTCCAGAGCAACGTGGGATTAAGGTAGAGTTGATCAACAGAGCGATGAGTCAAAAAGAAATAATCCAAAATAGATGGAGCAATAGGTCAACAATCTAAGTAGAATCTCTGTGGTGGTTACATAAGTGTTTGTTGTACACTTCCGACTTTTCTGTATGTTTGAAAATTATCATAATAAAATGCTGTGTAAAGGGAGAGTCCAACTGAAAAAGAAAAGGTCTTGTTACCCCCAGACCCCCAAATTTTTAATTCTTATGTAGCTGGGATAATTTTCTTCCAGCTCAGTTAAAAAAAAAAAATCTGAAAATGATTGACAGAATTAATTGGATTCCTACAGATATTGAAAACAAACTTATGGTTACCAAGGGGAAACATGGGGGGCAGGGATAAATCAGGAGCTTGGGATGAACATATACACACGACTATATGTAAGATAGATAACCAACAAGGACCTACTGTATATAGCACAGGGAACTCTGCTCAATACTCTATGATAACCTATACGAGAAAAGAATCTGAAAAAGAATGAACATATGTGTATGTATAACTGAATCACTTTGCTGTACACCTGAAACAAACACAACATTGTAAATCAACTATACTCCAATAAAAAAAAAAAGAATTAATTGGATTCTAAGAATGAAATGGAGAGGTAGATCCCTGACGTTTAAATTCTGCTGCAATCTTGCTCACTCTGAGCGGGCAAAGCAAGATGGTGGCTGTTGTGAGCTGACTTGTGTCCCCCCAAAAGATGTGCTCAAACCCCCGGTACTTGTGAATGGGACCTTATTTGGAAATACAGCCTTGGCAGATGTAATCAATGTAAAATGAGGTCATCCTGGATTAGGATGGGTTCTAATCCAGTGACTGGTATCCTTATGAGAAGAAGGAAATTTGGACCAGAGACATACAGGGAGAACGCCATGTGAAGATCAAGGCAGAGATTGGAGTGATGCGTCTCTAAGCCAAGGAACACCAAGGATGCTGGCAACCACTAGAAACTAGAAGGAAGGAAGTATCCTCCCCTAGAGCCTTCAGAAAGAGCATGGCCTTGCTGACAACTTGATTTGGACTTGTGGCCTCCGGAACTGTGAGAATCAACCTCTGTTTTTGTAAGTCACCAAGTGCGTGGTACTTTGTTATGGCAGCCCTGTAGCAGAGTGGCTGCTTTGGGCTGTAGCTGAAACAGAGGAGGCTGGTCCTGTTCACCTCTGGGCCAGATCCTGGCACAAAGTAGCTCATCAATACGTAGTTGGGGCTGACTAGCAATATTACATAATTAACTTCTTTTTTTGTCTTTATAAATTTATTTATTTTATTTATTTATTTTGGCTGCGTTGGGTCTTCGTTGTTGCGTGCGGGCTTTCTCTAGTTGTGTTGAGCAGGGGCTGCTCTTCGTTCTGGTGTGCGGGCTTCTCACTGTGGTGGCTTCTCTTGTTGCGGAGCATGGGCTCTAGGCACGCGGGCTTCAGTGGTTGCGGCTTGCGGGCTCTAGAGTGCAGGCTCAGTAGTTGTGTTGCACGGGCTTAGTTGCAAGTGGGATCTTCCTGGACCGGGGCTCGAACCTGTGTCCCCTGCATTGGCAGGCGGATTCTTAACCACTGCACCATCAGGGAAGCCCTATTACATAATTAACTTTTTTATTTGCTTATAGCTTGTTCCCCTCCCCCAATACTAGAATGTCACCTCCAGGAATGCAGGGAAGGCAGTTCCTGTTCAACATTGTGATCCCTGCACCTAGAACAGGGCCTGGCACATAGTAGGTGCTCAATGAACATTTGTTGAATGAATGTCCACTATACTTCACAGAACTAAGGGTACTCCCTACTACTTCTGCCCTGTTGTTCCTTTTTTCATTCAGTGAGTATTTATTAAGAGCTACTGTGTGTCCAGCTCTCTGCCAGAATTTTGAAGTTCCTTGACTTTCAGTGATGGCAACTCTTTGGGGGGGAAAGAAAGGCATATGTATAGTTAAAATAGAAGAGTGGAATCAAAACTGTATATTTTTTACTCACAAGGGTTCTTAGGAGCCTTGGGGTCCTAAGCCGTCATTTTGCATGTGTATTAGTCTGCTGGGGCTGCCGTAACAAAGTACCACAGACTGAGGGGCTTAAACAATGGAAATTTATTTTCTCACAGTTCTGGAGGTTAGAAGGCCAAGATCAAGGTGTCAGCAGGGTTGCTTTCTTCTGAGGCGTCTCTCCTTGGCTAGTGGATGGCTGTCTTCTCCCTGTGTCTTCACGTGGTTTTCTGCCTGTGTGTGTCTGTGTTCTAACTTCGTCTTATAAAGATACTAGTCAGGGGCTTCCTTGGTGGCGCAGTGGTTGAGAGTCTGCCTGCCAATGCAGGGGACACGGGTTCGAGCCCTGGTCTAGGAAGATCCCACATGCCGCGGAGCAACTAGGCCCGTGAGCCACAACTACTGAGCCTGCGCGTCTGGAGCTTGTGCTCCGCCACAAGAGAGGCCGCGAGAGTGAGAGTCCCGCGCACCGCGATGAAGAGTGGCCCCCGCTTGCCACAACTAGAGAAAGCCCTCGCACAGAAACGAAGACCCAACACAGCCTAAATAAATAAATAAATAAATAGCGTTCCCTTTTAAAAAAAAAAAAAAAAGATACTAGTCAGGTTAGATTAGGGCCCACCCTAGTGACCTCATTTGAACTTAGCTACCTCCATAAAGACTGTATCTCCAAATAAGGTCACATAATGAGGTACTGGGGGTTAGGACTTCAACATATGAATTTTGGGGAGGACACAACTCCATCCATAACAGCATATGTGGAAAGGCAAGCGCAGGAAAATGGAGTGACTCACCCGAGCTGGTTAGCAATAGAACTGGGGCCAGGATGGGTCTCCCAACTTCCGGTCTGGTTCTTCTTCCCACTCTTATTTGTAGCCTTGCTTCGTGGCACTAAGATTGCTAGATAAAAGATAATCTTCAAAAAATCATATCTCCACACCAATAATATCCAACTAGAAAGTATAGTGGAAAAGGTATGTTTTTCATCATAAAACTATATAAATGGACTTCTCTAGTGGCGCAGTGGTTGAGAATCCGCCTGCCAGTGCAGGGGACACGGGTTCGAGCCCTGGTCCGGGAGGATCCCACATGCCACAGTGCAACTAAGCCCGTGCGCCACAACTACTGAGCCTGTGCTCTAGAGCCCGTGCGCCACAACTACTGAGCCCACATGCTGCAACTACTGAAACCCGGGTGCCTAGAGCCCATGCTCTGCAACAAAGAGAAGCCACAGCAATGAGAAGCCCACGCACCACAACGAAGAGTAGCCCCCAACTGCCACAACTAGAGAAAGCCCACGTGCAGCAACGAAGACCCAACACAGCCAAAAATAAATAAATAAAATAAATAAATTACACACACAAAAAAAGAACCCCAAGTCAGTTCACGTCCCTCCTCCGTCATGATTTTTCTCACCTGGGCTGGTTTATTCATAAATTCTCCGCTCATCCTCTCAGACTCCCTCCAAGCTTCGCTGGCTGGTGCAGCTGCTCTCAGCTGCACTTGAACTCTGCTGGGGTGAGGGTGGGACCCCTGGGTAGGTTTCTGGGGAGTCAGGTCAAGAGAATGTGGCTGTTTCTCAGGTTAAACTTGACTTCTCAGCTTCTTTCCTACACTTGGCCTGGAGAGAGCTGACAGGTTCAGGACACGTTACCCCAAATATGGCACCTTGGTGTACTGGACATTTTAAGCTGAAGGAGTTGGAGAAAAACAGCAGAAGCAGAAGGACTCTGTGACTCTCCTTGGAAGCAGGCCATATACCTTCAGGTGAGAGGTACCCTCCCTGTACCCAGAGGAAGAGAGCATCCTTTTCTCTAAGACGAGCGACACTGAGAGGACTCTCAGCGAACAGGCCTTGCTTTGTCTCCCCCAGTTGACTACACTCACCTCACACCCTTTGTCCTAGCTTTCCACGACTTCTCCTTCCTCAAACCTAGCATAGAAACATTCAGGTTGGACCATTTCTTAGGGTCTTCGTTTTCTTATGAAGGCTCCCGTGTCCGGTAAAATTTATATGAAATAGGGACTTCCCTGGTGGCGCAGTGGTTAAGAATCCTCCTGCCAATGCAGGGGACACAGGTTCGAGCCCTGGTTGGGGAAGATCCCACATGCCACGGAGCAACTAAGCCCGTGCGCCTCAACTACTGAGCCTACGCTCTAGAGCCCGTGAGCCACAACTACTGAGCCCACGTGCCACAAGTACTGAAGCCCGCGCGTCTAGAGCCTGTGCTCCGCAACAAAGAGAAGCCACCGCAATGAGAAGCCCGCGCACCACAAGGAAGACCCAACACAGCCAAAAATAAATAAATAAATAAACTTACTTAAAAAAAAAAGTATATGAAATAAATGTGTATGCTTTTCTCCTGTTAATCTGTCTCGTCAGTTTAATTTTGAGACCCCACCAGGGACCCTAAGAAGGTCTAGGAAAACTTTTCTTTCCTCCCTACACAGGCTTCTCCTGCAAACTGAAGTTGAGGCCTTGCCTCTCAGGGAAACCGACCTATTGTCATCTTTCTGATCCCCACTCTTACTTGGCGCCCCCAGGGCTAAAGCAGGAGTTGGGAGATGCTGATGCCTACCTGTGCTTTCTGAGTGACCCTCGAGACCTGTACTGGAGGGGACGGGGAGAGGCTGGCCATTCATTTATGTGCTTGGAACTGCTTCCGGGTCAATTCGTCCAGCGCAGGAGAGAGCTGCTGAGCCTGAGGACACAGGGGTCCCCAGGGGTGGTCTGATGAGTGTCCCTTATCCAGGCTGTCCCCGAAGTTCTCACCTGGTTATTGTGGGACTTGGGGAGGCTGGTGGAGTGCTGAGCACGGCTTGGAGCAGAAACCAAATATTTTGTCAGAATTCTTTTTAAAAATGATTTTATTTTATTTTTTTTGGAATTGTTAAATATTTAATTTAAAGGAAATATATATTTAAATAACTCAATTTTTACAAAACCAAGTTTGTACAGGGATAATCCCAAAGAAAAGGAAACGAATAGGAAAAGCTTTGAAAATGAAATACACTTTTTACCTAAAAACATGGTAACTTAGAGGCTGAAAACTCTTCAAATAAACAAGTTATTTATGCAATATGTTTTCTTTTTTCTTTTTATTGGAGTATAGTTGCTTTATACTGCTGTGTCAGTTTCTGCTATACAGCAAAGTGAATCAGCCATACATATACATATCTCCCCTCTTTTTTGGATTTCCTTCTCATTTAGGTCACCACAGAGCACCGAGCAGAGTTCCCTGTGCTATACAGTAGGTTCTCATTAGTTACCTATTTTATACACAACAGTGTACATATGTCAATCCCAATTTCCCAATTCATCCCACCACCCCCTTCCCCCTCAGTAGCTATACGTTTGTTCTCTACATCTGTGACTCTATTTCTGCTTTGCAAGTAAGTTCATATATACCATTTTTCTAGATTCCACATGTAAGCGATATACGATATTTGTTTTTCTTTGGCAGAATCCTGAAACCTCGCATCTCAGTGGGAAGAGGGGCCCCAATGTGTGAGGCCTGACCAGGTCTGGGCATGCTTTGGGAGCGGCTGGCCTTCTGGGGTGATGCCCAGCCACAGTTGCTCCCACCTTCCTGGGGCTCCTGGAATTCGAGTCATTTCGTCTTGTGAAGGAGAAAGCGCAACACTCCTTGTTTTTCTTAGAGGGGTCCTTAAAACAAGTTAGGGTTCACGATGCCCGAGAGATGCTTGATCTCAAGGAGTTTTCAAATGGCAGGGGCCCTGGTCACAAACTAGGGAATGGTGAGGATATGGAGAGAATCTCATTTGCATCAACAGCACGATTGCTGCTTCCCTTCCCCAGCTGAGACCCACTTTTCAGAAGCACTTTGAAAAGCTCCTGTGAGTGGGAAGGGAGGCCTCCAAGGACAGGCTTGAATGTCAACAGTAGCTGGCTGTTGTCACTTCTTCCGGGGGTGGGGTTGGCAGTTGGCTGCAGGGCTTCTGTTTCAAGTTTTGTGAGTGGAGGAGGGTGGTCCAGGAGGAGGCCTGGGCTCTGTCCCCTGTGAGGTCCCCAGGACCCACCCACTTCTCACAAATGCCCAACGAGGGGGCTCAGCTTTGGGATAGGGTGTCATTCCATCCCGAAGCCGCGACGGGAGCTTTCAGGAGCCGCCTCGGCTGGGTTGCAGAAGTGAGGGGGCAAAACCCAAACCCGCATCTTTCTCTTAATCGTTTATCAATCTTCAGTGGGTCAGTAGCTCATGGAGGAGTATTGGAGTGGGTCCGGAAGGAAGGGTGGCCACCCACCCCAGCAGCCCCTGGCCTCTTGCAAGGTCAGTTTCATGTAGCTTTCCTTAATGTAAAGGCAGAGGCAGGAATTTCCCTGCGAGGATGGGGCCAAATGTCAGAGACAACCCTTCTCCTTCCCTGGTTTATTTCTCTGCTCCAGTTCCAGATTTACTCGCCCTTAGAGAACCTTACTTCAAGCCCTACTGCCCCAGCCAGGTCTTTGTTTTCTGAATTAATCAAGTAATTATAGCGTTCCCCCCTGCCTGGAGCCAGAGGACGCAGCAGGTTCAGCGAGTGGGGAGGAGCCTGCCTCCTCCAAGGGAGGCCTCTCTCGCTGGTGAATTTGGTGAATGAAGTTAGGCTCCCTCAGCCTCCTGTTGCTCTGGCTGTCAGGCTGCAGGCTCGGCTCAGATTCCCGGCCAGGGAATTGCCCTGTCATTCTTGCCAACCCACTGTGGGGAGCCTGTGGGCCTTGGCAGTTGGCCCGCCCCGTCCCAGGGCTTGACGACAGCAGTCTTAGGTGGAGTCACAGCACCCTACCCTCCCTGCCCTTTTATCTTTAATTAATTAATTAATTTGGCTGCGTTGGGTCTTTGTTGCTGCACGCGGGCTTTCTCTAGTTGTGGCGAGCAGGGGCTACTCTTCCTTGCGGTGTGTGGGCTTCTCATTGTGGTGGCTTCTCTTGTTGTGGAGCACAGGCTTCAGTAGTTGTGGCTCATGGGCTCAGTAGTTGTGGCGCATGGGCTTAGTTGCTCCGTGGCATGTGGGATCTTCCCGGACCAGGGCTCGAACCCATGTCCCCTCCATTGGCAGGAGGATTCTTAACCACTGCGCCACCAGGGAAGTCCCTGCCCTTTTATATTTAACTTTTTAAATTTAACTTTTAAAATTGAAGTCTAACACACAGACAGAAAAACCTATAGATCTTGTTAAAGGAGAATTTTTAAGAATAGTATAATCATGACTTTCGTACAAATATAAAATGAACATGTGGAGACTTCCCTGGTGGTCCAGTGGTTAGGACACCGCACTTCCATTGCAGGGGGCGCAGGTTCGATCCCTGGTTGGGGAACTAAGATCCCACATGCTGCACGGTGCGGCCATTAAAAAACAAACAAACAGGGCTTCCCTGGTGGCGCAGTGGTTGAGAATCTGCCTGCCAACGCAGGGGACACGGGTTCGAGCCCTGGTCTGGGAAGATCCCACATGCCGCGGAGCAACTAGGCCCGTGAGCCACAGTTACTGAGCCTGCGCGTCTGGAGCCTGTGCTCCGCAACAAGAGAGGCCGCGACAGTGAGAGGCCCGCGCACCGCGATGAAGAGTGGCCCCCACTCGCCGCAACTAGAGAAAGCCCTCGCAAAGAAACAAAGACCCAACACAGCCATAAATAAATAAATTAATTAAAACAAAACAAACAAACAAACAAACAAAACACATGTAGAAATCTTATTTAACTCATTAACTAACAAGAGAACCAGTAACACATTACAGTCTGTTCAAGGAAAATCCAAAGAGCAGACACACATATAGGCAGTCAGGAATGCTGGAGTGAATTTGCTTAGTAGATACAAAATTGGTCAGTATCCACAAGTCAGTAACCAACTGTAACCCTGCTGGACACAATATATGCATTTTTCTGGACAAGAATCATTTGTATTATTATCGATATTTAACAACTTACAGAGTTGTAAAGTAGCTCAAAGGTGATGAAAGGTGCATAGAATCAAATGATCCCAAAGAGTGCACTGGACAACTCCTGGTTTTCTATTAAAGAAACCTAGGAAGTTTGGAGATCTATTTCAAAGGATTTCAGTTTTCCCTTCAGCTCTAGTGTATGGCCCCATTCATTGTTCCAAAGCAAGCACTTTTGTAAATACCATCCAGGACAAGAAACAGACCATCATCATCTCCTTGGTGGCCCTTCTTGGGCTTCTTCTCATTCATTCATTACTCTTGTCTTCCTCCCTGTAGTAACCACTCTCCTGATTGCCAAACCCAAGGGCTGTTTTCTTCTCTTTTTGAACTTCTATCAATGTAATCAAAGACTCTTCTATACGTGGCTTCTTACCCTCCTCAAAATGTTGCTGAGATTCATTCGTGCTGTTGTACACATCAGTAATTTGTTCCTTTTTATCACACGACAGCACTCCATTGGATGAACTGACCCCTATATCCATTCTACTATTGATGGGCATTTGAGCAGTTTCCAGTTTTAGGAAATAATAGTGCTGTGGTGAACCATTTTCTCTGTGTCTTTTGGTGCCCATGTGCTCGCACTTCCGTTGGAGTGGAATTACTGGAGGTCAGAGGGTGGAGGAGGTATGCTCAGTTTAGTAGATCCTACCAGGCACCCAAAGTGGTTGAACCAATCTCATTCCCAGAGGAGGCAGGACCTTTCTCACTGCTCCTTATCCTGCTGTCTCTTTCTGTTATAGCCAGTCCTCTCCAGCTTCTGGCTCCAGGATTGCTTTCTGAACTTCCCTAAGGAAAATTTCCTCCCAGGAAGCTTAGGCTCTTGCCTACAGGTCATTTTTATTTTATTTATTTTAAAAATTTATTTGTTTATTTTTTGGGCCATGCCGCACAGCTTGTGAGATCTTAGCTCCCCGACCAGGGATCAAACCCGTGCCCCTGTAGTAGAAGTGTGGAGTCCTAACCAGTGGACTGCCAGGGAATTCCCTACAAGTCTTTTTTTTTTTTTTTAACATCTTTATTGGAGTATAATTGCTTTACAATGGTGGGTTAGTTTCTGCTTTATAACAAAGTGAATCAGCTATACATTTACATATATCCCTATACCTCCTCCCTCTTGCTTCTCCCTCCCACCCTCCCTACCCCACCCCTGTAAGTGGTCACAAAGCTCCGAGCTGATCTCCCTGTTTTATGCGGCTGCTTGCCACTAGGAAGCTATCTATTTCACATTTGGTAGTGTATATAAGTCCATGTCACTCTCTCACTTCGTCCCAGCTTACCCTTCCCACTCCTCATGTCCTCAAGTCCATTCTTTACGTCTGCATCTTTATTCCTGTCCTGCCCTTAGGTTCTTCAGAACCTTTTTTTTTTTTTTTTTAGATTCCATATATATGTGTTAGCATACTGTATTTGTTTTTCTCTTTTTGACTTACTTCACTCTGTATGACAGACTCTAGGTCCATCCACCTCACTACAAACAACTCCATTTCCTTTCTTTTTATGACTCTGAGTAATATTCCATTGTATATATGTGCCACATCTTCTTTATCCATTCATCTGTCGATGGACACTTAGGTTGCTTCCATGTCCTGGCTATTGTAAATAGAGCTGCAATGAACATTGTGGTACATGACTCTTTTTGAATTATGGTTTTCTCAGGGTATATGCCCAGTAGTGGGATTGCTGGGTTGTATGGTAGTTCTATTTTTAGTTTTTTAAGGAACCTCCATACTGTTCTCCACAGTGGCTGTATAAATTTACATTCCCACCAACAGTGCAAGAAGGTTCCCTTTTCTCCACACCCTCTCCAGCATTTATTGTTTGTAGATTTTTTGATGATGGCCATTCTGACCGGTGTGAGATGATACCTCACTGTAGTTTTGATTTGCATTTCTCTAATGATTAAGGATGTTGAGCATCCTTTCATGTGTTTGTTGGCAATCTGTATATCTTCTTTGGAGAAATGTCTATTTAGGTCTTCTGCCCATTTTTGGACTGGGTTTTTTGGGGTTTTTTTTGATATTGAGCTGCATAAGCTGCTTGTAAATTTTGGAGATTAATCCTTTGTCAGTTGCTTCATTTGAAAATATTTTCTCCCATTCTGAGGGTTGTCTTTTCATCTTGTTTATGGTTTCCTTTGCTGTGCGAAAGCTTTTAAGCTTCATTAGGTCCCATTTGTTTATTTTTGTTTTTATTTCCATTTCTCTAGGAGGTGGGTCAAAAAGGATCTTGCTGTGATTTATGTCATAGAGTGTTCTGCCTATGTTTTCCTCTAAGAGTTTTATAGTGTATGGCCTTACATTTAGGTCTTTCATCCATTTTGAGTTTTTTTGTGTGTGTATGGTGTTAGGGAGTGTTCTAATTTCATTCTTTTACATGTAGCTGTCCAGTTTTCCCAGCACCACTTATTGAAGAAGCTGTCTTTTCTCCATTGTATATTCTTGCCTCCTTTATCAAAAATAAGGTGACCATATGTGCGTGGGTTTATGTCTGGGCTTTCTATCCTGTTCCACTGATCTATATTTCTGTTTTTGTGCCAGTACCATACTGTCTTGATTACTGTAGCTTTGTAGAATAGTCTGAAGTCCAGGAGCCTGATTCCTCCAGCTCCATTTTTCTTTCTCAAGATTGCTTGAGAAAGGTCTTTTGATTGCTATTCGGGGTCTTTTGTGTTTCTATACAAATTGTGAACTTTTTTGTTCTAGTTCTGTGAAAAGTGCCATTGGTAGTTTGATAGGGATTGCATTGAATCTGTAGATTGCTTTGGGTAGTATAGTCATTTTCACAATGTCGATTCTTCCAATCCAAGAACATGGTATATCTCTCCATCTGTTGGTATCATCTTTAATTTCTTTCATCAGTGTCTTATAGTTTTCTGCATACAGGTCTTTTGTCTCCCTAGGTAGGTTTATTCCTAGGTATTTTATTCTTTTTGTTGCAATGGTAAATGGGAGTGTTTCCTTAATTTCTCTTTCAGATTTTTCATCATTAGTGTATAGGAATGCAAGAGATTTCTGTGCATTAATTTTGTATCTTGCTACTTTGCCAGATTCATTGATTAGCTGTAGTAGTTTTCTGGTAAGATCTTTAGGATTCTCTATGTATAGTATCATGTCATCTGCAGACAGTGACAGCTTTACTTCTTCTTTTCCGATCTGGATTCCTTTTGTTTCTTTTTCTTCTCTGACTGCTGTGGCTAAAAATTCCAAAACTATGTTGAATAATAGCAGTGAGAGTGGACAACCTTGTCTTGTTCCTGATCTTAGAGGAAATGGTTTCAGTTTTTCACCATTGAGAACGATGTTGGTTGTGGGTTTGTCATATAAGGCCTTTATTATGTTGAGGTAAGTTCCCTCTATGCCTACTTTCTGGAAGGTTTTTATCATAAATGGGTGTTGAATTTCGTCGAAAGCTTTTTCTGCATCTGTTGAGATGATCATATGGTTTTTCTCCTTCAATTTGTTAATATGGTTTATCACATTGATTGATTTGCATATATTGAAGAATCGTTGCATTCCTGGTATAAACCCCACTTGATCATGGTGTATGATCCTTTTAATGTGCTGTTGGATTCTGTTTGCTAGTATTTTGTTGAGGATTTTTGCATCTATGTTCATCAGTGATGTTGGCCCCTACAAGTCATTTTTAAGTAGCCACAGTCTCAGCAGCCAGAAAGATTCTTTTGAAACGTAAGGGAGAGCCTGTCCCTTCCTTGCTCAGAGTTCTCCAGGGTAAAAATCTTCATTTTTAAGATAAAAATCCTAGTCTGCACTTTTTTGCTCTGGCCGCTGCCTGCTTGTCTCACTTTGTGCCCACCACTTGCCCCCTTGTCACTGGCTCCAGCTCCACTGACCTTCTTTTGGTTCCTTAAACACACTTGACTCATCCCCTACTTTAGGATCTTTACACCTACTGTTCCCTCCCCTGGGGATACCCCTCCCCAGAGCTTTGCCCAGGACTCCTTGACACACCATCTTGGCTCAGATGTCACTTCTCAGCAATGTTTTATCTGACATAGGGAATTTGGAACAAGCAAAAAAGATTACTGCCTGTCTCCAGTGTTTACAGGACACCCTTCCTGCTATCTGACTCTAGTCCTTCATTGTCTCTGACCTGTCTTACAGTGTTGGAAGTTGTAGAGCACCTATGGCAATGCAAGTATTCCTTGTCTTTGGACATGCAAATAAATTGAGTCCAGGGCAGTTCAATCAACTTCCAACACCCTGCGGGAGAAGCCAGTTTTGGTCTATTTGCAAATTCATTCCAACACTTTTCATCATAAATGTGTCTGTTCTTTGATTTCTCCTTTGAACTGGTTGTAACATCTGCCTGGTTCCCTCATTAATAATGAGTTAGATAAAATCTTTAACATGGGTTCTTTTTTTTTTTTTTTTTTATCAGTACAGGAGTCATGATGTTACCTTTTTTTGAAAATTATCTTTTTTTTTAAAATTGAAGTAGAGCTGATTTTTTTTAAAATTAATTAATTTTTGGCTGTGTTGGGTCTTCGTTTCTGTGCAAGGGCTCTCCCCAGTTGTGGCAAGCGGGGTCCACTCTTCATTGCGGTGCGTGGGCCTCTCACCATCGCGGCCTCTCTTATTGCAGAGCACAGGCTCCAGACGCACAGGCTCAGCAGTTGTGGCTCACGGGCCCAGTTGCTCCGCAGCACGTGGGATCCTCCCAGACCAGGGCTCGAACCCGCGTCCCCCACATTGGCAGGCAGACCCCCAACCACTGCGCCACCAGGGAAGCCCTGAAAATTATCTTTTAACACTCACCTTCCCCAACCAAACTCTTTGCATTTCATTGCTTTGTTTTACTTTCTTCAGAGCTGGATCATCTTCTGAGATACTTTGTTCATTTATTTCTTTACTTGTTTTTGGTGGTCTTTCCCTGTCTTGGTCACTGCATGGGGTGGGCACTCCAAATAAATATAATGGACTGAATGAAGGTAGGTAGATCAGTAGCAGCTGTCTCCTACCCATGGCCCTTCTCTGTCCCTCCTCTCCTGCAGGTCCATCTGTCTTGTCTGTGTTCCCCTGTGGTGTTCCCAGGGATCCTCCCCTTCAGATCAAACAAAGACAGGCCCACCCTGCGCTTGAAATTTCAACAAGTATATGAATGACATTTTTATGGCTTGCATCAGGCTTCAAGCATTTACCCACTGAGCAGACTGATAAGTGACCTGGTGATACTGGGTCACTTGGAAAGTGAGAAGCCTTCTGCAGAAGCCTGGATTTCAGTCTCTTGTTCTCCCAGTGGGGAACTGGGAGGCCAAGTGCCGGTGGTCACGTGGCTGGCTGGTGCCTGAAATGGGATTGGACCTGGATCCTCTGACTCAGAGTTCAGCACTTGTTTCAGTAATAAAAACCGTCGTGGAGCATGTGTTGTGTGCCAGGCCTGCCTTCAGGGATTTGTGTCTATTGACCCATCCTTATGACAGTATGACTTTTAGATAAGGAGACCAAAGTCCAGGGGAGGGAATGGCTTGTCTGAGGTCCCATGGCAGTGAGCCAGAGGATTTCACCCCAGGCAGGCGAGCTCCAGAGGCTCTGCCACCACACCAAATAGAAGACACTAGAAAAATAGCACATCTTTATTGAACACTTATTCTGAGTGTTGTATGTACATCATCTCATTTTATCTTCTTGGTACCCAAGGAGGGAGGTGCTGGTTTAGGAGTCCCCAGAACCAACCTCTCTTTTGACATCAATTTTTTTTAAATGAATTTATTTATTTATTTATTTATTTATTTATTTATTTATTTATTTTTGGCTGCGTTGGGTCTTCGTTGCTGCATGCGGGCTTTCTCTAGTTGTGGCGAGCGGGGGCTACACTTTGTTGCGGCGTGCGGGCTTCTCATTGCGGTGGCTTCCGTCGTTGCGGAGCACGGGCTCTAGGTGCGCAGGCTTCAGTAGTTGTGGTACGTGGGCTCAGCAGTTGTGGCTCGCGGGCTCTAGAGCACAGGCTCAGCAGTTGTGGCACACGGGCTTAGTTGCTTCGCGGCATGTGGGATCTTTCTGGACCAGGGCTCGAACCCGTGTCCCCTGCATTGGCAGGCGGATTCTTAACCACTGCACCACCAGGGAAGCCCATTAACATCAACTTTAAGTTCAGGGGTCCCCAAGACCACCCTTGGTTTAGTCATTCATTAGAAGGATTCATAGAACTCGGAAAAGCTGTTATAGTCATGGTTCTGGTTCATTACAGTTAAAGGATACAGATTGAGATTAGCCGAAGGAAGAGGAGCACAGGGCAGAATCCAGAACAGATCCAGGTACAAGCTTCTAGACATTCTTTTCCAGTGGAGTCATGAGAACAGAGCTAACTTCTCCCAGCAATGATGTGTGACAGTATGTCAGGGTATTGCCAACCAGGAAAGCTCACCTGAGGCTTGGTGTCCAGAGTTTTTACTAGGGGTCAGTCATGTAGGCATGGCTGACCCCCTGTGTGGCTGACCTCAGTCTCCAGCCCCTCCAGAGATTGAGCTGATACCACAAGGTTCAAAGCCCCCCACCATATATCACATAGATAACACAGACTATCCTGTGTGGTCCAAGGCCCCCAGGGAGACAAAGACACTTATCAGGTGAGATATTACAAGGGCTTAGAATTTACTTCCCAGGAGCTGGGGGCAAATGGCCAAACCTTTCTGTGGGCAAGGTTAATCCTTTATTGAACATATGCCCATTTTGCAGAAGAGGAAATGGAATCTCAGAGAGGTTAAATAACTTGCCCAGGTCACACAGCTAGATCCAGGATCTGAAACCTGACAGTCCAACCCCAGGTCCCCATGTATCTTGTGCTCTTCCTGGCAGCTTTAATGTCTCCACTGAGAGAGAAGTTAATCCAGGAGTTAAGATTTTTCCATCTCCCCATTTCTCTATTTGTCAGATAAGTCATGTCTAGAGTATATTTAATTTAAGATCTCCTCTATGCATTAAGGAGGCCTGGGCAGGGCTCTGTTTGGGGAATTACATCATGTCCAACAAGATTCTATATTGTTTTTCCTGTGTGGTTACAGAAAACTGTACTGTACTTGGAATGAAAACACATATTTAACACTTATTTATCAGGCACTGGGCAAGGGTTTGGGGTGCTATGGTGAGTAAGTTGGACACAATTTATACCTTTTCATGGAGCTTATATTTTATGGGTCGGGGAAAGAAGGTAAATAGAAAAATCACCAGGCCATTACTTCTTCCATCATTCCCTGTCCCCTGGGCAGGCTAGGCTGCAGCTAAAACCATTTACTGGAGGAATATTTACTAAGCAGCTACTCTGTGCCAGGCACTGGCCTTGGGAACAGAGAGTGAACAAGATAGATACAGTCATTGCCCTCCCCGAGCTCGTTTTCACTTGACTGAGAGACAAGCTTATCTGTGCTTATCTTCAGTCAACTGGGAGAAATATGCAAAAATCCTGTGAACCACTAGATAACATAAGGTCCAACAGAGATGTGAGCCAGGAAGGAAACAAACACAAAGTCAGGGTAGAGAAGAGATGGGAGTGGGCAGGGAGGGCCTCCCAGAGAAGCTGACATTGAAGCTAAGACCTCCTGGATGAAGAGGAGCCAGTCATGTAAAGAATGAGGAACAGTGTTTCAGGCAGAGGGAACAGTATTGCGGAGGCCCTGAGGTGAAGATAAGACCGGCTTGGCTGGAGTGTAGTGATGGAAGAGGACAGAGAGGTGGGCAGGGCTGCGTGGGCTGTGAAAGTGTTTGGATTTTATTCCAAGGGCAGTGGGGAGCCATTGAAGAGTTCTGAGAAGGGACTGACATGATTTTATTTACTTTTTTTTTTTTGGCCGCTCCATGTGGTTTGTGGGATCTTAGTTCTCCGACCAGGGATCAAACCCGTTTCCCCTGCAGTGGAAGAGTGGAGTCCTAACCAGTGGACCACCAGGGGAGTCCTTTATTTACACTTTAAGATCCCTCTTGGCTGCCATCTGGGGTGGATTGGGGGTGGGGAGCAGAGGTGAAGATAGGGTGTCACCAGGACACTGCACACTGCCTCTCACCTCTGGCTGCGCCCACTAGCCGGAGTCCTCAGCTGAGTTGCAAAGCTCCAAGAATGCCCTGGTTTCCCCCTACTTCACTTTTATGAGTTGAGTGACTTGTAAACAAGTTCCTACTCAGGGCCAATTCATACCTTTAAACTGCACATGCCTATCACGTATCTGTGCTGGACAGATTCAGCCCAGAGCCCCCATTTTCTCCAGCCTCCTTGTGGGAGGCTGTGTCCACAACAATGACCCTGAGGCCAGCCAGGGGGCAGATGTACTTCTCATACTAATAGAGGAACATCACATTGAGTTCAGTATTGATTCAGGGTCATGTGCGTTCTAGTGTTTATTCGATTTCTCTGACACCCTAATTTATTGACTATGAGCTGGAAAATGATGGTAGGAATGTTTAGGCACCGGGTCCTGCTGCTCCGTGACTCTGTACAAGTCCTTTAATCTCTGGGTGACAGTAATTATCATTGTAAGAGCTGTCATCTTTAGGCACCGCTCTCTGTGATGAGCACTCCGTGAAGATCATTGTGTGCATGACCTCATTCAAGTCTCATACCCACCCTGTGAAGTTCTATCACCACCGTCATCACCATTATCACTACCATCATCATCACAATCATCACCATTGTCACCACCACCATCACCATCATTACCATTATCACTAACATCGTCAGCACCACCATCACCATCATCACCATTATCCCACCATCATTACATTTTCACTACCATCATCACCATCATGACCACCACCATCACCATCACCATCATTACCATGATCACTACCATCATGACCACCACCATCACCATCATGACCACCACCATCACCATCATCACCATTATCCCACCATCATCATCACCATCATTACCATTATCACTACCATCATCATCACCATCATCACCATTGTCACCACCATCATCACCATCATTACCACCACCATCACCATCATTACCATGATCACTACCATCATCATCACCATCGTCACCAGTATCTCTACCACCACTGTGACCGTCATCACTGCCATTGTCATCATACAATCAATTTACAGGAAGAAACTAAAACTAAGGAACTGGTACACACACACACACACACACACACACACACACACACAGAACAGACCCAGGTGCTCTGACTCCAGATCCCTGTTACCATTAAGTCACATTGTTCCCCGTCTCCCCCTGTAAAACATAGTGGTGAGATTTAATGACCGCTAGGATCTTGCTACTCAAAGTGTGGTCCCTGGACCAGCAGCATTGGCATCACCTGGGAGCTTGTTAGAATTGTTGAATCTCAGGCCCCACCTTGGACCTACCGAATCAGAATCCATATTTTAAAAAGACCTCGAGGTGATTTGTAGGCACCTGAAGTTTGAGAAGCTGCACCCTAAAACATATCCCCTCTGACACTGCTGTGACCTCTGCATGGTGTAAAGGGTCTTTCTCGTTGTGACAGTATGACTCCTTTGTGCCTCTTCCTAACCATTCCATTGAAGTAGGGCTCGGAGGAGAAGTATTTTCTTATTCGACAGACAAGGTTGAGTGCTTCTGCACTACATGTCCTATGGGTCCCAGGAGCCACATGGAGGGTTTGAGGCAGTGGCTGAGCAGATCCTGCACGTGCCAGGTAAGGGACAGTTGTTGTCTGGGCAGGGCCTTCACCTAGTCAGAGACACCTGTATGTATACCTCACCCAAGGGCCTTTGCACTGCCTTTCCCCTGCCAGGAATGTTTCTCACGGCTGGTTCCTTTCTGTCACTCAAATCTCTGCTCAAAGGCTGCCTCCCCAAGAAGCCTTCCTGACTCTCCATCAAAAGTAGTCCCCACCCACTCCTGTCACAATCTTATCCTGTTGGCGTCTCAGCATTTATTACTTAA
The DNA here is from genome assembly GCF_028023285.1 of Balaenoptera ricei. Lineage (NCBI taxonomy): Eukaryota > Metazoa > Chordata > Mammalia > Artiodactyla > Balaenopteridae > Balaenoptera > Balaenoptera ricei. The sequence continues at coordinate 8,422,365 of NC_082639.1, read as the reverse complement.
ATGATCTTAAAATTATCTTCTACAATGTTCACCTGCTGTCATCTTCGCTCCCCTCCAACAGATGGGCTCCGTGAGGGCAAGGCCCATGTGTTTCTGGTTTATTCCTGCATCTCCAGAGCTGAGAACACAGCCTGGTACTTAGTATACACTCAATAAATATTTGCTGAATGAACGAACAGCCTGAAGCTCTTAGAAGAAGTGCCCATCTGGTGCCAATATGTTTCACAATCTAAATTACCCAGAAAAATAAACGGATGATTTATTTTATTTATTTTAAAAATATAATTATTTTTTTTTAATTAATTAACTTATTTATTTTTGGCTGCTTTGGATCTTCCTCCCCGCCCACGGGCTTTCTCTAGCTGCAGCGAGCGAGGGCTACTCTTTGTTATGGTGTGTGGGCTTCTTATTGCAGTGGCTTCTCTTGTTGCGGAGCACGGACTCTAGGCGCGTGGGCTTCAGTAGTTGTAGCACTCGGGCTTAGTAGTTGCGGCACACAGGCTCAGTAGTTGCGGCACTCGGGCTCAGTAGTTGTGGCTTGCGGGCTCTAGAGCGCAGGCTCAGTAGTTGTGGCACACGGGCTTAGTTGCTCCGCAGCATGTGGGATCTTCCCGGACTAGGTCTCGAACCCGTCTCCCCTGCATTGATTGGCAGGCAGATTCTTAACTACTGCGTCACCAGGGAATTCCCGGATGATTTATTTTAAAGGGATTATTCATACACACTTGAAGTAGGAAGCCATCTTATGCTTAGTGGGGGAATTGTGCCCCGAAAATAGCAAAAACAGGGGCATAGTATCATGGGAAACTTTCAGCCATGGGCTTGCCAACAGAAGAAGGGGGGATGGGTACAACCAGATGGGTACCTGGAACCTTCCAGAAGGAACAAGGATAGCGATGTGTAACTTGTCTGCTTCCCTCTGTGCTCTCCATCAGGCATTGCAAAACAGGCCCACAGAATACCTCTTGTCTTTTGCACAAAAAGAGAGAAATTGAGGAGAGGGGCTTTCCAGTCTCTCTCAGAGACTAGCAAAATCTCCCCGGGCCCCTGTTCATTCTGGAAATCCTTAAGGCACCCTCTGGGACTGGTAGAGCCTAAATCTGTCCTGGGAGGGTCAGCTGCCCAATGGCCGGCCAGCCCGCGATGCTTTGGGAGCGGCATTTACGTCTTAAAAGGCCACTTTTCGAGGAGAAATGCTGTGGATACATTAAGCTGTCGCCCGTTCTTCGGAGAGCCATTATTAATGGAAAACAATAGATTAATAGTTTAAAAACGCTTGTTCAATAAGTAATTTTTATGACTCTGGATAGAGCTCATTAAACATTTCTGTGTGTTATTATAAAGAAGTTTTAAGCGTAAAATCATAAAGTCAATAATCAGAGAATTAGTCACAGCGGCCAGCCACAGGCCATTAGTTTTAGGCGCTGTCAGAGACACCTGTGGCTTTCGCGGATGAGTTTCCTTTTCACACGGCCTTGCTGGCAGCGCCAGCAGCGCCAGGTGGGGCTGGAGAAATGACAGTGCCTGCTGCCTTCCATAAACTTGAGGGGACAGCAAGCAGGTGTGAGCAGCGGGGTGACAGGCAAATATTTACAAAGTGCAAACGTGAATGCAAAACTAAAACGATCCAGGTCAATTTGCACATCCAGGCTAAGACACTTTATTTCCCCAGTGATCTACCTTTCAGAGCTTCCCTCTGCCAGAGGCAGGGCCGTGATCGCTTGCTAAGATAGAGGTGGAAGCTGCCGTGCTTTTAAAAGAAAAGCATGTCACCAGAGAATCCCCTCCAGAAAGGCTTCCAGAGCTGTTTTTTGAAATAACGCATTCATCTCCTATCAAGTACACAACTGAGTCAAGCATTTGAAAAAGAAACCATGAGCTTTTAAAAATGACTTAAAAAAATCATGACAAAGCAGTATGCGATAATTATGGAAACTAGAGAAAATCCAAAGGAGATAATGAAAATTACCCATAATCTCTCTACCCAGAGACAGTCCTCTGTATATTTCACTCATTCAACAAATATTTATTGACAGCCCTCTATATGCCTGACTGCTCAAGGCACCAAGGATGCAGCGATGAGCAAAACAGACTCCCTGGCCCCATGGAGCTGACCTTTGGGTGGGGGGACATGAGCCTTAAATATAACAAATAAGGTTAGAAGGTATCAAGTGCTACAGAGAAAGGAAGCAGGGCCATAGGATAAAGCAGGTCAGGGTGGGCCTCACTGAAAAGGAGACATTTTTTTTTTTTGAATTTTTGAATTCTATTTTATTTATTTTTTTATACAGCAGTTTCTTATTAGTTATCTATTTTATACATATTAGTGTATATATGTCAATCTCAATCTCCCAATTCATCCCACCACTCCCCGCCCACTCCCGCCACTTTCCCCCCTTGGTGTCCATACATTTGTTCTCTGCATCTGTGTCTCCAATTCTGAAAGGCAACATTTTTGCAAAGACTTGAAGGAGGTGGGGGAGTGAGCCATGCAGGTATCTAAGAGAAGGAGTTCCACACAGAGGGCACAGCCAGTGCAAAGGTCCTGAGGCAGCACTGGCATGCCTGAGAAATGGCGGGAAGACCAGTGTGGCTGGAGCAGTGCGGCTGGGAGGGAGATGAGGAAGTGGGAGAGGAGGTCAGGGAGGTGAGGGGGCAAATCATTGGGGCCTGCAAGGACTTTGGCTTTTCCTCGGAGTGAAAAATGGGGAGGTTTGAACAGAGGAGGCACATGAGCTGACTTAGTTTTGAACAGGATCCCGCGGCTGCTGTGTGGAGTGCAGACAATTAGGGGCGAGGCGGGAAGCCAGGAGACAAGGAGCAGGCAGCTGCGGAAACCCAGGACCAGAGTGGGGAGAAGGGGGAGGATTCTAGATGTATTTTGAAGGTAGAACCAATGGGATTTCTTGTTGGGGTATACCTTTCCAGACTTTTTCCTATTTCTGCTGTTTTTAATCTATTACCAGTAAGGAGCTTCTAGGCAGAGCAGCCTTTCAGTTTCTATCTGGGTGTCTGAGATTTCCAACCTTGCAGAGAAGTAGCCTGAGCAAGCTCAGCCCATGTTTCTGTCCTCCTCTCATTACAGGGACCTGCAGGGCCCCCCCCCTACAGCCTAGATTCTTTTCCTGCCAAATGTGGCTACTTCCTGAGTCACAGTCCTGATGGTAATTTCATTTTTCAAGCCTGATACTTCGCCTTCTGCACGCAGAAGGAAGTGGGTTTGGGAAACATCAGACTCAATGATGTCTCTTGAGAAGCTTGCATTCTGGGAGACACAAGGAGCTCAGCGTGAGCTCAGGTGTCCAGAAAGGGAACACTGTCACCCTTCCTCCCCATGAAGTCAGCCGAGGGAGAGGGGTGAGACCAGGCCCTGCCCTCTCGGAGTTTATGGGCACAGATCTCAGAAGACTGCTGAGGTTGTTAACCCAGCTCAGATGCTGCCCCCTCCGGGCCTGGAGACTCCTCCAGGCCTCCAGGCGGTCTTCCTAATAGCTGATCACTCCTCCTCTGTGCATTGTACCTGCTTCTACCTTGGCACCTGCCACCCTGATTAATAACAGCTGCTCACACTGCATCTCCTGCTAGATCTGCAGTGCCTTTGGGGTAAGGGAGTCCCCCCCACAGTGTTTGCCTTAGGGCCTGGCACACAGTAGGTGCTCAGTGAGGTGAGTAAATGCTGATTGACCATGGAGCTGACAGAGCATAAGCCCAGGACCCCTCAGTCGCATGGCCCATTACATGCCTACAAGACCATATGACTCTGTAAAATTTGCAAAAGTAAAATATTTTCATATTCTTTTTCTTAAAGAGGTCCTTCTCCCAAATTGCATGAGCTGCAGGCCCCATACAACATGGACCCCATCCAGGGAAGCAGGTTTCAAACCTGGGGTTGGAGGGGTGGGCTCATGCCAGTCAGAGGGGGAACTGATGCTTCTTTGGGGGCCAGGAGGACAAGGAGCCACCCTGATTTAGGCAGCGGCTGATGGCCTGGGGGCTGGAGGGTTGCAGCTCCCTGGGCACACCTGTTGCTTTATTCCACCGCCTGGCCCCCACGATGGTGTGAACTGCTCCACGGACCCTCATGTTTTCCTCTTCTCTTTTTCTCCTTACCTCCGTTTCCTCTTTCCTTCATTTCTTTGTCTTCCTCCCTCAATCCAGCCCAGAATTTCTACCGAGGGGGTTGTGGTCCATCGTGGGGGAGAAATTTCAGGAACTATCCTCTTCCTTCTCTTTCTCTTCCTTTCTGCAATCACCCTCCTCTTTGACGTCCCCCACCTCCCACCCCATCAATACACACTCTTCTCAGGCCCCACCACAAAGCCTCGAATTGGGTTCATCCTCTGTGGCTGAATGAGGTCAGCCCCAGCATCTCCTGTGGGACCCACTGGTTTGATATCTTTGAAGCTCCATCTGGCACATGATGCAATGAGCCAGGCAGTCCCAGAGTGGCCACATGCCTTTGGCTTAGTTATTTACCTCCTCTGAGCCTCAACTGCTTCATCTGTAAAATGGGAATAAGAAAGCCTACCCTATGGGATCTTTGTGAGGATCGAGGGAGACAAGTTGTGAGCAGATGCTTGACACCTGTCAAGGGATGTTCAGGCACAAGCTCCTGTTCTGTCCAGACAGGTTGGACCTTCCTGAAATCCACTGGCCCTGAGGGCTTCCCTGGTGGAGGCTGAACTGCTGGATTCCAGAAGCTGGACCCAGGTTTTGATCCCCGGCAGCCTCAGCTCACTTCCTATCCTCTTCCATGAGAACCACCCAGCTTCCAGTGGGTTGATGTTAATCATATTTGCTGTGAATAGTCACTGACCTATAATTGCAGCCTATTAACTGTGTTTTCCTCTTTCATTTGCACACAGGAATTTTGTCCTACTTCTAGAAAGCAAATTACAGGTTGGAAACCAGAATATTTCAAAGGGGAGGTGAAAAGGTTGGAGCAGAGTGACTGCTACATAATGAAGTGTCCAGTGATTGCGTCCAGGCTGGGTCAAGAGAGTGTCCACTGCCGGCCCACATTCATTCAGCTAATGGGCTCAGAGGCCTGGGTGTGGGAGTAGGGGTTCCCAGGATGGGCTTCTCTCCAGAGGCCGTGGTTCCTGAGCTTCAAGATGTGGCCGGGCCCACAGGTGGCAGCTGGAGGTGCCGCGTGGCATGGCTCTTCTGCAGACATTCGTGGGCCCTGGCTGGATGCCCGGGTCCGCTGGGCTGTTGTCTGAGCAACCTGGGAAGAGATGGGATGGAGTGGGAGTGGGGCTATTAAAGGTTCTGAGCTAATATTCTCCACTTCCCATCGTCGCTGGCACTGGGGACAGTGGGAGGACGGGATTATCACCAAAGCTGCAATATTATGTCCTTGTGTTCTTTTTCTCTCCATTGAAAAAAGTTGCCAGGTTGCATGCTCCTTCTTGACCTGGGTAGTGCGAGGAATTATAGACTTTTAGTCATAAAAGTGCCTCCGTTACAATCAGGTATAATGTCTCCATTTTAAAGATCAGGAAACAGGAAAGGAGAAATGAAAAGAGGAGTTTGGCACAAAAAGCCTGCTAATGACAATCACCATTCACGCAACAAGCATTTATTAAGCACCTACTATATGCCAGGTGTTGTGCTGTTGCTAAGGGAACAGATTTGAATGAGACGTGGAGCCTTTGCCACAGGAAGGCTTTATAGCTGTGTTCTCATCTGGTCTGAATTTTCAAGCAGGTGTGTCTGGCAGGGAGCATCCCCGGACCACGGCTCAGAGGACCTGAGCTCCTCCAACTCTGAGCCCAGCTCACTGCTGTCTTGGGCCCATGGGCAGACCTCTCTGAGATTCCTTTGCTTCCCAGTCTTAAGGAGCGGGGGCAGAGTGGCAAGGCTTCGTCTGCCTACTTGCCTTTTTAGTGGCACAAGTGGCCACACCAAGCCTGGTGCAGGTCCTCCTAAGAATCGCAGGGTCAGACCCCAGGATCCCCAAGCATTGCCACCAGCGCGTTCCTTTGACATTCCGGCGCTGGTCACTCCTCCCTCTGCACTGGGCCTGTAATTTTGGGAGCTGCCGCCAGGCGGACGGCGTTGCTGGTGTCACGCGACATTGGGCTGAGTGACTGAGAAAAGCAGGACCCGCTCCCGGCCCTGGGGCCTGCTTTATTTCCAACCACCTGCCTTTGAAGCCCGGATACCCGAATCCCAGCATCCTTCACCAAGCGAGGTATGGGCGTGTGCGGTGGCCCCAAGTCCCAGAGCACAGACGCAGAGAGGTGGGCAGCAAGTACTCAGCAGGAGACAGGTCTCCGCAGCCCTGGCCCCCCTCCCCGCCACCCCCTTCCTCCCCCCCCCCACCGAGAACCTCATCGAATTGACTGATTCATACCTGGTGACTTCTGCAGCCGCGGCTTCCGTGTCTGCACCTTGAACTTGCATTAAGTTTTAATTAAAGCCGTTTCACCGGCCTTGCCCTTGGCTAAATGCAGCTATGGGCACAGGGCACATAGATATTTAATATTCTGCCTCTCCCTGCTGAAAGCTCAGGGTGCCCAAGGGTGTACCCGAGCCGTGCCCGCTCCCAGCGATCCGCCGCACTCGCTTAAGTGTGCCCACAGGCCCCGAGCGGGAGGCCGCGCAATAACTATTCATTGCCCTGGGTTAAGTGTGCCCAGGGGCGCCCGTAAACTCAATGCGGTGATTAGCGATTGCTCCCAGGGAAGGCTGCCCGAGGTCCTGCGAAATGTCCTCGGCCCTAAATATAGCCTCCGCGTGGGGCCTTAAAGGGCCGTGCGTTTTTGCTTTGCTCTTGATCTGTCTTCTCTTCCTTCTTGGAGCAGAACTGTCTCCCTCTTCAAAGTTCAGCCTCCGGGGGGCTTCCCTGCCTTCCTCCAGGTTGCAGTGGAGGACAGGAGTGGAAACGATGGGACAGCTTTGGTGGTGGCAAAGGCAGATGCCGAATCCTCTCCATCCTCTCACCAAAGCTCAGGCATCTGTCCCATTCCTGCCCCTTCGCCCCGCAAGTGAAGGCAGCACCTCCAAAGACAAGGAAACAGCCAGCCTCACTCAAGGAGCTCCCCGTGGGCCATCGTGAGCCTGCTGCCAGGAGGGGCTCTCAGGGCCAAGGAGCAGCAGGGCTGGGGAGCAGAGAAGGCTGACATGCCTGGGGTCTCCTCCCGGTCCCTTTCGCTTCTTTCTGCTGCAGGGAGCCCCTATCTGTCCCTCCGTATGGAGGAGTGGGAGTGGTCTTGGATGGGGGCATCATCAAGGCAAATCAGTCCCCTCTGGCCTCATTCCTCCCCACACTGTACAGGGAGGGGTGTTGGTCAGATGATCTCCGAGGGGCCCTCGGCTGGTCTGTGACTCCTTCCTTGTGCCGAGACTTCCCTGCCAAGGTCTGAAGCAAATGCAAAGCGGAGTTTGGAGAAAGCAGAAAGAACTGAGAGAAGGGCAGGGTGGAGGGTGTGGGCTGCATCAGAAGCTCCAGGAAAGGTGCCCAGCCCACACCATCACCTTCCCCTCATCTGTGCATTTCTCAGATGACCATCTGGGAGAACGGTCCCCCCGTGGCGTGGCTGCGAGGTTCACAGGCGGTACGGTGACCGACCATCCCAGTTTGCCTGGGCCTTTCCTGTTTTGGCACTAAGTCCCAGGGGGACCTGCTCAGTCCCCAGGAAACTGGGATGGGTGGTCACCCCAAGTTCAGTGCCAGTGGTGAAAGTGTCCGCCCTTGGAAGCCCTCCCTCCACCATTGCTTTTTGGATCTGAAAAGGAAAGAGAAAGGGCGAGGGAGAAATGGGTGAACTCGGGAGAAAAACAAGGTGGGAGGACTGGGAGATGACCATCCCGGCCACACACCTGCGCTCTTGGCCTTGCCAGCTGCTCCCGGGACCCTAGCCGCCCCCTTGGCCAGGCCCAGGGTGGCAGCTGAGGCAACGACATTTCCCTGGGTCTGTTGACACTGGAGTCTCAGAACATAAATGATTTTCTTGTCTTAATGAGCAAACAACCCAGCCGTGTGGCTCTCTCGCCGGCCTCCTGCTGGGGTAATTGCCAGCGCTTCTGTGCTCAGACAGAAATGTTTACTCTCACCTTCGCTTACTGCTTTGCCAGGAGATGTTGCTTCCTTTTGGTTCTGCAGGTCTCCCTGCCCCTACCCCTGGGAAGCACCAGTGGACACGTAGGTGGGTCAGGAGCAACTTTCTGGAAGGTTCTGCCAGGCCTGGTGCTTGGGGACACCCTGAGGCAGGAGGTTTTGGTTTCTGTTCTCCTTTGGAGCGTTGGTGGACAAGGCCAGCTCTGCTGGGCTCGTGTCTCGGCAGCCGAGGCTGGAAGCATTCCCTGGTGTCCTGCAGGCAGAGGCCATCTGAGAAGAAATCTGAGGAGGGGTCCCGGCTTTGGGTTGAAGGCCTCTGAGGTCTTCCGCTAAGATTCTCTCTGCACAGTCTCCAGTGATGGGGAGCTCATTCCTTTGCAAGACCACCTGTTCCCATATTGCCCAGCTGTTTCCCCAAACTTTCCTTCTGCTGGTCCTCTGTTCTCCGCAGCCCCCCGGAAGGAGCCGGTCCCTTCTCCATTTCACAGCCCTTTGAATATTTGAAGTCAGTGAGCTTTCCCTTCCTCAAGTCTTCTCCTGAATTCCTCTTGCTAGTCCTCCTAGGATAGGGGCCGGGGGCCCCTCTCTGTCCCCCTCCCGCCCTCCAGGCACCCGCCTTTATTCAAGGCCCCGATGGCCAGTGTCCCTCTGGAGCATTGCAAAGGGAACCGAGGCCAGGACTCAGGCCGGGCAGCGTGTGGGTCACCCTTTGGCCTTGCTAGTGGGGGTAACGGCTCATTGGATCTTTCAGCCCCGTGGCGCACCTACCACGTGCCCAGCGCTCCTGCCAGGGGTCTGCTTCCCTGGAGCGTAAGGAGTGTAAATGTCCAGGTTGCCTTCCTCCCTCGTGGTCCTGCCTATTCTCCCCTTGGCCCTGTCACCTTCCTGAGTGTGCCCTCAAGCGCGCCTTCTCCTTGACCCCCTAGCGACCCCATCTCCTTGGCCAGACTGTTTATGATTACCTCCTGTTTGTCCAGACCCCGTGGCTGCTGTGCATCGGAGGGGAGCCGGTGGCTTCTCTGGGGGACACCAGCCTGATGGGATCATCAACAGCACGATGATCAGCGTGGACGTCACCGCCACCACCCTCACCATCCAGAGCCCAAGGCAAGACCCTGTCCAGAGGCAGGAGGTCAGTGGTGGGCAGCAGCCCTACCAGGCGGGGAGCCTCAAGGCGTGGCACCCTCGGGGAGGCCCTGGAGAGCAGTCTGCCGGCACTCCAGTGCCGATTCAAATGTCCACCTGGAGACCGGACAGATTTAGGCAGGCAGCTTCGAAAATTGGGCCCCATTAGCGTCAAGCGCTCCGCGTGGCAGATGAGCGGCTCCTGCAATCACGCATTCAGCTCGTCGTCCTGATCGTGGTGGCAGGAACGTAATTACCATCTCTTTAAATAGCCCAAAGTTGCCGTGGAAGAGAAGACGGCTCACATGACATTTGCTCCGAGCTCGCTTTCCTGCTAAAAATATCCCGGCTAAATAATATATCCTGGTTGCATTGGAACAACAGTCCCTGACCTGAGCTCCGGGACCCTTGGGGGTTCAGTCCACAGGCTGGTCCGAAGGTGGGAGGGGGGGCCCTGTGGAGGGAGTTTGCTTCTGGAAGGAGCAGTTTCGGAGGCCACGGGGAGACAATCCTGCCTCAGCAAGCGTTGCACACCCCACAGGGCTCCTGCTGCTTATGGCTTGTCTTTAGGAGCCGCTGGCCCACGGGGTGAGACCCAAGAGGGCCCCCAATGCCCATCCTTTCCGGCTACATCGCCCTCTTGTCCCTTTTGTGTTCCTCCCTCCTCTGGCACCTTATGTCCGTGGTCCCACCCCACCTCGCCTCTTCTTAGCCCCAACCTTGGCCATGCGTTCCTGAACTGCTTGGGACAGAGAGACCTTGGCTCTTTCTGGCAGGTACAAGTGTGTGTGGAGCAGGGGTGGGGTGTAGAGAGTGGATGAAAAGTGGAATCATCCACTTTTCCAAACCCGAGGTCTTTGAACTCCTGGGAAATCCCAAGATGGCCTCCAGGGGGTCCGAGAACAAAGATGAGAGAGGGTCTGCGGTCTTCATCAGGCTCTTGAGGGCTCCATGCTCTGACAGAGGTTGGGACCCTTGATCTAGACCCTGTATGTGTTAACTATTTCATTCAGCTTGGGGTGTGATACAGAGAGGCCCGGAATCTGGAAGACCACTTCCTCCCTCCGGGGAATTTAAATTCTAAGGATCTCTGTATGCAAAGTTAGGTACATCAAAGACTTCATCCTGAGTGGGTAGATCTGAGATGACTAAGACTTGACATTTGTATAGCATTTTATCATGGACGAGATTTCATGATGGGACTCTGGGGAGTTTAGGGCATTGGGGACGGCCTCACCAAGCCCCCAAACATCCCTTTCCTTATTCATAATGCTTGAAATCCTTTTACTTGGAGACAGATGCTTTCATTTAGCCACTGCAGAGCTGGCTTTAAATGCCCCTGTGAGAGGGCTGACACAATGAAATTCTTGCTAAAGTGTAAACAACTGATACAAGCTTTATTTCTTAAGAGCAGCTTTGGTAATGGAAGGGGCACCAGGCTAGGTCACCGAGCTGAAGACAGTCTTGGCAGAGACATTTCTGCAACTTCCACGGGCAGCCCCGCTCTCAGCATCTGCTTCCTCACGGGTCTTTGCAAACGGCGGGATCCCCAGGTGTTTGGGGATGGCCTTTCCTTCTCTTCTGCATCAGTGCAGTCACGTTCCAGCCCAGGCAGTGATACCAAACACCGAGTAATCCCATGTCACCAATCCCGAAAGTGCCGGCCACCCACGGGTGTGGCCCCTGGCTGAGGTCCTGTCACCACCCTTTCGTCCACGTGCCTGCAGAGTGTGTATTTTTCTGTGTCACGCGTCCTTCCCCATTCCAGTGTCATCCCAGCCAGAGACGGAGGTCTTGTTCACATCCCAAAGCAGAGACTGGATCTGGTCAAAAGAGGTTCTTACTTGGAGGAAAGCCTGAGCCTAAAATTCCTGGATCCCCCAGTTCCTTACCTTCACAGTGACCGAAAACAGGGACTTTGCGGCGGTCGGTGTCCTGGCGGCTGGGGTGATCCAGGTCCAGGTCAGGGTCTTGGTGGTGGCATTGGCTGTCCTGCCCCTTCTGGAGACCCCTTATCCTTGGGCCACTGATGCCATGTGGAGTCAGAGACGTGACAGCAGAGCTGTGGAGCCAACAGAAAATGGACCTTTGCCACTTATAGCCCGGAAGCCTGGCACTCTTGCCAGGGTGGCCCCATGGGGGGGCAGCCACAGGACACAGGATGCACCCTGCCACACGCGACTAACTCCTCGCTGCCCCACAGCAATGCCAGGAGGCCCAAGGAGCTCTGGGGACGCAGACTTTCTATAGGGTGGTCCTGAGCCTGGGATTTGCCGAGGTGGCCGCCCCCATCCTCTGGACGGCGGAGAGCTCCTTCCAGGGTGTGGGTGAGAGTCACGGTGAGGGTGTGCCTGCCGACCCTGCCTGTGGTTCTTCCTCCCATGACAAGGCTTCCTTTTCCCCGGCCTGACAGGTCCCACACCCAACCCGGGTAAACGATGGTGTCAGGCACACTGGTTGGAACTGGCCGGGGAGCAGGAGGGCTGCGGGAGCTAGGCGGAGTCAAAGTGCTGGGGAGGGGGCGGGGGACACATCAACTTTCTAGCTAGCTGCAGGACCTGGGCGACTCACTTCACCTTGTTGAGCCTTAGTTTCTTCCATCTGCAAAATGGAAATAGCCCGGGACTTCCCTGGTGGCGCGGTGGATAAGACTAAGAGCTCCCTATGCAGGGGGCCCGGGTTTGATCCCTGGTCAGGGAACTAGATCCCACATGCGTGCCGCAACTAAGGAGCCCGCATGCCGCAACTAAGGAGCCCGCCTGCCACAACTCAGACCCGGTGCAACCAAATAGATAAATAAATATTTTTTTAAAAGTGGGAATACCGCTACCTGTTGTGAGGACTGGAGATGATGGAGTTAGGAGCTCAGCAGAGTTCCTGGCACAAGAGGAGCCACTTCTGTTTCGATCGTCTAGCAACCTGCGTGGGCTCCAGTTCCACGGGTCACCTACTGCAGGGATCCCCAACCCCCGGGCCGCGGCCTGTTAGGAAGTAGGCCACAGAGCAGGAGGTGGGCGGCGGGCGAGCGAGCAAAGCTTCATCTGCCCTTTCCTCATAGCTTGCATTACCACCTGAACCATCCCACCGCCTTCCATGGAAAAACTGTCTTCCGCGAAACCGGTCCCTGGTGCCTGAAAGGTCGGGGACCGCTGGCCTACGGCACAGAGTAGGCTCCTTGACAAGAGCACTATGCGAGGCCACTTATTTCTTTTTCTTTTTTTTTTTTATTGGGGTATCGTTGCTTTACCACTTATTTCTTAACCAAGACAAACCCTCCTCTAAACGTGGTGTGTGTCCTCCGTGCCAGGATGCTGGGATTCAAGTCTTGAAAGGCGTTTTTGGTGAAAGCACAGCTACCAGACAACCTGGTATTCACAAAATCACTGGGAGCAGAACGCATTGAAATACAGCATAAGGAAATACACATAATTCACAAATGATGTCGATCACTTTCATCTTCGACTTCCTAACTGTCCTCAATAGAAGACAGACGCAAAGGAGATTTAACTCAGATGTTAATAGTGCAAGAATGCCCCGTTACCAGGATATGATGTTTCGGTGCTGCATAAAAATGTAATTATATTCAGAACTATATTTAAAGATTAAAAGGGGGACTGCCTACCATCCAGCCCCAAATTCAGAATTAGAAACAAAGGAAAAGGCGGGGCGGGGATGAGTTCTAACAGTCTGCTAAAAATGGAAATGTTTCCTGAAAGTTTTTACACATTTCGGCTGTTTTTATTTTAACAGTTTCCTGCAGCGATGACATTGATTTTGGAAAGGGAGGGCCAGAACTTTATCCAACAAATATTCGCTAAGCATTTGCTGTGCGTGAGGCCCCGTGGGAGGGAACAGAGGCCGCCAGATTCGGTCCTTGCTTTCAACTAGTGGCCTGCCTGGAAGGGGAGAGAAGCAATGTCCAGAGAGTTGTAACGGAGGGCAGGCGGCCTTGAGGGAGACGCCAAGGAGCAGGTGACCTTTGTTCTGGGCTTTGAGGAGAGGGTACGTTCTTGGTAGGGACGTAGTACATAAAATACAAAAATAGCTGGGGCAACAGCAAATAAGAACATTTTAGAAAGGCGTTTTGGCCTCTCTGGAAAGATTTACACGGGGAAAGAATGTTCTCTTCCTCGTTTTATTAATTTCATATCAGCAGCCAGAATTAACCTCTCCCTTCCCTGGTTTCCAGCACACCTTCCCTGCACCTCCCCTGCAGCTTCTAGGTCTTTCTCTTCTTATTGTTAGTGGTACATGCTCTTGCCTCTCCCTGTGGTCTATGAGCTCCTTGCCATCAGGGGCCGTGCCCTATTCAGCATTTTACTCTTCATGGGCCTTATCATACTGCCTTGCCCTTGGTAAGCACTTAATACATGCTTGTTGGATTGAATTTTCACCAGGTTTTTTTTTTTTTTTTTTAAGCCAGGCTTTGGTTTAGGTTATTTATTTATTTTTTGGCTGTGTTGGGTCTTCGTATCTATGCGAGGGCTTTCTCTAGTTGTGGCAAGCAAGGGCCATTCTTCATCGTGGTGCGCGGGCCTCTCACTGTCGCGGCCTCTCTTGTTGCGGGGCACAGGCTCCAGACGCGCAGGCTCAGTAATTGTGGCTCATGGGCCCAGTTGCTCCGCAGCATGTGGGATCTTCCCAGACCAGGGCTCGAACCCGTGTCCCCTGCATGGGCAGGCAGACTCTCAACCACTGCGCCACCAGGGAAGCCCTCACCAGGCATTTTTAAAAAAATGTTTTAGACAAAGAACATTTCTCTGGGATAATATGTGGCGAATATGTTGGAATATTAGGGCACCAGGATTGCCTAAGCACTTGGTGGTTACAGATTTTTAAAAATCTCCTTCCTCTCCACCAAAAAGTGATTAGAACCTGTGGGAGAAATCCTAATTATGTAAGGTTGGAGGTATCAGGGGCAGTGGAGGCAATGGAGAGCCCAGCCTGAGAAGAGAAGCCAAGAGGGTGGTTTAGCTACCGCTGTTTTACATTGTAAAGCAGGGGTTACTGGCAAAAATTCCTCTAGGGGTCAGGTAGGGAGTGTAAAGGAATGAGGGTAAGAAAACCCATGGCCCAAGGGTGGGATGACAAAGCTCAGTGTAGGAGCCAGTGGGGAGTGGTGGGGACTCCAGTAGTGAACTGGCAGCCACCAGACCCCTTCTTTTTTTTTGTTTTTGTCTGCATTGTGTCTTCGTTGCTGTGCACGGCTTTCTCTAGTTGCGGCGAGCGGGCGCTACTCTTCGTTGCGGTGCGCGGGTTTCTCATTGCGGTGGCTTCTCTTGTTGCGGAGCACAGGCTCTAGTCACCCAGGCTTCAGTAGTTGTGGCACGCGGGCTCAGTAGTTGTGGCTCGTGGGCCCTAGAGCCCAGTCTCAGGAGTTGTGGCGCACGGGCTTAGCTGCTCCGCAGTGTGTGAGATCTTCCCGGACCAGGGCTCAAACCCGTGTCCCCTGCATCGGCAGGCGGATTCTTAACCACTGCACCGCCACCAGGGAAGTCCCACCAGACCCTTTTCAAGAGAGTAGTCTCATTTAAGTGGAGCCGATTCCTGCCTTGTAGAGAGGCAGGCCAGTGTGGCCAAATCTTCTGACTTTCCAGGAGAAGCTGGAAAATTATAAAATTTTGTCAGTTAATTTTAAAATATTTAAAACCCTCTGCAGGCCAAACCAAACATGTCTAAGGGCTATATTTGACCCGTGAGCGAGAATTTGCAACTGGGGGTGCATTTTTGCCTCCCGGGGGGACATTTAGCAATGTCTGGAGACATTTTTGATTGTCACAACTCACGGGGACGCTACTAGCATGTGGTGGGTAGAGGCCAGGGATCCTGCTAAACATCCTGCAGTGCACAGGAGCCGTCTCCCCGACACAACAAAGAATGATCTTGCCCAGGATGTCAACGGGGTCGAGGCAGAGTCTGGGTCTGTGTGGTTCCTGGGGCTGGGCTGATGGATTTGGCCTCAAAATAGGGAATGGCTCAGAGACGACACCGGCTGGTGGCATCAAGCAGAGGCAGAGAGTCAGGGACAGGTGCTCTTTAGAGAAAACCTGAAATTCTGTGATTCAATTTCAGAACTAGGGACTTCCCTGGTGGTGCAGTGGCTGGGACTCCACGCTCCCAATGCAGGGGGCCTGGGGTCCATCCCTGGTCGGGGAACTAGATCCCACATGCATGTCGCAACTAAGAGTTCACATGCCGCAACTAAGACCCGGCGCAACCAAATAAATAAATAAAATAAAAATTAAAAAAAAGAAAAGAAATAGATTTTGATGCCTGCATGATCTCAAAAAGGACTCCAGGTCAAAGGTCTGTGAAATTCAGCCAAGGAGGACAGTTCCTAATCCGGTGCTTGAACTTGACCTCTAAAGCCTCTATTTCCCCATCTGTAAAAAGGGGACCCATGTGGCCCCTCCAGCAGGGTGTTGGGAGGATTCTGCTCCCTTAGGAGAAGGACTGACCTCTGCTTCCTTTCTGGGAGGTTTAGGACGGGAGTTGTCTGCCTCAACTGCCATGCTGAGGACCACTCCCCAGCAGGAGCCCCTCCAGGAGGAATACCATCTGCTGCCTTTTCCCAGTTCCAAACTGCAGGACCAGCTGCCTTTGGAGGCCTCGGGGAAGGGTTTTCTCAGAGTTTCACTCACTAGCCTTCCCGTGGACCGACCAATGGAAGTCCCTCGCCCTGACTTCCACCCACGGTTTCCCTTGAAGGGCGCATCCCCACGAGGCATCAGTGGACCCAGCCAGGCACGAGGCCCCTCTCTTTCACCACCATTCTACCAAAGGGAGTCCCACTCAGACCTCCGGCCATGTCTCCTCTTCAAATTCCGACCATTCCCCAGAGAAAGCGGGGCTCCCCGAGAGCTCCCACCTGAGCGCAGCCCAGCTGTCTCGCCTGGCTCACGGCCACGCAGGGCCTTGGGACCCGGCACAAGGAGGTGGAGGGGAGGGCCCGCGGTGGTGCACACAGACCGGAGGGAAACCGAGGCACGCTTCAAAGGAGCTGGAGCCCAGGAACCAGGCTGGAGCCCAGGAGCCAGGCTTGGAGAACCAGCCTGAGGTCGCAGCTGCCACAGGCCTTTCCCCGGGCTGCCATCCTCAGGGTGGCCGAAACCACATCCTTTTATTTCTGATGCTTTTTCTCTCTCCACTGTTCTCTCGCTGAAGAAGGGGCTTGGACCTTTTCTGCGAACAGCCAAACCTGCGGAAGAAGGTGGACATCTACTGGCTTCCTTTTTCCCTTTCCCAGAGGATCAGCTCCCCCAGGGAAAGCGGGGTGACCTGGACCCCCTGCCTTCAGCTGCACTGTCCTCAGTGTCCATAGTAGTTGTCCAGTCTTCCCGCCCCCTGGGCCTGGACCATGCCTTTGTCCTCAGATGTCTCGTTTCCAGCTGCCTCTCTGGGGGTCCCAATAGTCTCAGGCCATCTGTTACCCTAAGTGGCAGTCTAGGCCTGAGCAGAGCCCCGCCTAGCTACCAGGAAGTCCCCTCCTACTGGAAGGCTGTCACAGGGGGACGTGGCTGCCGACCAGCCCATGCGGGGGCCCTGGCAGGCCAGCAAGGAGGTCCAGCCGTTGACAAAGCCCTTGGTGACCAGCCTGGCTGAAGAGGAGCTGTGTTCCCGCGGCTCCCCTGGAGAGCCCCAGGAAACATCCTCCAGAGCGGAAGCTGGGGGGCCACCCAGGGAGGGGCCAGAGGGCACCTGGGCCTCTCATTCCCAGAACCAAGTCAGGACCTGGAGGGGACTCGCCCTCCTTCTGGGGATGGATGCCACAGCACTGCCCCAGTGGTGAGTACTTCCAAGGTGTGGTGGCAGCAGGCCCCAGTGGCCGTCTGAGGGCCTCAGGACCGGAGCGCAAGGGGAGGCACAGGGAGGGCCCAGCCGCCCCCTGCCAATTCTTACTGCTGAGCAGCTGCCAGCAGAGTGCAGCTCCCGAGAGCCATCCGGCCTCCGCCTCCGAGAAGCCCACTGCCTCATTTGTGGGAAAGTCATGTAGAGCCTGAGGCCTCAAGTCAGCCTGTAGCTGGCCAGCGGAGCAGGCTGAGACGGGGGCCACACACACGTCCAGCAACCTCAGAGCCTGCGGGCTCCCACAGACGTTTCCTCACCCAGCCTGGCCGAGCCTAGAGACCCTTTCACTACTGGCCAGGGTACCCCCCGGCAGGAGCCAGCAGAGCCCACACTGGCAACCAGCCTTGAAAGGCACAGGCCTCCTGAGCTTCAGAACATCATGCAGGGGCTTCTGAGAGACCCCCTTGCTGGGGTGTGTCCTGGGAGCACCCCAGGGGATGCCAAGTGTGAAACAGCGCGGTGGGCAGCATTGGGGCATGCCTCCCACCCTCTTGGACTGCCCACGAGTGCAGGCCCCAGCGTTTCTGTTCTTGCCCTTTCGCTGTTAAATGTGTGAGGCGTGGGGGAGGGGAAAGTTTGCAGGCTCTGCAGCCAGGCTGCCGTGGTTCAAGGCCCAGTCCTTTCACTCTTTAGCTGTGTGACCTTGGGCAAGGCACTAACCTCTCTGTGCCTCAGTTTTCCGATCAGTCAAATAGGGGGTGATACTAGTTCTTCCCAATGGGTCTGTTTAGGGGCAAGCAAGAAGATGGACACAGGCCTCTAGCTCAGAACCTGTGAGCCATTCTTGAGGTCATTACTGCTGCCGTCCTGGCAAATCAGAGAAGCTGAACAGCTGGGCTCCCAGACCCAGGCAGAGGGGATGTTTGCTTATTCCAGGAGAGCATGGAAAGCCTTCAGCCATAGTTCAGACATCTTTCTGAGAAGGTAGGTGGTGATAAGATCCTATGATGTGAGAAGCCCTCTCCCCTGGGCCCCAGGGGGCCATGACCCCAGGTCTCTAAAGAACCCCCTGAGTGTTACTGCTTTGTTTTCATGACTCACCACTCCCTTCCTCTGGTTCCCATGGCAGCAGCTGGTACCCTGCTGGCTTGGACAGCTCCGGTGACCCCTGTTGACCCCCAGGGATGCCAGTGTTCCCGTGCTCCCTGGCCCAGAAGCCCAGCTGTGGCCTGAGCCAGAGTGGTACCCAGTGCTTCCCTGGAAGGGTAGCAACCCTACCCCCACCCCCAGGCCGGCCCATCACTAGAAGAGGGATTTGAAACACAGCCAAGAAGAAGAGGCCTTCGGCAACGCCCGGAACGTGAAATAAATAAATAAATAAATAAATAAATAATCAGGGTTGTCTTGGCTGATGAACGGTCTCTGCCTCGAGGACGACTTCTCCCCCTGCCCACCCCCCTCCTTCCTCCTTCTCCAGGCAGATCCATCCCAGGCAAAAGCTTAATAGCCCCATTTAAGGCTTTTCCTTTTCACCACAGAATTGAGCTGCTCCTGCCATTACGAGGTTTTCAGCTTCTCTCTGAAATCAAATTACTGACTCCATTTAATTTTTTAAAAGCTCGGATGATTTCCTTTCTTGAATCGGAGCCGTGACTCCAAGCCCGGCCCCCTCCCCATCCCCCTGCCCCGCCAGGCGTTTCCCCAGGATGGCCGCCCCCATGCCAGGGCAAGCCTGACACCTAGAGGGGAAGCCAGCAGGAGGAGGACCAAGCCTCTGACCGCTGCCTTGGACACCTGACTGGGTGGCCTGGACTGGTGAGGAAGGAAGGCCTTGACCTCCTCTAAGCCTGGATCAGCTCATAGGAGCCCGTGGCTTCGGGGCTACAAGGTCTTCAGAGGCTGGTGGGGAAGTTGTTTAGAAGTCCAGCGCTGAGGTCGTGGGCTTACCATTGGCTGGTTCCCCGGATCACTTGCCTTTCCGTAGAGCGTCTCCTGGGCCCCACGGCTCGGTTACGGAGCGCGTCCTCTGTGCAGACACCGATCCAGCTTGGAAGGGAAGGGTGAATCGGACAGAGACAGGCCCACGTGCTCGTGTGTGAAGGGGCAGGGAGACTGACAGTAAACACACGCGTGGATGTTTTCACACCAAGTGCTCTGAAGAGTCCTAAACATGCAACGTCGGTGGGGGCAGGTTGTGGGCTGCTTTGGGTGGGATGGTGGGGACGACCCCCCCCCCCCCCGAGGAAGTAAATCTGGAAAGGGCTGGGGCAGGGGTATCTGCGCAGAGGCACGGCAAGTGCCAGAGTCCTGGGGAGGGTTGGAGGGACTGAAAGACGCCATCCGGCAGGAGGAAGTGGAGGGGACCAGGGGCCTGCAGGGCCTGAAGGCTGAGGTAGGAGCCCAGCTCTATTCTGGCTTTAAAAGGCTGGACAACAGAGGCACAAGAACAGCAGCAGGGGGGCAAGGTGGGGGGATGAGAGGGGCCCCGTGAGGAGTGACTCCAAGCGTTCCCTGTTGAGGGCTTGTGCCGCTCCTGCCCTGCACCTGGAGGACTCGATGGAGGCGGCTGCTGGTGGTGTTCGAGACGTGTCACATCTACCCCAACACCAGCCTGCGGCGTTTCAGCTAGGAGCCAGTCTCTGTCTCAAGTCTGTCTCTCCTCCGCCCCCAATCACCTCTTCCCCTCTTCGTCTCTGCAGAGACACTCAGCTTGGGGACTTCGTAGACCAGGGGCGCATACCCGCCCCAGAAAGTCCTGCCAACCAGGCTGACCCTTTACCAATCCCGCTCACGTTTAACCACCCGCGCCCTTGGAGATGAGACGCCAGGAGTGGAGTTAATGAAATCGCCTGCCTTTACCTGGCATAGATGGCTCTTCACCCCCCAGGCGGGCGGCGATTTGCAAGGCTGAGAGGGTCTGGGCATCAACTGCTCTGGGCACTCTTCCCAGCTCAGCGTTCCGCGCAGCTGGAACAAACCACTTTTCTTCTCTTCCTTCCCTTTGCTCCGCTCCGCCTCGGCTCAAAACCCGGACAGTCGTGTTTAATTAGAAAGTGATCGGGGTTCTCCGGAGGTCTCCTGTTCTGCCTCAACACGGGACAACCCCAGATCTGTGACCAGGGCTCCGGGTCCGCCAGGGCCTGGGTGGCTCCTGGGTCTGACCCACAGTCATGCGTACACGTGCGCCAGTGTTTTCTCTGCCCTGGGGACCTCCGGTTTTCCTGTTGAGACCTCCCCGGTCGGTCGTGCAGTCATTTGTTTATGGCTGACAGCTGACACGTCTGTGATCAGTGAAATGCTGGCAGAGAGCAGCTCTGCCACTCCCGGTCAGTGGCCTGCCGGCTGGGATCTCAGGCAACCTGGGATTTGGGGGTAATTAGAAATCGGGGCCCCACCTCTCCCCTGCAGCTTGGACCCTCAGCATTCCCCACAAGACTCTGTGTGTCGAGTCCAGGGTCTGTGATGCGTTTATTGTCCTTCTCTCCTGTTACAGGGGACAGCCAGTGGTCCAGTTTCCCTTTTTGGGTTTTCCGCCTTGAGCACAAGGCCAGTTTTCACGCCCTGAAACATCCAGGCTCCTTGTTTTTCCCTCGTTGAAGGTCTCGAATTTCCAGATTTTAGATGCTTCCCATGTCAGACCTCTTCCATCACAACACGCTCTTTCAGCCTTAGCTGCAAGTCTCTGTTGGGTATTTGAATATTACTTAAAGTGGAATTGGAGTCGTCAATTTAGTAATCCTCCAAATTACTGCGTAACCAGAGAGGCATCGTGGTGGGAAGCACTTTCTTCTGGGTGTCCTGCCCAAGCTGTGTGACCTTGAGCTAATCAGTTCACTTCTCTGAGCTCCTGCTTCAGCATGGGGTTTTTGGAAACAGGAGTAGTTGGCCAGGCGACCTCCGCTCTAGGGTGATGTGGGGGTCAGCCCCTGAAGATGACAAGTCAAAAGTCTCTAACGCAGCTCTGAGAGAACCCCTCACCCCGGAGGGTCCATCCTCCCCAGCTCAGCCCACCTCCTGACACTCCTGCTGTTCGCAGGTCTGGTCTCTGGGGGTGGGGCTGCCGGAGACATCAGGCCAAGCCAGTGTGGGGGACAAGATGGGGTGATGTGGACTGATGCTCATTCCCATGGAGCTGGCTACAGCCCAGCCCCACCTGGCACCACAGGTGACCTCCCACCTGCTCCTCATTCCTCTCCTGAGGCCCAGGCTGAGCTGTGTCACATCCCGGATCTCAAAAGCCTCGGAACGGTGGTTCTCAAAGCGGGGTCCCCGGAGGAGCTGCATCAGCTTCACCCGAGAACTCGTGAAACATGCAAACTCTTGGACCTACAGTTCCAGAAACTCACGGGGTGGGACCCAGCAATCTGTGTTTGAACAAGTCCTCCAGGTGATTCTGATGCACATGGCAGTTGAGGACCACTGCCTGGGAGAACCTGGGCCAGGGACGCCCCCCAGAGTCAGAGAATTCCTCTGCCTTCATGCAATAGCAATACTTGCACTTCTACAGCGTCCAAGTACTTTCCACCTCCTTCTGTTCACGGCATCTAGCACCATCCCTCTGGGGAAGAGAGGAATTGTTCTTCCCATTTTACAGACCAGGAAACTTGGCCTTACCCAAGGGCACACAGCTAATAGGAGACACAATCAGGGCTCAAACCCTGGCCTCCTCATTCCAAGGCCAGGGCTCCCTCCTGGACACCTTGGGTTTCTGCGGCTCCTTAGACTGAAGGAATAAACACATGTCCATTGGCGAGAAAGGAAATTCCTCCTTACAGCCCCCTCTCCCCAATTTCCAGCTGCAATCCCAAGAGAAAGCATCCAGGAAACATAAATTTTGCCTGACGGCTGAATAAGAGCTCTGAAAGGAGTTACACGT
The DNA here is from genome assembly GCF_028023285.1 of Balaenoptera ricei. NCBI lineage: Eukaryota > Metazoa > Chordata > Mammalia > Artiodactyla > Balaenopteridae > Balaenoptera > Balaenoptera ricei. The sequence continues at coordinate 8,400,511 of NC_082639.1, read as the reverse complement.
CAAGGAGATGGGACTTTATTTCTCAATGAAATAGCCTTTTTATGGTTGGAATAAAAGTGCCAGCAGGAGCCTAATGCCAGGAAGTAGTGAGCACATTTGATAAGCTCCTTCAGCCAGGGGTGGGGCAGCCCAGGAGGGGGTGCCGGAGAGCGGGCCCCATGTTTCCAGATGCGTGTTTCTATTTAGGTTAGAGCCTGGAGGCTCCTGGGGTCCCTCTCGTGGACCCTGCAGCTGGAGACGGGCTGACCCTGGACCAGGCCAGCTCCTTTGCTCAGCCGCTGGGTCCTGAGCGGGGCTGCAGTGTGGAGAGCAGGCAGCAGGGGGCAGCATAACCCACCGTTCCAGCCGGGAGAGTGGGCGCTGTGTGGGGGGGCAATGGCAGGGGGGGTCTCAGAGGCTTAGCCCTCAGAGGGGGTCAGCAGCAGTCCACTCCCCCTTACCCTGGTCCTCTTCCTCCTCCCTGGGCCCTTCCCATCCTCAGCCCCTTCGAAGGACAGTTTGTCACCCTTACCCTGCCTGCAGACCCTGCCAGACCCAAATCTTAACTGGGGTGGGCGTGAGTGGGGGGTGGGAGTGTCTCCATCCCCATGCCTACCCTCCGGCCGGTTTCTAGAAACTTCTCCAAGCTTGGCTTTGGACCTGATTAACCCCTTGGCTTCCTTCCGAGGGACCTCTTGAGGGGTTCAGAGTGTCTGTGTGTGGGCGGGTGGCTTTTATGGGTGGGGGACCACAGCCTTCATGGTCCCTGGGGGCAGGAGAAAACCCTGAAGGACAAAGAGGAAGCGAGGAGACCTCCTCATCTGAGAATGTGTGTGATTGGCAGGTTTACGGCCTCGGGAAGGTGCGTGGTATTCCGCACAATCAAGTCATTTTTAAAAATAATCTCCCTGCTTAAGTCGTACACGCTGCTAATTGCATTTTAATAAGTCTCTTAAAATCTTGCCATATTTTTTAATATCCTAATATTAGGTAAGTGATTGCGGGGGACACTGGAGGGCACGGGGAGTTTATGTAAGGGAAGGAGGGCTGTATTGAAGCTGGGGGTGGCGGGGGCCAAGTGGCCTGTGATGTGTGTCTGTGTGTGTTACGACGTGTGTGACGGGGGGCGGTGAGTGTGTGCCCATCTGAGAGTGGCTCTGATGTGTGCGTGTGCCTGTGTGTGTGAGTGGGTGTCCATAGACCAGGCTTCCCCTCTGATCCAGTCCATCCTATTCTCTTTTTTCCGAGGATGAGGGTCCTGAGCTCAGACAGGGAATGTGATGGGCCCAAGGCCATGTAGCGAGAGAGAGACCCATGGGGGAACTCCAACCCCAGTCCTGGGAGAGCAGGGGAAGGACCACCTTTGCACCATCCCAGTCACAGCGCCTTTGCACACGGCATTCCTCACACTGCTCAGTAACACGCGGAGGGAAAAGGTGGGGAGCTTCCAGTGGTAGGTCGTGGGCATCCCACAGTGAATAAGTGCAGAGCTGGGATTTGAACTCACAGTCAGCTCATGTGCCTGGGGGAAGCTCTTAACTATGATTGGATGGGAGGCTGAGCTGAGGTACAAACACTTCCTGCATCTCCAAGGATCCAGGACCACTGAGGACCAAGTTGGGAGCAGCAGGGGCAACTGGCAGAGGCCGGGAGGGAGGCCGATGGTGGCTGGCTGTGGTCTCATTTGCTCGCCCCACCCCTCTGTTACTACAAGGGAGGGTGTCCCAAGGCCAAGGGCAACATGGCGTCTTCTCCTCAGAGCCCCCAGAGGTCAGAGGCCAGGGAAGGCCACGGCTGAGGTTGTGAGGCCTTGGACCTTAGGGAGCCCTGGACTTCTGGAGGCCCCCTGAGGCCCCCACTGGTCTGGCCTTCCTCTTCCCCCCCCCTCCTTCTCCCCCTCCCCCTCCTCCCCCTCCTCATCCCCTCCCCCTCCTCCCCCTCCTCCTCCCCCTCCCCCTCCTCCCCCTCCTCCTCCTGGCTACATGCCACCGGCCGGGTGGGAGGCACATGGTGAGTGAACTTCTGAACAGGAAGTCAGGGTCCAGGTCGTCCCAAATCCCTTTTCATGTGGTTTCTTTAATCCCCCGGGCTGGGTTTCAGAAGCGTTTTACAGTTTCAGTTTTACAAAGCTACGCTCCCTTTAATGTTGGCGTTTTTTGGGGGGGCGGGGAGAGCGGCTTCAGTCAAAACATGTGTGTTTTACATCAGCCAGCTGTGGACTGCATGGCCCGGGGAGGGGAGGCGGCAATGTGGCCTCCAGGCTCGGAGGCCCGGGTGGATGCAGCCGGCCAGCCGGCTGGGGTAAGCCCTGGAGCCCCGCTGGCCTCTCTCCCTCTTCCCACCTCCCTGCCTGCTTCCTTCTCTCCTGTCCAGGCCTCCATGGGCTTTGCCCCAGCCAATGGGGCCAGGGCACCCTGCTTGTAGCCCCCCTAGGCAGCTGGTATCCTCCTCTCGCTGATGTGGTCATTGTACCAGCTCCTGTTCCCCAGACATGGGTGACTGATATGCCACATCCTCCTATCACCTGTGTTTTTACGTACTTAATATCATCCCTCAAGTCAACGTACCTTTCTCACTTACGTAGACACCACCTAAGCAAAAATATCCGTGAAACTGTGGGTTGGATGTGCTAGTCACATCTCTCTGGTCTAATACACAATAGAACAAATCTATAACAACTAAAATAGAAAGAAAAGGCTGAATACCACCTAAAATCATTCTGCCAGCCATGCATGCTTTGGGAACTCCCTGAAAGAGAAGATGAAGGTCTTGAGGTGAGGTGACCTGCCCGGGGTCCCAGGATTGGTGGGATCTCCAGCCAGCCGGTCTGTCTCCAAGGCTGGTATACCTCCTGCTCCAGCACATCTGTCTGTAGGGCAGGCTTCTTGGCCCTGGAGTTTCAGGCTTTGGAGGAGCCACCTGGGGCTGCTCCGAGCTGAGGAGAGGGCCTGGCAGTGTGCTGGAGAGAAAAGAACACGAACTTTGGAATCAGTCAGACCTGGCTCCAAATCCGGTCTGCCCTCCTTCCTAAGTGTGTGACTGTGGAAGAGCCTGGACCTCCCCATCTGTGAAATGGGGACGACCATGGGTGAGGGTCAGACGTGTATCTTGGAAGGGCCTGCATCTGCACGCCCGCAAACCCAGTGGTCGCCCAGCAGCGCTCGGGACCTGGGTCTTACCCACTTTGCTCTCGTCTGCAGCCCTGGCGGCACCACGTCTCCTCCCTGACCCGTGAGAGGCAGCAAGCTGTCAAGCAGGAGAGGACCAGGAGTGAGGGGCAGGCCTGTGTGGGGCTCACAGACCCCCTCCCTCCCCCGCCGTGTACTGAGCAGCGTGAACAAGCAATGTGTATGCAAGGACGAGGTGAGCAGGACGGTGCAGCCAGCGACCTGTACCAGAGGAGGACAGAGGTGGATCTTCCTCCAAGGTGGCGTGGCTGGGAGAATCCAGAGACGGTCTAGACAGGGATCAGGGCAGAGGACACCCAGTCCATGCTGCCAGGGCCATATGGGGTCTGGGACTGCAGAAGCCACGTGCCTGGTACAGCAGATGTCCTACCCCCTGCTGCTCTAAAGTGCTGCTGCCCCATGGCCTCCAGTTGCACGCGGAGGGGTCGACAGGCTCCGCAGGCCTGGGTCAGGGGAGGGGCCCACTAGGATCCCCGATGTGACTTTGCATCCATTACGGCAGGAGGTCCCGGAGCATGATACCTCTGGTCTGAGCTGCCATTCTTGGTCCAGAGACATCAGTGGTCAAGGTCAGTGGTCCTGCATCCCCCCAGGCCAGGGCCTGCCCCCAAGGGACCTAGGAGAGAGGAGGTAGGCGCTCAGGCCGAAGCATGAAGGATTAGCCCTGGGGGTGGGCACTCTTCTGGCAGCTGGTTCTCTTCCCTCAGTGCCTGGGAGTGGTTAAGAGACCCTGTGGTACTTAGCAGTAATGATGATGATGGCGATGATGATGATGCCGGTTGACGTGTACTGAGCTATTTCCACATGCCAGTCACCATGCTAAGCACTTTACATGCATCATTTCATGCCATCTGCTCTGTGAAACATACTAGGAGGGCACCTAGAACAGCACCTGGCACACAGTAGGCCCTCAATAGATATTGGTTGAATTAAAGAGGCTTAGAGAGGTAAAGGGATCCACCCAACTCTCAGCCGCCGCCGTGCTCTTGTTGCGTTTGTTCGTAAGGCCTGGCCACTGATGGTGGACACTCAGGCATTAGCAGGAGAGAGATTCGAGGCTGCAGGCTCCCCCACATCCTACGCATCACGCCTGCTCCTTCCTCTCCAGGGAAGCTGTCACTCTCCCTTTTGGGTGGGTCTGTCTATGGGAGGGTCGATCCCCCAGAACGGAGGGTGCTCCCTCTGCTTACGTTCCAAGCCACCCAGGGGAGAAACGCCCTTGGCCTGGGGCCTCTCCTGCTCCCGCTGGGGTAGCGAAGGGCTGGGCCTGGCCTGGCTGCAGCTGCGAGGGCCCAGGGAGGAGGGAATCAAAGGCAGCCGTGTGGGCCCCGCTTTCATCTCCCGGCTTCAAAGAGGTGCAAACAAACTCTGTCCCCGTGCCAGGCGGCGGCAGCAGCAGCTCCCTCCTCGAGGCCCCAGACTGCTCTCCCCCTCCTCCTCCTGCTCCTTCCTGGAAAGCCAGCAGCGCCTTAGTCCCAGGGGCACCCAAGAGGGGCCTTGACTCCTGGCTGTGCAGGAGGAAAGGGGAGGCTTTGCCAGGCTGAGGGCAGGAAGGTGCTGGGACCCTTGCACCTGTACGTGTTCCCACTGTGGGCCAGGCTGGGAGCTGGAGGCTTACACGCCCGTGCCCTCTGATCTCTATTGAACCTTCCAGCCTGGGGCCGTGCTGTCCAGTACGATGGCCACACGTGGCTACTGAGCAATGGATGTGTGGCTAGTCCAAAGGAAGATGTGCCGGAAGGGAGATGTGCACAGGATTTCTCGGGGCCAATACAAACAAAAGCATGTCGAATATCTCATTCATTATTTTTACATCGATTGCATGCTGAAATGATAGTATTTTGGAGATATTGGGTTCAAAAAGTATGTTATTAAAATTAATTTCACCTGTTACCTTTTACTCCTTTAAACGTGGCTACTAGGAGATTTAAAATTACACACATGGGCTGCTGTATTATATTTGGACCCCTCTGTTCAGACAACATTCACATTTTGCAGATGAGGGGCCGGAGGCTCAGGGGGGTTTTGGCACAAGACTGCCTGGAGGTACTCAGTGAAAATTCTATGGAATGAATGAGTGAATGAGTGAATGTCTAGTGCTGGCTTCGGGGGAGGCAGAGAGGAACCCTGTCCCCTGTTCCTGCGCTCAAGGAGCTCCCAGTCCAGAGTCTGGTCCAGTCGGGGGGAGGGGTAGTGGTGAGATCAGAGACCCCAGCTCACTGGGCACTCCTGGCCTCTGAGATTAAGAGGCTCCTGGGCCCAGATCCTGGCTTCATTACTTACCAGTTGTGCGACCTTGGGCCAGCTACTTAACCTCTTCCCGCCTCAGCTTTCTCATCTGTAAAATGGGGATGATGATGATGATAGTGATGATGATGATGATGATGATGATGATGATGATGATAGCTCCTTCATGGGGTTGCTGAGAGGATAAAAGGAGTTAACACACTTTAAAGGCTTGGCTTATGGTAAGTGCAGCGTGTCACTGATTAGTGATAATTCGGGACAAATGCTACAGGGCATGTATCACCCGGGTACTGTCCTGCACTGGAGAGAGAGCCACACTCCCAGCTGATCCCAGAGGTGGGAGTAGAGGGAACTCTCTGACTTTCCCTCCACATCACTCCTCTGGCTCCACGTGGGTGGGTGCCTGGAGTGCCTGCTCTCTGGGGTCAGTCATCCCCCATCTCCTCTTGTCCCATCAGCTCTTTGCGCCCTGAACCCCCCATCCCCACCCTGTACAGCTCTGTCCCTGAGGTCCGGCAACCCCTGGAAGTGGCTCTAGGACTATTTCCTTTGGAGAGAAACGCCCTCCAGGGAAACATGCCTTCTCTGGCTCACTCTCACCAAGGACCTCCCAGGGAAGGCTGGGTGTGGGGATGGAGGAGCCCGGCACAGTGCCTGACACAGGAGGCCCCTCCCCAGGAGGTGAAGGGGGCAAGGCACGGGGATAGCGGGGTTCCTAGTAGATGTCTGGGTCAGACCTGGTAGGATGCAGGTGGGCATCACCAGAGCCAGGGCACCCCAGAATAATGGCCAGGAGGCACATCTGGGGGGCAGTGAGATGACCCATCATGTTCATGAGAGCGGTCAAGGGGGGACCCACAAGGCTGCTGGGGGACTCCTCTGCGCGGGGCTTGCTGCAGGCTGAGGGGAGGGCAGGGGGAGGGGTCTGTTCCCACAGATGAGGGGGCGGGGTGCCCAGAGACGGTAGCAGGAAGTGAGACAATTGGAACCAAACAGGACCAATGTGAACCAGATGTGATTAGGGTTGGGGGCTCTCGCAGGAGGGCTGGGGGAAGAGCAGGGAGCAAAGCATCTGTTCCCGCCTCCTCCAGGCCAGAGTGGCTCTGCAGCGCCAGTCACTGAGAAGTAATGAGAGCTACACCCGGGAGGTGATTTGCGTTACTGCCCCCATACTGCCCCACAGCCATTCTCTGGGGGGGGGCGGGGGGCTGGGCGGGAACCGTGGGGGTGGTGGTGGGTGGGACCAACAGCCTCCAGCCCAGGGGATCCTTGGGGGTCCCGGCTCCGGACTGCAGAAGGTGCTGCTTCCGAGTCTCCTGCTGCTACTGTTCAGCCTTCCCATAGCCCACGCTCCTGCTCCGGCCACTTCTTGCAGGAAGCCCTCCCTGATTCTCTGGTTGGGTTAAGCACCTCCTCTGGGCTCCCAGAGCTCCTAATGTTTACTGCAGTGGATTATCACCACCTCTTCCAGTGAGCTACTTAGACATCCCCCCCCACCGTGCTCAGCATTGGTCTTAATAAGGTAACTCCTTATTGGCCATACCCTCCAGCACCTCCAGGCCTCTCTGGACCCTAACCCCTCCCTCATGTCCACCCTTTGACCCTCCTAAGGTCACCTGAACTTTATATATGTATATATTTTTAAAAGCTGGTTTTTAAAAAATTATGTGAGTTATCCAAGAACAAGTGCTCATTGCAAAGATTACAAACCAGACAGAAGCATAGAGAGTTAAATGTGAAAGACCCTCTTTACCTGCACTAACCCCAGTTCACTCCCCTTCCCATGGCAACCACTGTTAGGTCTGGTGTAGGGCCTTCTAAATCTTTTTTTGTGCATGTGGTAAAATATACATAACATAAAATTCACCATTTTAACCATTTTTAAGAGTGCAGTTCAGTGGCATTAAGTACAGTCACAGTGTGGTGCAACCATCACCACCATCCATTTCCAGAACTGCTTCATCTTCCCAAACTGAAACTCTGTCCCCATAAAACACTGACTCCCATCCTCCCTCCAGCCAGCCACTGACAACCACCATTCTACTTTCTGTCTCTATGAATCTGACTACTCTTGGTCCCTCATAAAAGTAGAATCACACAGTATTTGTCCTTTTGTGACTGGCTTATGTCACTAGCATAATGTCCTCAGGCTTCACCCGTGTTGTAGCATGTGTCCGAATTTCCTTCTAGATCTTTTAAAAAGTCATCCACACGTGTAAATGTGCATACACACGTACAAGTGTGTTTTATCCAAAACTGAAAGCAAACAACACATCTGGCTCTGTGACTTGATCTGGTTTCTCCCCCCAACCCCCAAAATGTCCTGGAGATCTCTTCACAATAAAGACTGACCTCATTCTTTTGAAGGGCTGCACAGTATTCCACATTTAGTTGCTTCCAATTTTTCCAGTGAGAAGCAGTGTGGCAGCAAACATCCTCTTTTGAGCTCCTTGATGGGTGTTTTTCCAGGCTGCATTCTTAGAAGTGGAATTGCTGGGTCAAATATTATGTGCATTTTAAAGATTGATAGATGGTGTATATTAATCATTTCAAATCACAACTCCACAACTGACCTCTGGGATCAAGAATATAGGGCGGAGTCCAAATGCAGTGAATTTGGGAATTCCCTGGCTGTCCAGTGGTTAGGACTCGGCATTTTCTGGCCTGGGTTCAATCCCTGGTCAGGGAACTAAGATCCCACAAGCTGCGCGGTGTGACCAAAACAAAACAAAAACAAAAAACAGACAAACAAAAATCCTGTGGTTTGGTGTTCAAGGCCCTTTATAGCCCCACGCTTGCTTCTTCCCCCAGATCTATGGCCCCTGCATGCATCTGTGATTTTCAAACTACAGGTCGTGACCCACTGATGGGTCATGATGTCAATTTAATGAGTGATGACTAGCACTTGAAAAAAATAGTAAAACAGGATCAACTAGAATAGAAAACATCAAAGTGCACAGCATGTAGTGGGATAGGTACTGCTGTGTGAAATTTTTATTCATTTAGGTATACGTGTGTGTTACAGGTAAAATGTGTTTCTCACTCTGAAGCTGTGGTCAAGAATTTTGAGAAGCACTGCCTACATTTCTGCACCAGCCAGACACCTTAGCATGCCTTTGCCCACGTGGGTCCTCCTATGAGGTGCCCTCCTCCTCGACTCCCCTTGTCTAAGTCTTTCCCACCCTTCAAAGCTCAGCTCAAATGCCCCCTTCTCCAGGAAGCCTTCCCTTTCCTCCCCATTCCCAGGGACCTCTCCCTCTGGCTCCTGTAGCTCTCTGTCTCAAGTCCTCCTGTGGCGGCTGAGCACACACTGCCCCGTAGGATGGGTGACCAGGCCTTCCGACCAGATGGTAAGCTTCTCTACGAAGGGGCCTGGCTGAACATGTGTTCTAACAGTCTGTGTGGCCTTCACACGGAAGGGCTGGAACCAGACTTATAACAATAACTAGGATGACACTGTTGCTGGTATCCGTGGTCATGTGCTGGTGACAGTAACTGGTGGTCATTGTAGAGGACCGTTTTCATGCTCATGTGGCCACTTTGCATCCTGCAAACTCTCTTCCTAGATTCGAGGTGTCTCCCACTCTACGAGTCCTGCTCCACCAAGGTAGAAATCAGAAATTCACTTTCCAGGGGCTTCCCTGGCGGTCCAGTGGTTAAGATTCTGCACTTCCACTGCAAGGAGCACAGGTTCGATTCCTGGTCGGGGAACTAAGATCCCACATGCCACATGGCGTGGCAAAAAAAAAGAAAAAGAAAGAAATTCACTTTCCAGCCTCCCTTGCAGCTAGTGTAGCTGTGTGATCTCCCGTCCATCGATCAGATGCAGACACAGGGTTCTGACAGGGAAGAGGCACTGGCAGACTCGATGCAGATGTAGAGTAGGATGGAGAGACAGCCGGAGTCCAGTGGCAGCAGGAGTGGGGTCCCGGCATGGGCTTCCGTGCCCACCTTGGTGGTGGGAGCCGCCATACCTGTGTTCAGTGACAGTAGCAGAAGCCTCGCCACTAGCCCTGGGTGCTATTCTAGCCTCCAAGTCTGAGTCTATGGTGCCTCTGGGAAGTTTGTGAGTTACCATAGGCCCCTTATTTCAGGTTTATTGAAGTAAAACTGACATCCAGTAAAATTACCCTGTTTATATGCACAGTTCTATATATCTTGACAAACTTATACAGTCTTATAGCTGCTGCCACAGTCAAGATGTAGAACATTTTTGTCACGCTCAAAAGTTCCCAAGTGCCACTTGGTAGTCAATCCTGGTGGCGAGCTAGAGCTGGCTAGTGCTACCTTGTGAGAGTCAATTGTTGAATTTTCAGAACCTTCACAAGCTGATTGTTAAACACAGCCCTCATTAAATGTTAAATTATATAAACCTACAAACAACTTATATTAAAAACAGCCGTAATAAACTCATTACTTCCTAAACACTTCGCTACATTTTACTATTTACGCTTGCGAGATTATGTTTATTGCATCAGTGTGGTAGAAATACTATGTAATGATAGCTCTTCTCAACTCTGAATTCAGTGACCTCATGTTGGTGGGGGTATTTGCACCAGAGAAATTGTACTCCTTATACAAAAATTAACTAAAAATGGATCAGTGACCTAAACATAAGAGCCAAAACTATAAAACTATTATAAGAAACATGAGAGTACATCTTCATGATTTCAGATTTGGCAATGGAATTCTTAGATTTGACACCAAAAGTGCAAGCATAAATGAAAAAAATAGATAAATTGGACTTCACCAAATTAAAAACTTTTGTGCATTAAAGGGCATTATCAAGAATGTGGGGCTTCCCTGGTGGTGCAGTGGTTGAGAATCTGCCTGCCAATGCAGGGGACACGGGTTCGAACCCTGGTCTGGGAAGATCCCACATGCCGCGGAGCAACTGGGCCCGTGAGCCACAACTACTGAGCCTGCGCGTCTGGAGCCTGTGCTCCGCAACAAGAGAGGCCACGATGGTGAGAGGCCCGCGTACCGCAATGAAGAGTGGCCCCCGCTTGCCGCAACTAGAGAAAGCCCTCGCACAGAAACGAAGACCCAACACAGCTAAAAATAATAAATAAATTAATTAATTAATTACTTAATTAATTTAAAAAAAAAAAAAAAAAAAAAGAATGTGAAAAGACAACCTATGGAACGGGAGAAAATATTTGCAAAGCATGTATCTGATAAGGGTGTAATATCCAGAATATCTAAGGAACTCTTACAACTCAACAACAGAAAGACACAAAATCCAATTTTATGTGGGCAAAAGAATTGAGTAGACATTTCCCCAAAGAAGATATACAAATGGCCAACAAACATATGAAAAGATATTCAATACTATTCATTATTAAGAAAATGCAAATTAAAACCCAGTGAGATGGGTTTCCCTGGTGGCACAGTGGTTAAGAATCTGCCTGCCAATGCAGGGGACACAGGTTCAAGCCCTGGTCCGGGAAGATCCCACATGTCGCAGAGCAACTAAGCCTGTGCACCACAACTACTGAAGCCCACGTGCCTAGAGCCCATGCTCCGCAACAAGAGAAGCCACCACAATGAGAAGCCCGCTCACCACAACGAAGTGTAGCCCCCGCTCACCTCAAATAGAGAAGGCCTGCGCGTAACAATAAAGACCCAATGCAGCCAAAAAAAAAACCAAAAATTAAAATATTTTAAAAAACCCCAAAAAACCCAGTGAGATACCAGTTCATACTCACTAAAATGGCTATAGTTAAAAAAAGGGAAAATAACACGTGTTGACGAGGATATGGAGAAATAGGAATCCTTGTACATTGCTGGAGGGGATATAAAATGGTACAACCACTGTGGAAAACAGTTTGGTGGTCCCTCAAAAAGTTAAACATAGAATTACCATATGACCCAGCAATTCCTTACCAAGGTATACATCCAAGAAAAATGAAAATATATATCTACATAGAAACTTGCACGTACATGATTATAGCAACACTATTCCATATAGTCAAAGGGTGGAAACCACCCAAATATCTATCAATGGATAAACTGATAAACAAATTACTGGGGATCTGTACAATGGAATATTATTCAGCAATGAAAAGGAATGAAGTACTGATACATGCTACAACTTGGGTGAACATTGAAAACGTTATGCTAAATATAAGAAGCCAGACACAAAAGGTCACATATTGTATGGTTCCATTTATGTGAAATCCAGAATAGGCAAATCCATAGAGACAGAAGGCAAAGCAGTGCTTGCCAGGGAATGGTGGGGGGAGGATGGGGAGAATTTGATGAGTATGGGGTTTTTTTCAGGGGCGATGAAAATGTTGTGAAACTAGAGAGGGGTGGTGGTGGCACAACACTGTGAATGCACCAAACGCCATTGAATTGTACACTTTAAAATGGTACAATTGTATGTTATGTGAATTTTACTCAAATAAAAAAATATATGTGCTACACATCTTTTATATCAGTAAGATTTATAATAAGCACATACATGGGTATACACACGTATACCTATATACACATACATACATTTACATACATATATATATATAGAAAATCTCTCACTTGTCCTGAGCTGGTTGTTAAACATTAACAGAACATCACTGATGCTGTTGAATCCCCTCCTCTATCCCCAGCCTCCTACAACCACTCATCTGATTTCTTTTGCTATAGATTTGCTTTTTCTGGAATGTCATATAAATTGAATTATACAGTATGTAGCCTTTTGAGTCTGGCTTCCTTAACTCAGCGTAATCCTTTTGAGAGTCATCCATGTCATTGCATATACCAGTAATTTGTTCCTTTTTATTGTTGAATAGTATTCCATTGAATGGATATACCATAATCTGTTTATCCATCCACCTGTTGATGGCCATTTAGGTTGTTTCCAATTTTTGGTAATGAATAAAGCTTCTATAAACCTTCACATATAATTTTTTTTTTTTCTTTTTTGGCAAGGACATATATCTCAATTTCTCTTTGGTAAATACCTAGGAGTGGGATTGGTGGGTCATGTGTTAAGCATATGTTTAACCTTACAAGAAACTGCCTAACAAGTTTTCAAAGTGGATGCATCATTTTGCATTCCCACCAGCAATGTATGAGAGTTCCAGCTACTCTGCATCCTTGCGAGCATTTTGTATTGTCAGTTTTTAAAAATTTGAACCATTCAAATAGGTGTGTAGTGGTATCACATTATGGTTTAAATTTTCATTTTCCTAGTGACTACTGATGTTGAGCATGTTTTCAAGTGCTTATTTTCCACCCATATACCTTCTTTGGGAAAGTGTCTATGCAAATCTTTAGCCCGTATTTTTATTGGATTGTCTCTTTTCTTATTTTTGAGTTTTGAGAGTTCTTTGTATATGTGGCTACCAGTCTTTCATGAGTTGTGCATTTTGCAAATATTTTCTCCCAGTCTGTGGCTTCTTTTTTCATCTTCATAACAATGTCTTCAAAAGCAAACATTTTAAATTCTGATGAAGTTAAATTCATCAATTTTTGTCTTTTATGATCTGTGCCTTTGTCTTAAGAAATCTTTGCCTAATCCAAGGTCTTAAAGAATTTCTCTTATGTTTTTTTTTTCTTGGAGTTTTCTAATTCTAGGTTTTACATTTAGATGTTTGCCTAATACCTTTTTATAATACCTTTCCACTTAAATCAGAGTGGGTTCTGTTGTCTGCAACTGAGAACACAGGCCGGTATGGAAATGATGGTGTTGGTGGTTATGGTGATGGCATTGGTGTTGATGGTCTGGCTGGTGGGGACAGTGGTACGGGCAGTCATGATTTGACGATAGTGTTGGTGCTGCTGTTTAGGATGGAAATAAGGGAGGTGTTGTTGATCAGTTTCTAAGTGAAATCCTACTGTGGTGCAAAATCCATGGCAGCCCTGTCCACTCTAGACAGAGTTACTGTTTGTCACCAACTTGTCCCTTCTCATTAAAGATCCATGCAAATTGCAAACTCCAGTTTGTCAATCTCTTATAAAATGAGAGAGATGGAAATTTGGGTGAACCTTAATGTTATTGCCAGGACTGTACTAGAGACATGCTTGTAGAAGTATTCAGAGGTGACCATATAATGGTGTCTATTGCATCATTGTCTATTGTAGGAAAAAAAAAAAAAAACAGCCTAAATGTCCACCAGTAGAAGAATAGTTAAATAAAAAATGGTATATCAATATTGTGGAATATTATGCAGCCTTCAAATAGAATGAGATAGATCCTATGGAATTGCATGGAAAGGTACCCATGATATATTGCTAAGTGCAAAAAACAAATCGTAACAACATATACCATCTCATTTTTTAAAAAGTGTATACAGATGTTGTGTGTTTGTACCTGCAAAGAAAATGTCTGGAAACACACAAGAAACTATTAACAGTGGTTCCTCCAAAAGAGACTCCTCACCTCACATGCTTCTGATCTGTTTGAATTCATTGCCTTGAGCAATTCCTACTTTAATCTAAAAAGAAAACACACACAATCACACATACACGTCGGGGTGGGCAGAGATTATTCTTTTTATTTGAGAAATGCGGGAATAGAGGCATGGGATGGGGATGTTGTTCTGACTTGCCCAGGTGGGTGGTACAGGGAGCCGGGGGGCAGGAACTGGCTAGACAGGAGTCCTCCTGTCTGGTTTTCCAGTCTCTGCCCGACCCCTGCCTTCCTCAGAAGCCAGCAGTCCTGAATCCTTGCCTGTCCCAGGGCGGAGCTGACCTCTGAGCGCTGGTCAACCACAGAGGTGGGACAGAAGGTTACAGCCAGGGCCAGCCACTCTTCAGCTTCGCCTCCGGTCTCCCTCTGTGGCCTTTCTCATCTCCCCAGGTGGAGGTTCCCGGAGCCCTGAGGAATGTGGCCTCACAAGCCCAGTGAATACTTCTTGCTGGCTGAGGCGGAACGCTGTGTAGACGGGTTAGCTGAGCAGCGGCTGAGAATGAGGAAGACGGAGGAGCGTTTCTTGACACATGGCCTGGGGTCCACCTGCATCAGGAGCCCCTGGGAAGTGTGTTAAGAATGCTGACTCCTGGGTTCCACCCCAGACCCGATGAATGTGAAGCCCCGAAGGAGGAAATAAAATCTTGGGTTTGAAGGGATCTGGCGACAGCAAACACTATGTGAGACGCAGCTCAAAGCTTTAGTTCTCAAGCCTAGCTGTTGGTCAGAATCACCTGAGTGCTTTAAAAAATGCAGGTGCCCAGGTGCCACCCCAGAAACTCTGATTTAATTGGCCGGGGATGTGGCCTGGGCTTTGGTAGTTTTTCAAAGTGCCCCTGGCCCCAAAACTGCCAGTCTTCCTTTCCAGTGACACCAGAATCTCTGGGCTGGGACCCAGGCATCCAAATTTTTTCAAACTCCACAGATGATTTGGATGTGCAGACACGCTCGAGAGCCGTTGGTGTGGAGCCTCAGTACTCAAAGCGTGGTCCTTGTAGGAGCAGCCTCAGCATCACCTGGGGACTTGTTAGAAATGCAGAATCCCAGGCTCCAACCCAGAGAGATCCCCTGCATCAGAGCCTGCATTTTATCAGGATCCCCGGGTGATCCGTGTGCACATTACAGTTGCACAGAATTATAGAGAAGCTTAAGAGGATTTAGCTGAAGCAGGACAAAGGCAGGGGTTCCCAACATTAGGACCACTTGGGAGTTTTAAAAAAAATCCTGTTGCCCATGCAGGACCCAGGCCACTTCAAACCTGGGCATCAGCGGTTTTAAGGTCCCCAGATGATTCCAATGTGCAGGGCTGAGGACCACTTTGCAGAAGGTGTAGCTGCGGCAGGGGTGCAGGATAAGGGCAGTGTATGAGGAGGTGGTCCCTTCCCAGTTAAGGGTTCCCGTGGGGTCAACCTAGATTTCATTCCACGTCCCACATCCTGTCACCTGGGGCAAGTTAACTCCTCAGAGCCACAGCCTTCTCTTCTGTAAGATGGGGGTACCGACAGTGCCTGCCTCCAAGGGTGGTTAGGATGAAGTGGGGGTAAACCAGGACGTCTGACTCTCAGTAAAGTTCTTCATGTCAGCTACGGCTTTTGTTATTATTTGGCAGAATTTCCGGTATGTTCAGTGGAGCACAGAGGGTTAAGAGCAGAGAGTGGGAAGGCAAACCCACCAAGCCAAAGTGTGAAGTGCGGGCCCATCACTTAACCTCTCTGAGCCTTGCTTTCACATCAGCACAGGGAACTCTACTCAATACTCTGTAATGACCTATATGGGAAAAGAATCTAAAAAAGAGTGGGTATATGTATATGTATAACTGATTCACTTTGCTGTACACGTGAAACTAACACAACATTGTAAATCAACTATACTCCAATACATTTTTTTAGAAAACCTTAATAACAATAATAGTACCCACCTCTGGATATGGTCACCTCTCACAGGTGTCCATTTACATCCTTGCCCACCTGGAGGCTATACATTCCAAACAGAAACAACTCCCTTTCATGTACCAAGGACAGAATAATTTATTAAAGATTTCTTAGGGAGTCAAGGAAGAAGGTCTTGTCATGCCCCCAGTGGCAGAAATTTTTCCGAGCTGTCCAGTGGAAATCTCTGTTTTGTTGCTCCAGGTTCCTGTGCCCTGCTGGCCGCCGCTTCTCTCCTGGTCCTCATACAGCCTCTGGAAACCCTTCTGAAGAGCTATTCTACAAAGCCACACCTCACCCATCTTTCTTAGCAAAACAAGCATTACCTGCCAGGCACTGTTCAGAGCGCTTTACGCTGAGAATCTCATCCAGAATTCACAGTCATCCTAGGAGGTAGATCTATTACTATGCCCATTTTGCAGATGAGGAAACTGAGGCAGAGTTTTGGAAACTGTCTCAAGGTCACAGCGCTTGTAAGTGTAGAATCACCATCCTAATCCAAGCTTGGCGCCTGTCCCCTTAGTCCCTCGAATGTCTCCTGTGCTGGGGTCCCTTTCGGTCCACACAGGGTTAGAGTGAGGAATAATTTGAGCTTGTTTCATACAGTATATTCGGGTAACAAATATTTATTGAGCACCGACTATGTGCCAGGTCCAGGGACACAGAGCTGAGCAAACAAGATGTGGTCCCTGTCCTCATAGAAACAGTCCGTTAAACTGTTTGAAAAGAAAAGAAAAAGCCCCACCTAGATCAGGAGGGGGACAGGCATTGTTTGTGGACCCTCTAAGCCTTGCGAGGCTGCTTGGCTAGTAGCCAAACCTCGCCCCCTCCCCACAGTTCACCCACAGAGTCAAGGGGAGACAAGCCCCTTCCTCCCACCGACGCTGGATGGTGGGATTGGTCTCTGGTGAGAGAAGAGCAGAGTGAGGTCACCTGACAGCAGGATCTTTGTCCTCAGGTGAGCTGCAGCCCCAACCCAGACCTCGGCAACTCTCCGCCGGGATCTGGGTGCTCCCCTTCGACTTCCTCCCTGCCTCCCCCTCCCCAGATGCTGGTAATTGGTAGACAAAGGAGTTTCAGACAGTTGGGGACCTGCGTCCTTTGAGTCCCTGAAAACATGCTATCATTAATTAAAGACTTTGGCTTCTGCGGGGCCCGGGCCTGCCTGTTTCTGGCTGGGCCTCAGACTCATGTCTCTCCAGTACTCTCTTCTTGCTAAATTTTTCAGTGTTTTTAACATCAGACTGATGTTACGTATAATTACCGACTTTGCACCCAAATTATATTTGACATGGCTTGTGTGGGAAATTAGACCATTTCAGCGCCTACAAATTCACCTGGGGAAGCCAAGGCAGGCATGAGGGCGTGCTGAGGGGAAGTCATTTAAATATTACAGGCACCCTTGTGAAAATGCCAAAACTCTTGAAACTGCCAGGAAGAATTTTATCTCCCCCTCCCTTCCCCACCGACCCACCCAACCCTGACTTACTGAGTATGCAGGGCCCTGGGGGTAAGGGGCTGCAGGGGGAGGGGACTTTCCACTGAGGGGACTCATAATGATGACCTGGTTTGTCAGGGGAGGGGCCTCCAGGGATGCCTATGGCGGCCCTGGTGTCACCTCCGTGGGGAGGGCCCATTGCGGTGCTGTCTGTCTGACTGTCTGCCTTTCCCCTCTCTCCCTCCTGCCTCTGATCCATCTGTCCCTGTACCAAGGGGGCCAAAGCTCCCCCCCCTTACCCCTGCGCTGGACGTGGAGGCGGGTAGGGGTGGGGAGATGGTGGGGTGTGGGAACTCATGGGGCATGCCCAGAGCCCAGGCCCTCCCAGGATGCTAAGGCGGGGGCCCCATGGGCCAGTCTAAACAGTAGCCCATCTCTAAAGTCCCCTTTGGGTTTTTTTGTGTGTTTTGTTTTGTTTTGGCCATGCTGCGTGGCATTCGGGATCTTAGTTCCCTGACCAGGGATGGAACCTGGGCCCCCTGCAGTGGAAGCGCAGAGTCTTAGCCACTGGACCGCCAGGGAAGTTCCTGAAGTCCCCTTTGGACCAGACGGGCCCTCAGGAGTTTTGCTTTGTCATTTCAATTCAATAGATCCTAAATACCTACTATGTGTTGGGCATTAGGGATCTAGAGAAGAATGAAACTCATTAATTCAATAAATGATTATTGGGTACCTACTGGGTATGCATGTGCCAAGCACAGTGCTATGCACTGGGAATATAGACTTTGAAAAGATTCATTCGTTCGTGTGTCCATTTAGCGTGTGCTAACTAAGAACCTACGATGTGCCAGGTGCTGCGCCGGGTCACAGAGATGAAGCAGGCTCTGCCAACCCTTAACT
This sequence comes from Balaenoptera ricei, assembly GCF_028023285.1. Taxonomy (NCBI): domain Eukaryota; kingdom Metazoa; phylum Chordata; class Mammalia; order Artiodactyla; family Balaenopteridae; genus Balaenoptera; species Balaenoptera ricei. Next base: position 8,382,415 of record NC_082639.1, on the reverse strand, counting down.
GCTTGCAGTGAACTTGGGAAGACAGACTTCCAGGCAGGTAAACCCAGACTCACTGTGTTTATCGGCCTGGAAGGCCAGACCCCGCCCCAGCTCTTTCCTTGCTGATGGAGGTTGCTCGGTGGAGGGAGGGAGACACTGCCGGCTGCTGACACTGCCACCTGGACCTGTGAGTCTGACGACAAGGCAGGGGCTCTGCAGCTGACAGGCCACCCCAGTCCCGGCCCATGAGGGTGGGGAGATGTAGGGCCCAGCCTGGCAGCGCCTGGGAGGGAAGCCTCCTTTTTTCCCCCTCCCTGCACATCGATCGCTGTCTTAGACTGCAAGAGGACAGCTGGCCCTTTTGTGAGCTTTACCACCTGCTGGGAGACATCCGGGCTCCTTCAGAGGCAGGGGTGTGAGAGCAAGGATGGGGGAGAAGCAGGCTTGCTGCTGTTCCCTTTCACCAGTGCCTAGGCAGGTCTAGCCCCTGAGAGAAGGCAGCCAGAGGCAGGGACCCTCAGCCCGGAATAAAGTGGCTCCATGGGGATACCCCACCTGTGCCTCAGAGCCTTCCAAAGTTATGGAGGGGCCCTGGAACCCCAGCCTTGGGTGGGTGCAAGGAGGGCTGGGTCTGGGCGGCATCCTTGGTGGACCATCTAGGAAGTCCTAATCCAGGGTATCAGCTTCTGCCCCTGCCTGGCGACTGGACCCCCAAGGTTTTCTGTCTTCTCTTCTCTCTATTCCCTGCTATCCTTTTCTTCCCTCCTGTACCAGGGGAAGTCAGCCCCATTAGCCCAGTATTCAAGATGTGCGTGATCTCTGTAGCCAAGTGTGTTTTCCAAATACGCTGCCACAATGTCTCTCATCCCACAAGTTCTTACAGTGTGATACTGACAGTCCTCCCCGTGGCGGGGTCTGTGTCCCTCGCCTTGAATCTGCGCAGACCTTTGTGATTGCCTCGACCAATGGAGCCTGATGGCAGTGACAGTGTGTGACTTCCGAGGCTAGATCATTAAAATTCCATGCACTTCTGACTTGTTCTCTTGGGACACTAGCCTTTGGAACCTAGCCCCACGATGCTGTGAGGAAGCCCAAGCTAACCCACGTGGAGAGACCACATAGAGAGGTCACGTGTGGCGTTCCGGCCAAGAGCCCAGTGGAGGTCCCAGCTTTAGTGGTCAGTTTTCCCCACCACACCGCAAGCTCCTGGTGTGCAGGCCGCAGGTCCTGTTCTTCCCAGGTACCCTTGGCTCCTGCCCAGACCATCACCAGCTGTGTCTGGCACAGAGGAAGTGCCCAGGAAAAGCTTGTCTGACTGATTGGCAGGCACAGAGAATGCATGCTGTTCCCAGGAGGCTGGGGAGCCCTCCCTCAAGTTTGGGTTCCGCCCCCCGCCTGCATCCTCTGAGCTCTCATTGTACAGATCACTGTTGGACAAGCGGGCCTGATTTGGATGCTGAGTGACCTGGGGTTGGGCTTTTCCCTCTCCGGGTCCCAGTTTCCCAACCTGTGAAATGAGAACGTTGGAACTGGAGGGTCCTCCAGCTCATTTGCTCTGGGATCCTTCGAGAGGGGTGAGGCAGCTTCTCCACCACTGACCTAATAACAGGGAAGGAGGGGGGATGGGGGGGAGAAATGGGGTGTAGCGAGGAAGTTCTGCCTGGCCATCTTGGTTCCTTTTCACAGCCTTTGTTTGAAGCCTGGTGACCCTCAGCAAAATCCAGCCCTGGAGTGCTGAACTGGGGCATGATGGAGGGTCTCTTGGGATCAGGAGCCCTCCAAGGGCCCGGCCAGGACTGCAGCAGGGCAAGAATGCGGGTTTGGAGTCTGCCTGCATGCATGCAACTCCAGCTTCTCCCCCTCACTCGTTGTATGACTCAGGCAAATCACTCCACTTCGGCAAGCCTCAGTTTCCTCATCTGAAGAATGGGGGTAGCAATAAAGCAGCCACCGTGGAGAACTCCTGGGAGGATTTGAAGACTGAGATGGGGCAGCAAAGGGCTCTGCACGGTGTCCACATGCTCCATGGCCAGTAACATAATGGAAGCCCCATTAATGAGAACCTGCCAAGTGCCATGGGCCAAGCGTCACACATTCCCATGATGTCAGTTCCCACCAGAAATCCTGCTGTTTTATAGAGGAGGGAATAAGTCGCAGAGAGGTGGCATGACTTGTCCAAGGCCACACAGCCATGAAGAAGTGGGGCTGGAAATTAGAACCCAGTTCTGTCTGACCCCAGAGATCCTATGGCCTCCTGTCCTTGGGTACCTCCATGCAGGGCAGGGCCAAGAACTGCAACAGCTGACACCGCTGCACGAAGAGCCAACCTCAGCACTGCCCATGATTTTGTTGATGGAAGAGAGGAGTGCGGCCTCCCTGGGCAGACTCTCTAGCCCCAGGGCTAAGCCCCTGCTGAACTCTCCAGGGGAATCCCCGAGTGAGCACCAGGATGGCACTTGACAGGCAGCGGCTGTGACAGGGGTAACCCCACCAGGCTGGAGAAGGGCTAAGAAGGGCAGGTTTTCCCCCAAGTAACTTCCCCAGGCAATTGGTGGTAATCACAGCCCTCGTCAGGGCCCTCCCCACCCACGAGCACAGCCCTGCTCCCGGCAACCTTGACTCCCACGCCAGGTATACACATGGGCGGACCCCCAGCCCTGTAGACACATCGGTACATGCATAGCTGCGTTCACAGGCTCATGTGTGCGTGCCCACCACGTGTGAGGATGCACAGGTGACTCCCTGGGCTGGATATCCACAGGCACGTGTGGCCTTGCACATTCAGGGCCTTGCACACCTGTCCAGGCTCAGCCCTGATTCCTGAGACCACCTGGGCATGTCTACATGGATATGGCCCCCGGTGCTCCTGGGCTGTGTGTGTGTGTGTGTGTGTGTGTGTGTGTGTGTGTGGTGAAGAAGCTGGTGTGGGGTCTTGAGAAGCAGATGGTCCTGGAGCTGACGCTACTATCAAAGCCACAGATCCTCCCTGTGTTCTGAGCCTCATTCAGTCCTGGGGACAAACCCACCCATCTGGTATTAAGATAGTAGCTCTTATTATTCCTCATTTCAGCAATGATGAAACAAGAGGCCCAGAGAGGTTAAATAACTCACCCAAAGCCACACAGCTAGATTAGAGTCAGGCATCTTGGCAGCTCAGAGCCCAAGGCCCTAACCACCAGGTGATGCTGCGGCCGTGGGTAGGCCCTCGAACCCTGTTCCATCACAGCCTCTGCCCTCCCCTCTGCTTTGTAGCCCTCAGTACTTTAACATTCTGTGCTGGTTAAACACACCGTGAATTTTTGCTATTTGCTTTTCTGCCCCTTCCCCTCTCTCTCCCCACCTGTCACCACCCGAGTACAAGCCCACTGACTTTCAAACAGGCGTTTGTCTTGTTCCCTCTGTATCCCCAATGTCCTGCTGCATGGAAGGGACTCAACAGATATGTGCTGCGTGGAAGGACTTGATGCCTGAATGGACAGGGTCATCTAGCCTTGACATACAGGACCTCTTGCTGCCCCGGGTTCTGAGGAAGGACAGGGTGTGATGGGCAGGAGGCTGGGGCCACTTGAGGGCTGCAGATGACATTCCTAGCTCCCCTCTCCGTCGCTCTTGTTCTCCCTCAGTGAAAGTGAAGGCATCTGAGCTGTGGCTGGTGGGCCTGGCTGGGGACTCCTGAGCTGGCACAGGGTGCCCTGGAGGTGGCTCCTCCCGGTTCTGTTCTCCCAGGAGGGCTGCCATGCCTGGGGCGGGGTGGCCTCTTGGGTGTATGCTGGCCCAGAAAGTGCCCAGCGAGACAGGTGGATACCTGTGCCTGGCCACTTCTCCCCTCTCTGGTATCCATCACGCCCCATAGCCCCACCCTGCCCCTACTAGGTGCCCTGGTGCCCCCACCCGCCACTAGGTGGCACCAAGAGCCCTGAGACAGTGGGGAACTCTCCCAGAAGGGCTCAGGGGCGAGGGTGGGGGGGCTTCCATTTTGGCACTGGCTGGACCTCCTGCCCCCATGGTCCTTCCCTTGAATGGCATGGCGGCCTCTAAGCCCTGTGCTAAAGGATTTTCATTCATTACCTTGCATTCCCCCACAAGCCTCACAAAGGCCCAATGAGGTAGACACCATTTCTGTTCCCATTTTACAGATGAGGAAACTGAGGCATAGAGAGGTTAAAGCAATGTATCCAAGTCACATAGATAATAAGAAGGAGAGCCAGGACTCAAACCCTGTCTTCCTGGTTCTTCTTAGCTACTGCTTCCCTAAAGCTCTCTCATAAGGGTCAGTGGCCCCCAGAGTGAACCATGGGGTCCCAGAGCTAGCTGACCAGAGGCTCTGAGGAAGCCTTCAAAGTAGGGAGGCTGACTTGGAGGATTGGGGTGGGTTTGGGAGGGGAGAAGCTAGGGTCTGAGAGCGGGATGGAGGGGAGATTGATGGAAGAGTCATGCTCTCCGAGCAGCTGCCTGACCAGGGGTCCAGGAAATGGAGGAGAGAATACAGGAAAGGCCTGGAGGGGAAACCCAGGGTGGGAAAACAGAGCCAGCTTCCCCAGAGGGCCAAGAACAGGTGGGAGAAACTTGGGGGGCAGGAACAGGATGGGGGAGACGCTGTCCCAGGTGTTAGAGGCAGTGCTGGGTCCAGATGGTGCTGAAATCCGGAGGCCCTGTTTTCAACTGTGCAGGCTGCGGTGGGTCCAGCCCAGGTTGGGGCCCCTGGATCTGGTGGGGTGGTGGAGCCCCCAAACACGGGAAGCTGGGCCTGCCCTGGGAACTCTGGGGATTGGAGGAGGATAAGCCACAGGCTCAGATGTGCTCCAGCCTCAGCCCACTGTGACAGCCAAGTGGCAGCGCCGTCCATCCATCCATCCATCCTTCCATCTCCACATGTGGACTGTACATGCGCCAGGAACTAGGGACACTGCAGTGAACAAGACCAATGAGGTCCCTGCCTTCTTGGGACTTATGCTCTAGTTTGGGGGAAATAGGCAATAAACAAGTAAATAAAACACAGAGAGATAAGCCAAAAAGTGATGCAGGGTCAGGTTTAGATCAGGTAATCCAGGAGGACTTCTCAGAGGAGGTGGTATTTGATGTAAAGGGCCAGAAAAGACTTCCCAGGCAGAGGAAACAGCAGGCGCCCAGGCCCTAAGGCAGGAGTGAGCTTAGTGGCCTGAAGACACAGAGGGAAGGTCGGTAGATCTGATGCAGAGTGAGCGCTGGGCAGGGGTCGGGAGAGGAGGTGACAGAGGAGGGCAGGGCCAGATGGAGGAGGACCCTGCCAGGGCCAGATTGTTTCCTAAGTAGGATGGAATATGCTTGGAGGGTGCTAGGAGAGACAAGATTTGGTTTGCATTTTGGAAGATTATACTTGTTGATATTGGAGAATGGATTACAGGGGGCAAGGGTGGGGCAGAGAGATCACCCCCAGGGAGCTAGGGGCCCACGCTGGCGACTGTCAGGCACCTGAGTAGCTGGTATCAGTGGAAGGGTCACTGAACTGGGACTCTGGTGCTCTGCCCTGGATTCTAGTCCTGAGCACATCCCTCACTGGCTATGTGACTTAGAGATAACTGTCCCTCTCTGAGCCCCAATGTCTTTATCTGCAAAATAGGGACAAGAATAGCTTCCCAGCCTCCTTCCCCGGGATGCAGTGAGGGTCAGGGTTGGGGAAAGACAAAGAGCCAGAGCTTTATAAACAATAAGGTGCTAAGGTGCATCTAGAAGGTAGGAGTTCCCTGAGCCTGGGGTTACTTTGGGGGACAGATATTTCCTGGGGGGAGCAGAAAAGGGGGTGACACTGTGATTGAAATCATCACTGGGGGTCAGCCCCCACCCCTGCTCTGGGCTCCCCAGTCTTCCAGGTCTGGGATCCCAGCTCAACTCTGATTCCCAGAGGTTGCCTGCACCCCTCCCCCACCCTCTGTCCCTCGATATATTTTTTTCTTGCATCTTCTTTTTAAAATAAAAACGCCGACCGCTCGTGGCTCGCTGATGTTTATGCCTCAGTAATACATTATGTATTATTTTGTTTTAAGCACAGCTTTTGCATCCTGACAGTAACAATAAAATGTGACTATGGGATTGCTAATACAGACAGACTAATGTTTCCATCGCCCGCCTCTTTTTTTTGCGTCCTAAGCACTTTTGAAAAGGCTTCTTTTATATTCCTAATAAAATTATAGCAAAATACATCGATTTACTGGAAAAGAGTTTAGGGTCGAGGTTGAGTTTTTTTCTCCCCCTCCCCCTGTGTGGGCTTCTTCCTCCCTCCCCAAAGGCTGATGAATATTCTGAATCAAAGCTTCTAAGTGCTTTTTGACCCTTGACCCCAGGTTGCATCCACCCGCAGTTGGACAGACTGCACTGATCACCTGGCCCCCAGCCAGCTTCAGGACAGGGCTGTGCGGATGCTGAGGACTTGGGGTGTCGGGAAGTGGGGTGTGTATCTGTGCCGGGGCGTCCATGTGTTGAGGTGTGTGGGGCTATGCGTAAAGATGATTGCGGTCTGACTGTGTCTGAGGGTGTGTGCTAGCGTGTGTGCCCGTGTGATTGTTTCTGCGTAGGAGAGCTGGGGAGTTGTGGGTGTCAAGGTGTGAGTGCTTGTGTGTTACATTATTGGGGGGGGTGCGCTGGGGGCGGGATGTGGTGAGCGCCGGGCTGTGGGGTGTTTGTGGGTTTATGGACGGGGGGTCATGAGTCTATTTGGAAGACACTGAGGCCACTGATCATTAGAGTCAGGACTGCGTGGCAGTGCGGGGTGGGCTGAGAGGTAGCAGCTTAAGTCAGGGATCGTAACTGTATTTCTGTATTTGGTTCTTTTCAAATGCACGTTGCATGTTTTCCAAAAGACTACAAATCCAGGAGTCACTTTCCATCTGAAAAATGGGCTGTCACCCCAGCTGGCCACTGGTCCCTTTTCACTCTAGTGGTGTGTATATGTGCGTGTGTGTGTGTCCACACAGGGCTCTGCAAGGTCTCGGCGTATATGAATGGAGCATGCCGAGGGGGTTCCACATGTACGGGGACCACTGCCAGCTGTGGCTGTGCCGGGCTGGGGTGCTGCCTAAGCTGACAGGGAGACATCAAATCTCTGGAAGGACGGGGAGGGGCAACCCTACAGCTGCAGGTGGCCTCCTGGCAGGGGTGGCACCGGGGCAGCAGCCGGGGGAAGGGTCCCGGGCCACACGAAAGAGAAGCTGTGGATGAACAGAAGGAAAGGGGGCCCAGGGCGGGTGGGGGCCGGCACACTCATCACCTTGGCCAACATCAGCACCCAAGTCTGGGCAGTAGGTCCCGGTGGCCTGAGCAGGAGGAGGTGGCCTAAACCTGCCCTGGGTGTGCACCTGGGGGCCCGACCCAGAATCTGGGGGCAGGGGCAAAAGTTCTCCTTCTAGCTCCTTATGTCTTGGTTTCCTGGGGCCAGACCCCACCAGCTTTCACCCTGCCCCAGAATCAAAAGTCTGGGAAATAAAGAGACCCTCATACACCCCCTCCCCAACCCCCATGGTATCTCCCTTTAGGGAGTCGCAGCAGCAGATTCCTTGAGAACCTCAGGAGCCCCCTGGCCAGAGGGCTGCTTCCCGGGCATGGAGCACAGAGGAGGAGCCCACAGAGAAGCCTGGATCCCCGGCACCCCAGCCTGGGTGAGCTGAGTGCCCGCAGCCCCGCCTGCCGCTCCAGCTGAGCTGCCCTCCCTCCCCAACTCTGCCCCACCGCCCTCTCTGAGTGGATGTGGATTTGCACAATTCAGAAACAGGGAAGGAAAAAAAAAAAGGAATTGGGTTTTGTGTACTAAGCACTTTTGAGGGCAATCTGGGGCCCCCTAATCCAGAGGTTTATAACCTCCCCAGCTAATGCTCTCTGACACTGTGTTTTGATATCATTACTACATTATACTCACAATTTTTGAGTGAAAAAATACAGTACTTAGAAAGTCGAAATTCATAAATAAATTCATGTCAAACCGCACTTAATATTGATTTTGTTAGTGTTCAGATTCAATAATAAGGTACTGCGTGCATGAATATTTAAATATAATCATCATTTCTGCATCTCCTAATGGCCTCTGCTCCTCTACACTCAATTTAAACACAATTTAAAAACTATAATGTATTGAAAAATACTAGGATTTAGCAATAAATCATCATCGGGAGATTCCAGGCCTCTTATAGGGTGGCTCGATATGGGTTTCTCCGGGGACTGTACAATTAGATTCATGTTTTTAAACTTCTCAATTATCCATATACCATAATTTTATGTGAAAGTTTGTTTCGCTTCCCCCCCCCCCCGCCGCCCGCCCCTGCCCCCTCCCCCCTCCGCCCCCTCCCCCAGCCTCTCTCTGTAGGAAGCGGTAGGATATCGCTTAAGTGTTCTCTTAGCCAGAGTGGAGTGGGGTCAGAGGTGGCCGTCCTCAAACTGAATTAGAGGCCAGGCCTGCCAGAGGCAGCCGGCGCTGAGTCACTTAATCACATTATTTGGGAAAAATATAGGGGGGAAAGAGATAAAATGACTTAAAATGAACTTGCCAAGGAGGAAGTGGAGTTTTTTAGATTTACTTAAAAAGCAATCCTTGGCCTGATGAAATAGAGGCAGGGCTGCGGCAGGATGTGGTAAGAGCCAGCGGACGGGCTGGACGGGCAGGGCGGGCGGGGGCCGGGCTGTGGGATCAGAGGGCCTTCCAGCCTGGTCCCTGGGCCCCAGGCCTTCATGAGGAGCCCCTGGGGATGCAGAAGGCCCTGGGGTGAGGATAAAGGGGGTGCCCTTGGGATGGGGGGAAGCTGCTGGGGTCCCTACATCTGAGAGCCTGAAGGTGGGCTGGGGCAGTCAGCGGGGGAGGACAGGGTGTGGCGGGGTCCCTGGGGCATCTGGGACCCGCAAGGTGCCCTGGTGGCGGTAGGCAGCAGCTGGTGCTGACAGATGGCTGTAGAAGCGGCACAGCAGCGTTGATGGATGACAGGAGTGGACGGGACCCAGGGGCCTGGGGGTGGTGCCCGCTGGCTCAGAGTGTTGAACTGCACCCCCAGTCCATAGAAGCGGTCAACCTCCACCCCACTTAGCCAGCACCTACTGGGTGCCTGGTGCTTTACACATAGCCCACGTGAGTCCCACATCCACCGTGCGATATGAGGCACGGTCATGCCCGTTTTATAGATGAGAAAGTTGGAGTTCAGAGTGGTGAAGGAATTGGTCCAAGGTCACACAGCTGGGACAACAGGAGGATTTGAACGCAGAGCCAGCTCACTCCAGAGCCAATGCTCTTTTTGCGTGGCTCCATGTTCGCTGGGAAGATACAGTTGGAGGGTGGGTACGATGTTGGCCCTGAGCCATGGCCTCTGACACGCTCCAGAGTTGCTGTGCAGCTGTTTACAGCCCGGGGAGACAAGACCAACATCTGCCCATATGGCGAGGGGGCAGGGACTTGGCCCATCTTGATTCTGGAAACCTGTCTGGTCCCTGGGGAGCCAGGGAGGGTCATTCAAGGGATTCCGGAGCTGGACCTCTGGCCTTGTTGCTAAGGAAACCCACGTGTTGGACAGTGAGGGATGCCCTATGACAGTGATGTCCTTGGGACCACTCTGGAACCGACGGACAGGCAGCTGATGGGAGTGGACACCTGGTATTCTAGGTGAGGCTTTCCACACTGGACAAAAATGCCAGGACAGCAGCTTGAACTGGGGAGGGGAGGGCCACGAGAGGAGTAGCGCCCTGCTGCTTCATGAGCCCGGAAAGGACTGGCAGGAGGGTCCAAGTCATCACCAGGGATGTTTTCAGGTACATGGGCTGCAGTCCCAACCTGCCTCTCAGTCTCTGAGTCTTATTCTACATCTGTGAAATGGGGAGAAAGACAGCACTTCCCGGTGGTGTATTGTCCCGGAGAGGAAGTGACACAAGCATGGTGCGTGGCCACAGTAGCCGCCATTACGATGTCATATCTGGGATCCGACTTGGGCTCTAGACCCCCAGAGAATAGGTTTTCTTTCCTGCTGGTTTGCATTGCCCCAGTCCCTTTGTGTGGGTTTGGGGCTGTGGGGCTGAATGACAAGAAACCTGGCCTCCGATTGGGTGACAGCCGGGTTCCCGCCCCTGTCAGAGGCCTTTGCCACGGGGGGACCCGTGAGGCTGTGTCAGCTGCTTGCCTGCTCCCAAGCCGAGGGCACAGGGGAGCAGGGAGGTCAGGAGAGGGGGCATCAAGGGCCTGAGCGCCTGGACCCGTGGCCCAGCCTCTCCAGCATCCCACAGCTGCCGAGGCCATTAGCTCATTCATTCATTCATTCATTCACTCACTCTTTCAGCAAATACCTACTGTAATCCAGGCACTGTTCTAGGGACAGGGATATACAGCGAGCAAAGCAGAGCTCACAGCCCAAGACAGAGTCCCTGGCTTTTGCCATGAGCACTCTGCCTCAGTTTCCTCATCACTTTCCAACTCGTCTCCAGTCAACACACTTTCATCAGCTTCCCTCTTCCTGCAAACCTCAGTTTGCATATCTGTCAAGTGGAGCTGCTCAAGCAGAGTCCCTCCGTAGGGCTGCTGGGAGAACCTCACACGGCAGGCAACACGAAGGGCCTGGTGAACAGGAAAGGCCATGCGGGACCCCTGAGAGCCCCGTGGACGGGTCCGGTTTCGAGGCCACTGACAGGCCGCTGAGGAGGCAGGCCATGCCCTGGTCCTCAGCCAGGGGAAGGGCCGGGCGCCTCCCTCCGCCCTGTCACTCTGCATCCAGAGCCCGTTTTTTTCTGGAAAACAAGCGACATTCATCAAGAGTGACAGCCAGGCCCTAATGCAATCTCAGCTGGAGCCATGAATTGTAAATATGCTGCAGTGAGGAGGCTGATCCGTTAGGCCCCCAGGGAGGTCACACGCCCTGGGCCCCCGGGGGCGGGAGGCTGGCTCCTGGTCAGCGGTGGGAACACCTCGCAGACCCGGTGGGTCCGGGGCTCCCCGCAGTCACCCTGGGCCAGGCCCCAGCTGCCTCAGGGTCCTCGGGTCCTTGGGGTAGGGGCAAGGGTAAGACTCCAGAGTGGGCGGAAGCGGGGGCTGGTTCCTGGTGACTCAGAACCTGCTTTTGTCCCTCTGTGAGATTCACAGGGAAAACATAAAACTCCCAGGCAATTAACTGGAGCAAGTCAGGTGAGTGGGGCAGGGCCGGTGGGGACCTGCCTGGCAATCAAAAGGGCCCTGTCCAGGCCAGGAGCACTCACGTGACTGGGGGAGCCCTGCTCACTGCCACCCTGGGGGGCCCTGGGGCTCTGCCCCTCACCCCAGCAGACCCTGATCCCCCACCCCCATCTGGCCTCCTTCTAGCTGCCCACACATGCATGCCCGCATCCTCCACCAGCGAGCCCGGGCGGCGCTCCGTTCCCAGGGCTGTGCCGCCTCCACACGTGCGTGCCTGGTGCTCCCAGCTCTGCATAGGTCTGTGCTGCCGCTCTCCATTCACTTGCGTGTGCCCGGGCCTCACGTGTGTCCCCAGCTCACTGCCAGCCCAGCCCTGAGTCAGGGCGTGCCAGCCTGCCTCTGGCACCTGGTGTAGCCTGTGTAGACTGTGTAGACGGGTGGGTTTGTTTTTCCCTGTGTGTTTTGGGTTCAGGAAAAAAAAAAAAAAAAAAATCCCTAACTGAGCTCCCCCTGGGGCGCTTTTCCCTGCATTTTTCTGCCCAGGTGTCAATAAAGGGAACGTCATTGTCTGTTTCAAATTCATTTGCACTTAACTCATCTAGAAGTTTTGCAAGAGCTGTTTGATGTCCAAGAAGCCTCTGAGCCCCCCACCCGTCCTCCCTGCCCCTGTAATGAGCCCTTTAACCCTTGGAGACCCAGAGCCGCCTTTGGGCCTGAGTCAAAGATCTGCTTTCCCCTCCCCTCCCGGGCAGGGGAGGAAGAGTTCGGGATGGGGTGGGCTGAGGGAGTGGCATGGGTGCGGAGGCTCTGTCCAGCTGGCCGCTCCACCCCACATACCCACCTGGGCACCTTTCAGCACCCTCATCCCACGGCCCCAGCTCCTGCTGGGGGCAGGGCCTGTTGGGGTTCTGAGCCTCCCCCACTAATTAATGGGTGCCGGTGAGGACCGACCCAATCTGGCACCCAAATTAATCTCAATTACAGCGATTTGGTAACTGCAGCGCTAGCCAGCCCGACTGAGCTGGGATTTCATCACCGAGAATGGAGCCGGACAGCTCAGCCTCGATGTTCTCAGCGGGGGTGGAGTGGGGGGCTGGGTGGGGCTCAGGGGCTCCAGGCAGCCCAGCCTTTATCAGCACCATCAAATTAGTTCCCACCAGCTAATATTCACACTGGCAGCCTGGACTCCCCACGCCCCCTCCTCAACCCAGGATCCGAGGAGGGTGGAGGGAGCTCCCCGTGGATCTCGGGCTGCCGTTCTCTGTCGCCACCTCAGCCCTCGAAGCCTGGAGAAGACAGTGATGGGCGAGCCAGATGGGGCTCAGAGGTGTGTGGCTCTGAGACTCCAAGCCGGGAAAAGTTCCAGGTTCTACGACCAGGGTCCAGCTGGGTTGCCTTCCTCTGGGCCCAGAGCTGCTGGAAGGCAGACGTGGGCTGATTACTCCTACAGGCTGGCAGCTCCCTGCAGTTTCTAAAGCCAGTTCCCAGCCAGTAACACTGGTTTGGTCCCTGCAACATCCCACAGGGCAGGGCCGGGCAGGGATTATTAACTCCATTTTACAGAGAGGGAAGTAGAGGCCCAGGGAGGAGATGAGGCTTGCTCAGCGAGCCAGTGCAGGAGCCAGGGCTCGACCCAGGCTGCAGGACTCCTAGTCTGCTGCTCTTCCCAGGAGAATACATCTCCTGGGAGCAGGTCCCCACCCCACCCCACCCCACCCCACCCCCGCCCCTTCAACGCCCCACCTCCCACCACATGCCCCGCCCTCTCAGGCTTCCTCCCTGCGCCTCTAGCTGTTCTAGCCCATTGCCATTTGCTCATTTGTGCAAACAGGTGGACTTCCCTGAGCCTCAGTTTCCTCATCTGTAAAATGGGTGTGAAAATAATAGTGCCTGCTCCCCTGCCCATCCTCACAGGGCACTTTTCACCTGCTAAAGCCCAGTGTAAATGTTAGGCGTTAATCGTGGTCTTTACTAATAGTGATGATGGGAGTGGAGGGTGTAGTCGAGCTGGCAGCTCCTCGTCTGTTCCCCAGCCATGGGGCATTCCCTGTAACCGAAGAGGAGCAGGGGTGGTCACCCTCCCTGGGGTGGGGAGATGGCTCTCTCATGGTAAAATCCAGGCAGCAGTGGCCAACCGCCAACCGTGGAGGAGGTGCCTGGGGCTCTTCCTCCTTATCCCGGCCCAGCCCACGCCCACAGTCGAGACTCCTGGGTCATAACCCGCCAGCTCCGGGAGGGTGGAGAGGGCTCCTCGGTCTGCCAGGGCGTGGGGAAGACTCCTGAACCCATGAATGAATGAATCTGATCTAACTTCCCACTCGGGGGACACCTAACACGGCTTAAGCAGTTACACTCACCCTTCCCCTCACCTCCCTCCAGCCCCGCCTCCTGGGGGGCCTGTTCTGGGTCCAGCCTGGTCTGCCCCACCCTTGGCCACACCCCTGGGGTAACTCCCACCCACTCCTCTCCTTATGCTCCGGGTCTGGTTCCGCCAGCAGGGAAGGGGCCCAGAGCCGGGGATGCGGGTCTGCTGGGAGTGCTGGTGCCCGTGAGCCCCGTTCACTGCCCCCACTGGGCTGCCACCCCACTGGGGAGCAGGTACCCTGCAAGCCTCCTGCCCCACCCCACCCCCACTTCCCGCAAACACAGTGGCAGGATGATTGATTTTGCGGGAAGAGCGGCCACAAGGCGGGGAGCCGGGGCGCCAGGGGTCCTCACTGCATTTGCTTGTGGCTGCGAGTCAAAGCTAGGTCCCTGTAGGCAGGGTGGAAGGTGTTCCCCAGCTGCTCAGCCCAGCTGCGGGGGGCAGGGAGGGCCCTATGGGACCCACCACAGTGAGTCCTGGACCGTGTGGGGGACCCAGTAGTATTGCCCAGCCTCTGACACCTTGGGCTCCTGGTCAGCCCCTTAGAGGACGTGGCTGGCTGGGTTCAGGGACCAGGTTATGCCAGGACACATGTGCATTGGGAGGGGTGGTCTCCTCAGCCCTCCCTTGCTTGGTGGGAATTTTGTAGTGTCTCTCTGGGCAGGGCGTGGAGGAGTAGGGGGTTGAGGTTCTGCCTCACGCCCCCCTGTAGACCCCAGCCTGGCTGGGACTCTGGCCTTGTGATCCAGGCCCAGAGACCTGCAGAGCTCAATAGGGGCCCAAGACACACACACACACACACACACACACACACACACACACACACACAGCACAGCACAGCAGGATTCACAGGGACAGAGTCAGGTCCTCAAGGCATCACAGCCACAAAAATGAACACTTTACACAGATGTGCTCTGTCTCAGGATTACACTCAGACAGATCCGTGTACTCCAAGAAGACACGTGGCGGGAATAACTGGCCCCCTCCAGACCAGTCTGTGTATGTGCACACGGACAACAGGGTCTTCAATGACTAGAAATGGGATTTTTCCTCCCTGTTCCTATTGGAGAGACAGGCAAACCGAAACCTAGGAAAGGGAAGTGATTCAGACTCCGGGTGAGTCAGCTCCAGAAAAACAGGCCAGTACCCCTCCGTGTGTCACATTTGTCTCGGTGCCCCTGGACCTGGCACAGGTGTGCGTTCAGAGAAGCAGCTCTTTCTAGCAATGACTGAGAAGGGGATGACTTCTGCCTGCCCGAGGATCCTGGGGGACTTTTTGAGGAGGGGGTGGGCAAGGGGTCTTCAGAAAGGAGGAGAGCAGGAACTGGGGGATGGGACCCTGCGAGAGTTGGTGTCAGCTGAGTGCCTTGGCTTGGGCAAGCAAATGGAGGCACCCGCAGGGAGCGGTGGGCAGCAGGAATGCAGTGGGCTTCCTCATGGGGCACCTGCACGTGTCCAGGCTGTGCTGGGTGCCCTGTGAGACCTGGGGAAGCCCGAGAGGCAGGCTGGCCTCTGGGGTTCTTGTAGGTCATCTGGGAGGACAAATCACTTCCCTCTTCCAAATACAATCATGAAACCATTGTGGAGGCACTGATAACCGCCCAAACCCAGTCTGGTAACTCAGTCCTTGTCACTGGCACTCAAGGGTGCTGGGCAGCCTTAGGCTTCCAGGGGGAGAGAGGCCCTGAGGATGGGGAGGGTTGGGGTTAGTGCAGAGGAAGGACATTCCAGATGGACAGAGGCTTGGCAAAGGGACCAAAAGAGGCAGACGCAGGCCCAGGCTCCAGATCCTGTGTGGGGAGTCTGGAGAGACCAGCACAGAGGCCCCACAGCGGGTAAGGGTGGCACCAAGCCCCCCCAGTGCCAGTTCATACCCAGAGATTCGCCATGAGCTACTGTGCAGCAAAGGGCCCCCCTCTTACTGACAGCCATCACGGGTGCTACAGTAAGGGCTCTGAGACGTCCTGCAGGGGTGAAACTGCTTGTACTCCCTTTACCCTACCGTTGTCTCCTTTCTCTGACCCTGCAGAACTTATGTTTCAATGATCACCTATTAATGTGCTATTTGGAAAACTCTGACCTGAATCTTTAAAAACCCCCTTTTTCCTGATTACTAAAGCATTTCAGTTTTTCACTTTCATTGAAAGAAATCTAAAAAATAAAATAAGCAATAGGAAAGATTGTTTAGCTCTTTCAATACCTGATCACCCAGAAGGAACAACTGTTAACACTTTGGTCCATTTCTTTTCAGTCTTTTTTTTTTCTCTGAATGTGTAGGGGTGTAGGAAGGTGCATAAAAACATGTAAATCTAAATTGGGATCATGTAGTTTTGTGTCCTGCTTTTTTTCCTGCATTTTTATGAATTAATACATATGAAAGAGTATATGTACATTTTAAAGAACAATAATAAAAAAAAACAGCCAGATATCCACAACTTAATTTAAGAATTACATCCTGTTTTTTCACTTAGCATTAGGCTCTGAACGTTTTCCCATGCCATTAAATATTCTTTGAGAACTTGAGTTTTAATGGCTGCCTGGTATTCCTTCAAAGGGTGTACGATATTTTATTTAACAAATCTTATCTTCTTAGAAATTTAGATTGTTTCCAACTTTTTACTATTAAAATAACACAGTGATGAACACAGTCATATGTAAATCTTTGCCCATAATCAAAACAACCTCTCACTATTTCTTCATTTCAGTAGACAGAAGTAGAATTGTAGGGTCAATGTTTTAAAATAGTAATAGCCAACGTATGCCAAGCATTTCTTTGCCAGGCATTGGACAGCTTTAAATGCATTAGCTCATTCAAATTTACAATTCCACATGGTAGGTACTATTCTATTCTCATTGTACAGATGAGCAAACTGAGGGTCAGGGAAGCTAAGGGAATTGCCCCAAATCACATGATAGTAAATGGCAAAGCTGGGTTTTGAACACCAGCAGCCTGGTTCTAGAGCCTGAGCTCTTAGCCACTATGCCGTGCTTTGGTTTGTTCATTCATACAACAATGTTTGCTGAGCACCTACTATATATGCCAGACACTATTACAGATAACAGGTACACAGTAGTGTACCAGACGGATAAAAATCTCTGCCCTGGGACTTCCCTGGTGGCGCAGTGGTTAAGAATCCGCCTACCAATGCAGGGGACACGGGTTCGAGCCCTGGTCTGGGAAGATCCCACATGCCACGGAGCAACTAAGCCCGTGCGCCACAACTACTGAGCCTGCGCTCTAGAGCCTGTGAGCCACAACTACTGAGCCCGTGTGCCACAACTACTGAGCCCGTGTGCCACAACTACTGAAGCCCATGTTCCTAGAGCCGGTGCTCCGCAACAAGAGAAGCAGCCGCAATGAGAAGCCCACGCACTGCAATGAAGAGCAGCCCCCGCTCGCCGCAACTAGAGAAAGCCCGCGCAGCAACGAAGACCCAACGCAGCCAAAAATAAATAAATAAAATAAATAAATTTATTAAAAAAAAAAAAAAATCTCTGCCCTACATTCTAGCTGGGGAGACACACGGTAAACACAATAAGTGAAATCCTTAGGTTTTTGGAAGTTAGTAAGTTTCCTGACCAAAAACAAACAAACAAACAAAAACAGTAGAATGGGAATGCAGAGGTGGGTGTGCAATTTAAAATAGGGAGGCCAGGCAAGGCCTCACTGAGAAGGGACATTAGAGCAAAGTCTTGAAGGAGGAGGACGAGGGAGCTAGGCTGGGATCTGAGGGGAGGGCATGCCAGATAGAGACCTGCAAGTGCAAAGGCCCTGAGGCAACAGTGAGCTGACTGTCCAGGGAGTAGCAAGGAGGCCAGTGAGGCTAGACTAGAGTGGGAGGTAGAGGGTGGGAGCAGTGAGGTCAGAGAGGTAATGAAGGGGGTACAGATCTCGGGGCTATGAGGGCCACTGTAAGGACACTGACTTTTCTCTGAGGGAGGTGGGAGCCATGAGGGTTCTGAGCAGAGCAGTGATGTGGTCCAGCTTACATCTAATGAGATCCCTCTGGCTACTGGGTGAAGAATCTCTGTAGGGGGCCAGGCTGGTGGCGAGGAGGTCCCTGTGACAGCTGGGCTGGAGATGATGGTGGCTCAGACCAGGCTGGTGGTGTGGGGTGGAAAGAAGTGGTTTCCTTCTGGATATATTTTGAAAATGGAGTTGACGGGATTTGCAAATCGCTTGTCTATGGGATATTAAAAAGAGAGAGGAATCAAGGATGGCTCCAAAGTCTGGAGCTTGAACCCTGGAGAGGGAGAGATGCATTTAGCACAGCTGAGAAAACCCTGGGAGGAATTCGGTTTGGGGAGCTAAGGCAGCCATCACTGCCAGCCTGATATCCTGTTCTTCTCCATTGGGTGTACAGGAGGATGGCACTTCCTGTCCCCTTGAAGTTAGATGTGGCCAGGGGATGAACTCTGGCCAGAGAGTTATGGGTGGGAGTGATATGTGTAACTTCCGGGCTGGGGCTTTAATCACTTCCGGCCCTGCTGGTCCCCTGTTGAGACTATCTCCGGAGCTTGGCCGAGGTAGAAGCTCTATCAGCCCAGGACCCTGAGTGACTCATGGAGGAGAGCCCTCTGCCCACCTGCCCTGGACATGCGTCATCACAAAGAAATAAATGTTTGTTGTTCTAAGACACTGAGATTTAGATGTTGTTTGCTAACACAACATAATTTATCCTATCCTGAATAATACAGGCACCTGTTAGTAGGACTGCCATGTAAGGTTGCACAGGTTGTACACTGTACAACGGCAGCATCTCCGAGGAGGTTTCATTATGATCATAGACTTGTCTAACTTCTAGATCCTGCATACGTGTGAAGGATTATGTCCTGTTGCAATCATGCTCGGGGCATCCCCTGAGGCTGCTCTTCTTGTTTACCAGACTCAGAGGCCTGATTTCCACTCCCTACCCCTACCCAACTCTAAACAGGCAACAGCCACCTCACAGAGCAGGGGCAGTGGAAGGACTGTACACTGTGTGACTTGCCTTAGCGCCTGGGTACAAGCGAGCAAGAGTGTGGATACGAGCCCCAGCCAGGGCTGTCGCTCCCAGGAAAGTCTTCTGGGGCAGATCCAGGCCAAGCTGAGGGGATGAGCAAGGGGGCACAGCCACGCTCCAGAAGCTTCACTGCTTCCTAACGGGAAGCATATGCTCTGGCCACAGATTTAACAAGAAGTCTGATTTATGGACCTGCCATTCAGATGAATCTAAGCTGGATGCTACTGATTAAACCCCAGACCCAGTGCCCCCTCTACCTCTCCCCGTCCACCTCTCCCCCTTCTGCCTCTCTTCCCTCTCCTCCCATCCCCCTCCTTTATACAAGAGCCAGCCTGGCGTTCGATGCCTAGCAGGGCCTGGAGCGGGCCAGTGCATTCTGCTTTCTCCTGGCTGGCCTGCCCACAGTTGGACAGAATAATATGTAGTATGAAGTGGTTTTTTTTGTTTTTTGTTTTTTTAAATTACTTAAGAAAAGCACCTTCTCCTAACTTGCATGGGGCTGTACGAGTTAGAGGCAGCTCTGCCTATTACCCAAGTGAAGATGTTGAGTAGACATATGTACGGACAAGCGCGGAGCTCTGGGGAGAGGGCTGAGCTAGAGATATACATTTGGGAATTGTCAGCATATATTGGCGTTTAAAGAGCCATGGCACTGGGGGGGATCACGGAGGGAGGGGGCACATGGAGAAGACTCAGAAGACCAAGCCTCTGATATTGCAGAGGAGACGGGAAGGAGAAGCGAGGGAGAAGGGAGAGAACCAGCGGAGTAAGGAAAGTGTTCCAAGGAGGACAGAGGAACCACCTGGGTCCAGGGCACTGAGGGGCCAGTAAATCGAGAGCTGAGAACTGACCGTTGTTGGACTTCACAATGTGGAGTCATTGGTGTTCTGGGCCAGAGCAGTTGCATGGGGGTGGGTTCAAGAGAGGATGGAAAGGGAAGAACCAGAGAAGAGTGGGCTCAGAGGCACCTCTCACGGAATCTTACTGGGTAAAGGGCAGAGAATAGGGTGGTAGTTGGCAGAGAAGTGGTGTCAAGGGAAAAGCGATGCACGGGAGAAAAATGAGGTTGATGAGAAAGAGCCCTAAGAGGGAGAGTCACTGCGGCCAGAAAGTCCCCCATCCCTGACCCCCACCAGCAGCAGCATGTGAGGATGGCCTGTTTCTCCTGCATGCTCTACACCCCCGTGAAGCATTTCATGCCCTTTGCAGCCACCCCTTATGGGGTTTCCAGTCCCCTCCTCAGCTTGGGTATAGATCTCTCGGGGTCTCCTGTAGGAGCAGGAATTAGAATACAGACCTTGATAAAGCTGCAGATGGGGAAATGGAGGTCCAGAGAGGTTAAATAACCTGCCCACAGCCATGCAGCCGTTAAGTGGCAGAACTAGATTTCGACCACAATTATGCCCAACACCGTCCTCCAAGGATAAGTAATGGGGGACAAGAGGTCCTCGTCAAAGGTCCCCGTGGGCTCTGCAGGTTTTGCCTCCTGACTAGCTCTGGTGTTTACTCTTTCATTTACAGGTGTGCCAGTTGGGGCCACTACTGGTGCCAGGATCCCCAAGATGCGACACAGGGAGAAGCCCCCAAAAGACTCACAGACCACCTGGGGAGGTCAATCCTTGATCCCTGTGACTAGCCCCCAGCTTTCATGGGGGCTGTTCAGGAGGTCGGTGCAAAGGTGGGCACCCAACTGGGTCTGGGGGGTTCCCAAGGAATCTAGGCTTCCTTAGGAATCTACTTCCAAGCAAGAGCCAAAGAATGAGCGAGGTTCAGCTGGGTGAGGAGCGATGGGAGGTCGGGTCCCTGCAGAGGGCACAGCACGTGCAAAGGCCTAGAGGCTGGAGAGGAGTTCAGGAAACAGAGGAAACCAGCTGTTCGGAGCGGGCAATGGGGCGAGGTGGAGCTTCGGAGGCTGCTGCATCCCCTCCCCGCCAGCCTCGCCCCGCCCACGGTGGTCGCGCGGCCGACCGGCCAGGGCTTCTAATGGGCTGTCCGGCCCGCGTTCCGGGGAGTGGTCCCCGGCCGCGCTAATGTGCGGTCGCCTCTCCCGCCGGCAGCTGGTGCCCCCGCGCCGACCCCGGGCGCCGATCGATACGCATCAGGCGGCGGGCGGCCGGGAGCGCCCCCTTCCCCCGGGCGCCTCTGACGGTTGTTCCGGGGCCTCCCGCGCTGGGGGTGGGGTGGGGCGGGGGCGGGCTGGACGCGGGGAGGGGCGCCCCGCGGTGGGACCTTCGGCCCCGCGCCCGCCCGGCTCCTCTCCGCCTCCCCCGGCTCGCTCAGACTCTCTCCAATCTCTCTCTGTCTCTCTCGCCCCCTCTTCAGGTTCCGTTTCCCCCTACATCTCCTATCTCTCTGTGGTCTGAATCTCTTGGTCTCTGTCTCTCCGTCTCTCCCTATACAGGTCTTGCGGGGGACGGGTCAACCATCCCAGGCGAGAGGCTGTGGCCTTTGTACACAGCCTGGGACAGTGGCATTGCAGCCTCCCACCCCCAGGCTCCACTTTCTAGCCGCTGGGAGCCTGGGAGTCCCAGGTGGAACCTCTGGGGACAAGGGCAAGGCCAGGGGCACTAGTCCTGGGACCCAGGACAGAGACAAGGGTGGGGGGAATGAGGCACTCGGGTGCCAAACTTAAGGAGCGCCCCCAAAACCTCTCAGAAACCAAGATAAATGATACCTTAATGCAATAGTCTTAAAAAGAAATATTAATGCCAAAAATTCAGTGGTGAACAAAATATCAACACTTTAAAGACAAGATCAGTAACCACTGAACTGAGCCATGTTGGAGCCTGTGACAAATGAAAAATCAGGAATATGATCCTGTTTTATTTAAAATGTTGATATTTTGTCCATCATGGTTTGTTCACCTTGATTTTAAAGGAGACTGATAAAGAGGGTACTGCGACTGTGGGCAAGAGTCTATGGCCATGATCATGGTTAACTAGTTAGAAAGTATCAAATGCAAGCATCTTAATTATCTTTTTTTTTCTAAACAGCTTTATTGGGATATAATTTGCATGCCATATGATTTGTCCAATTTAATGGTTTTTGGTATATTCAGATTGTGCAACCATCACCACACCAATTTTGGAACATTTTCATCACCCCTAAAAGAATCCCTATACGCACTAGCAGCCACTCTCCATTCCCCTCAATTTCCCCAAAGCTAGCATCCACTAATCTTTCTAGCTCTATGGATTTGCCTATTCTGTGTATTTGATATAAATGGAACCATACAAGAGGTGGTCTCTTGTGTATAGCTTTTTCACTTAAGTATAATGTTTTCAAGGTTCATCCTTGCTGTAGCATGCACCAATACTTCATTCCTTTATATTGCCCAATAATATTCCACTGTATGGCTACACCACGTTTTACTTATCCATTCATCGGTTGATGGGCATATGGGTTTCTACTTTTTTGCCATAATGAAAATGCTGTTACATACATTCATGTACAAGTTTTTGTGTGGACATAACGTTTTCATTTCTCTTGGGTATATACCTAGAGTAGAATTTCTGGGTCATATGGTAACTCCATGTATAACCTTTTGAGGAACTGCCAGACTGTTTTCCAAAGTGGGTACACACGGTTACATTCCCACCAGCAACATATGAAGGCTCTGATTTCTCCGCATCTTCACCAACACTTGCTATCATCTGTCTTTGATTATAGCTTTCCTACTGTGTGTGAAGTGGTTATCTCATCGTGATTTTGATTTGCATTTCCCTAATGACTAATGATGTTGAACATTTTTTCACGTGCTTTTTGGACATTAGTATATCTTCTTTGGAGAAGTATCTGTTCAAACCCTTTGCCAGTTTTTCAAATATCTTAATTATCTTAAGTGGCATCACACCATGTTTATTGTTGTCACTTGCTTCTATGTACTTGACAGTATGCTATGGCGATCTCTCCATGATCTTTACAGATTTTTATAGATCTACCTCACTATTTTTAAGTACCTATTCAAGGTTTCATAGTTCGGCTGTGCCATAAGTATTTATCCAATCTCTGATTGATGGAGATAAGTTTTGTCAAAAATGTTTTCTATTGCAAACAAGATAATAAACATCCTTATACACATCTTTGTGCACCCAAGTGAGTCTTTTTGGTAAAGAAAGCCCTAGAAGTAGAACTGCTGGGTGAAATTTTTTTTTTTATTTCAATAGATATTAACAAATTTTCTCTGAAAATTTGACTCATGGACCCTTCATCAGCGTTGTATGAGAGTGCTTTTTAACTGCATCTTTACCAACTCTTGATATTATCAGTCTGCTTAATTTTTGCCAATTTGTCAGGCAAAAAACAAAACAAAAAAATCCATTGTTGTTTTAAGGTTTGCCTGTTACTGAGTGTGAACTTTAAAAAAATATGATTATTGGCCATTTAAATTTCGTCTGCTGTGAAATGTCTGTTTATATCTTTTGTCCATTTTTCTAACGACCTATTTTTATATATTCTGGATATGGGTCATCTTTCTCCCAGCCTGCTGATGATCTTTCGTGACATAAAAATGTTAAATTTTGATTGCAGCCCTCTTCCTTTTTGGCTCCTGGGTTTCATGTCTTGTTTTTCCTACTCCAATTTTGTGAAAATATTTTCCTCTAATATTTTTATATTTAAAAAATGGAGAGAAATATTTTGGATGTGATGACAATATTGAAATATAATAAATCCCTAAAAGAATTAATAAATCTAATGCAGTCTCAGTGACGTTCTTGACATAAATTGTTGTCAAACATGATAGTCCACTTGTAGAGTTTGTATGAGAAAGAAAATGTGTAATGATATTGAAAAAAAATTCAAAGGTGAGTAGCCCTAACAGTTGGCAAAACATAAAGCCATAGTAATTACAACAGTGTAGTATTGGAATGAGATTAGATAAATCAATCAATGGAAAGAAACAGATGCATGTTTATATGAAAGTATAGTTTATGATAAAGATGACATTTCAAATAAACAGAATTCAATAAATGGTCTTGGTTCAAATGGCTATCCATTTAGTGGTGAATGTTTATTCATTTCTCCATCAAATATTTATGAATGCCTAACACAGGCTAGGCACCATGCATGTGGACGCTGCTGAGGTGGAATAGTGAATAAAGTAGACAAAAGGACAAAAATTCCTGGCCTTGTAGAGCTAACATTCTGGTGAGAGACGCAGTCAGTCAAATAAATAGGTAAATTATATGTATTAAAAATAAAGGAGAAAATAAAAGAGGGGTAGGGGATGGGGAGAGAAATGGCAGTCTAAAGTAGAAAGATCGAGAAAGACTTCAATGAAAGGTGATATTTCTGCAAAAACTCAAAGGAGATGAGAGCATTGGCCTTGTAGATATCTATAAGAAGGGCCATCTGGGCTGAGGGAACAGACAGGGCAAAGGTCCTGAGGCAGGAACATGTTTGTGTGTTTTGAGCTTCATGGACTTGAACTTTCACCCTGAGGGAGATCGGCAGCATTGAAGGACTATGAACAGAGGTGTGACAGAAGCTTACTGCTGCTTTTACCGGACCACTCTGTGATCTGGGTGGAGCATTGTTTGTAGCGTCCAGGGCAAGAGTGGGCTTGAGAAGACCAGGGAAGAGGCTATTTCAGTTATCCAGGTGAGAAGTATTGGTGGCTTGGACCAAGTGGCAGCAATGGAGGGAGTGGGAAGTGGTCAGATTCTGGATGTATTTTGAAGACAGAACAGACAGGATTTGCTGATGGATCGGATGGGGGACCAGAATTGGCTGGGAAGAAGAGTCAAGTGTCACTTCGAGGATTTTGATCTGAGCCTTGGAAGGCTGGAGCTAACGTTAATAGAGGCAGGAAGGCAGTGGGTAGAGCAGGTGGGGGGAAGAACAGGAGCTCAGCTATGGATGTTTGGAGATTGTGGTGCCTCTCAGACCTCCAAATGAAGACACTGGGTAGGAGTAAGTGTCCAGCACTGAGACGTGAGCTCTGGGCTGGAGATACACATTGGAAATGGTCAGCGTAGAAACCTCTGCAGCCCCACACAGTAGCCGGGAGCCACATGTGGTTACTGAGCACTTGAAGTGCAGCTGGTCCGATCGAGATGTGCTGTATGTGTAAAATGCACACTGGATTTCACAGGCTTAGATGAAAAAAAAGTACAATAGCTCATTAATGATATTTTTATATTGATCATTCATATTGGAATGACAATGAAATAATTTTGGATATATTCGGTTAGATAAAATACAGTTATTTACTTTACTCTTTTTTTTTTTCATTCTTAAAAAATGTAGGGACAACTTCCCTGGTGGCGCAGTGGTTAAGAATCCGCCTGCCAATGCAGGGGACACGGGTTCGAGCCCTGGTCCGGGAAGATCCCACATGCTGCAGAGCAACTAAGCCTGTGCGCCACAACTACTGAGCCTGTGCTCTAGAGCCCTCGAGCCACAACTACTGAGCCCCGATGCCACAAGTACTGAAGCCCACGTGCTTAGAGCCCGTGCTCCGCAAAAAGAGAAGCCACTGCAACGAGAAGCCTGCACGCTGCAACGAAGAGTAGCACCCGCTCACCACAACTAGAGAAAGCCCGCGCACAGCAACGAAGACCCAACACAGCCAAAAATAAATAAATAAATAAATAAATTAATTAATTATTTAAAATGTAGGTATCCAAAAATGTTAAACTGCTTAAGAAGCTTACATGCTATTTCTATTGGACAGCATTGGTCTAGATGGTCATTAAAGTGCGAGCAGGATGGGGTCGCCGTGGGAGTGACTATGGGAGAGAGAAACCCCAAGGACGGGCCCTGGACCCCCTTAGGTGAAGAGGGTGAGGAGGAAACACACCAGAGGTGAGAAGGAGCAACCTAGGACGTTAGAGGAAAAGTGGGAGCCGGGAAGCCAAGGCAAGAGAGTGTTCCAGGGAGGAAGGAGGCGCCCGTGACCAGGGCTGCTGATGGGCTGAGAACTGACCGTTGAAATTAGCAAAGTGACCAGTTGACCAAGCATTTCTTTTTTTAAAAAAATAAATTCATTTATTTTTGTTTATTTATTTTTGGCTGTGTTGGGTTTTCACTGCTGCGTGCAGGCTTTCTCTAGTTGCGGCAAGCAGGGGCTACTCTTCACTGCGGTGCTCAGTTTTCTCATTGCGGTGGCTTCTCTCTTTGCGGAGCTTCAGGTTCTAGGCGCGCGGGCTTCAGTAGTTGTGGCACGTGGGCTCAGTAGTTGTGGCTCACGGGCTCTAGAGCGCAGGCTCAGTAGTTGTGGCCCATGGGCTTAGTTGCTCCGCGGCATGTGGGATTCTCCCGGACCAGGACTCAAACCCATGTCCTCTGCATTGGCAGGAAGATTCTTAACCACTGCGCCACCAGGGAAGGCTGACCGAGCATTTCATTCATGCAGTTTTCTCGAGTTCCCACAATGTGCCGTTGCTGAAGGTACAACAACAAACAAGGAGAGCTGGCCCCTGCCCTCCGGGGGCTCACGATGTAGTAGGGGTGGCAAGAGGGTCCCCAAATAATGAGCTGCCAGTCACCTGGGGAAGAGGAGTGTACAGGAACCAGGAAAGCCCAGGACCGGGGTTTGGAGGCCGTGCCCTGAGGGTGCAGGAGAAATCCCTACCCACATTTTGAAAACCCCTGTTGCTGGGCCCAAAGCCCCCCACCCTGACCCCAGCATAAACCCTGGGCAAGGGAAGATCAGAAATAACATGCTAGGGGCTTTATAGTGGTAGAGAGTCCTCATAGCACTATAAGGGGACCAGGATTTGAACCCAGGGTATCTGGCTCAAAAGCCTGTGTCCTCAGCCACTCTGCTCACTGCCCTGAGGTCCATGGGAATGCAGTTCCTACAGGCTCTTCTCTGACAGCTGGAAGCTCTTGGGCTGCAGAGTACCCAATTCTGGCTTTGCAGCCAGCACCCCAAACCCCCACTTGTTCCCCAAGTGACTTTAGGTGAGTTCCTTCAGCCTTAGTTTGCTCATCTGTATAATGGAAGAGATCAAATGGAGCAACAGCATGTTAGCAACCTCACCACACTACCTATGATGGGCAGAGTTAGGCTGGGAGGCTCAAGTCAGACCATGCAACTGCAAGGTTTTGGAAACACATTCCCCAGGGAAGGTGGGCAGAGGAAGTGGCCACAAGCTCAGACAGTCCCTCCCTGGCCTGTGTCCTGGAGAGCGCCGAGCCCCGTTCCTGTGCCCCTGAAGGTCAGGCACCCCCTCTGGCCCCCACTGCCCCCTCCTGCCTCTGACTGTCCCCTCTGCACTGGATAAACAGCACCTCTGCCCGCCTGCCTCCTCAATCCCTCATGCTTCACCAGAATTAAATTCATCATTCTTTTTTTTTTTTTTTTTTTTTCATCATTCATTTTTTATGGTTTATACATGGTGTAATTTATGTCTTCAAATATATTGAGGTCACACTTTAGCAGAAAAAAAAGTATTTCACATTGAAATTGAAGGCATGTGTGTTCCATTAAATGGGGATGTTTGGGATAATTTTAAAAGGCTAAAAGTAGTAGAAAGTAACATTAAAATAAAATTTGAGAGCTGTAATTACCCCTAATCGCACCATAAAATAATCAATACTGCATTCCATTATTTCTGACTTCCCTAGTTATAGCGTTTTTTGTTAAGCTCTTGAATATTGATGAGGTGAAAGGGTCGTGTCTTCTGGCAGAGGTCTGATGGAGGTGGAATTAAGGTGGTGTCCTCTCTGATTATCCCAGGGAGACCGTGAGCGCCACTTCTTCTCAGCTACAAATCCCCGGGGGCAGCACCAGGCTCCCTGATCTGTTCGATGATCTTCCGTCCAGCTCTTCCCACGTGGGGCTTCGTGGGAGGTCAGGTTTGTTTGGGCTACATTTTTGGAGCACTCACTGTGTGCCAAGCTCTGTGCGAGCCTCCTGGATACATTAACTCATTTAACCCTTAAAGCAACCCTCTGCAGTGGGTGTTGGCAAGACTCCCCATTTTACAGATGGGCACACTGAGGCTCAGTGGGATAAAGTAAATTACCAAGGAGTGGAGTTGGGATTTTCACTCAAGTCTGTGCTCTTGCCATTATTTATGCCACCTCCCAAGATGTCCAGCTTCTGGCTGAGGGATGGAGATGCTAGCAGGAGAGTGCAGGGGTGTTAAGCGCCCTGGGAGAGGATGACTTAGTGCTAACCTCGAGGTCAGTTGCCACTGGCCGCAGTGGCGTGAGTTTAGCTGGAAAACCTCTGGTTTCCTTTGGGGACACCTGAGAACTTCTGTCCCTTCCCTACATTTCAGACAGGGGTTCACTTCCATGAGCCTTCAAGTTCCCATCTGTAAAATGGGAATGACATTAGAACACCCCTTAAAGTGTACGGTTTAAGGGAACTTATGCTGGGAAGTGCCAGTCAATGGGAGCTGTGAAGGTGTTGGCGACACAATGAAGAGGTCTCGTCTCTTCTCTGGCTTCAGTTTCCCCATCTCTAAAATGCCCAGGGTGGGGCACTTGAACTGGACAACAGCAAGACCTTGTCCATCTCTGACATTTCATGTTCTATGCTCTAGGCCCCAAGGTCTGCCAAGTGGGCAGAGACTTCTTCCTGTGTGCTAGCCTACAAGGGTCCTCAGAAGGTCATCTCATCCAGCCCCCACCATCCCACAGGGTCACATGTCCAAGGGGTACCGCCTGCCCCTCTTTTCCCCACCTCAAGGAACCTGCACTCTTTCAAGCTGTGGATAATTTCCCTGGGGGCCTGGGCCCTATGGGAGCCCACCTTCCTAATGAGAGCACCAAAGTGGTCCTTCGGGCCCCTGACCTGGGGGTTTGAAGCTTGGACACACTCATGTACAGTATAAAAGGATGAACTTTTATTTGCTATCCGGACATCTGTGCACGAGAATCGAGACATCTCCCTACTCAGAACGCAGATAACTTTGTGCTCAGAATCTGGACGTTATTCACGGTAGCTAAAAGGTGGCAACAACCCAAATGTCCATCAATGAATGATGGGTAAACAAAATGTGGTCTATCCACACAGTGGAATATTATTCTGCCATAACATGGAATGAAGCACTGTACATGCCACAACATAGATGAACCTTGAAAACATGATGCTATGGGAAAGAAGGCAGACACAAAAGGCCAGATGGTGCATAGTTCCATTTATATGAGGTACCTGGAATAGACAAATTCATAGACACAAAAGTGGACGAGAGGTTACCCAGGGGCTGGGGGGAGGGGGAAATGGGGAGTTGATGTTTAATGGGTACAGAATCGGCAAATCCAGAAAAGGCAAATCTATAGAGACAGAAGGCAGATTCGTGGTTGCCAGAGGGATGGGAAAATGAGGAGTGACTGCTCAATGGGTATGAGGTTTCATTCTGGGGTGATGAGAAAGTTCTGGAACTAGACAGCTACATAAAATGTACTTAATGCCACTGAATTGCATACTTTAAAAGGTCTACAATGTTAAATTTTATGTTCTGTGTATTTTACCACCTTAAAAAAAACTTTTTTTTTTTACTTGTTCAATAAGTTTATTACTGTCTTTATCTGAAAAATCTTCGTAGAAATTGTGGTTTGGTTTATTAACTCTCAGCAGCCCGTTCCTGAGCTCTAAGGAAGCTTGCCTTCTTCTGAGCTACCCGATCTTTCTTCTGGGCAAGTGACATTTCGGGATGGTTCCACCTCTTCTTTTTAACTTCTTTCTTAGGCTTCTTCTCGTACACTGGATTCTCTCATATTGCAGCATGAGCTTTCTTATACATCTCCTCCATCATGTCTGGAGTTACGTTTTTCTTTATGTATTGAGAGAATTGTTTTTTGTAAGCATCTTCATCTTCTTCAATCAGGTAACGCATATAATCTGCAACGTTCTGCCCCATGATGTGCTTTTGGTGTACTTCAGCATTAAATTCTTTGCTTTCTGAATCATAACCAGGGAACCGTTTGGTACTGTGAGGCATAGACAAGCCTCCCTCGACAGCTCCCTTCAGGGCCCCAAAACTTTATTCCCAGTAGTACTCCTGCCAAGCCCTGCATCCAGGTAACAGGTGAAGGCACCAGGTTGACCATCAATGCTTTCCACATTGTATTCATCTCCAGTCACCTCGACTTGGTCTTCATAAATTTTGTCCATACCAAACCTATTAAGAAGCCTGCGTGCCAGCAGCAGGCCAGTACAATAACCTGCAACATAATTTGTCAGGCCAACCTTCACACCATACTTTGGGAGTTCGTGAGCACAGGCTGCACAAACTATCATATCTCCTTCTATACAGGCATAAGCGATCGGACAAACGATATCTCTGTTAGTTACATGACCTGTCGTTCTGTATTTGGGTGTGTTGTACTTATGTTTACCTTGGATTACCAATCGTTTCCGAGCATAGTAGTCAGTTTTGCCCTCTCGCCGTCTTCTAAATTTCACTCGATATCTCTTGAAGTAGGCCTTATTCTTTTTTTTGTTTGTTTGTTATTTATTTATTTATGGCTGTGTTGGGTCTTCGTTTCTGTGCGAGGGCTTTCTCTAGCTGCGGCAAGCGGGGGCCACTCTTCATCGCGGTGCGCGGGCCTCTGACTATCGCGGCCTCTCTTGTTGCGGAGCACAGGCTCCAGACGCGCAGACTCAGTAGTTGTGGCTCACGGGCCTAGTTGCTCCGTGGCATGTGGGATCTTCCCAGACCAGGGCTCGAACCCGTGTCCCCTGCATTGGCAGGCAGATTCTCAACCACTGCGCCACGAGGGAAGCCCCTAGGCCTTATTCTTGACAACTTTAACAAACCCCATCCTGTAGAACAGAGGCCCTAGCCGCCACCGAGCTGCAGAACCAGCACGGTTCCAGGGGGGAAAAAGCAAAAAAAAATTTTTTTTTAATGTCTGGGCACCCCGGGGTCCAGTCCCGTGCCCTGAGTCCAGCTCACACTCACGCAAGGCCCTGGGTAGTGACTGTTCCACGCAGCACATTAGAAGCCGGGGACAGTAGGGAGCTGATGAGCCGCCTCGCTCCCTGTGTCATTACCATTAATAATAAACAACAATAGAGTGTATTTTTAAAACTTGCCCTAATGGAGATTCCCAAGCAGCAACCAAAACACTCAGATGACCCACTGGTCCCATAAAGATACTGACACACAAAAGCCACGTATGCCACGGAGAGCTGGGGCGAGGTGGATGCTTCCTGGCATCTGGGAGATGCCCCTCACTTATCTCCTTCCCCGCCGGTCCCACTCCCCAGCTTTGCCCAGGTACCAGGGACAAAGGCAAGGGAAGGGGTCTTCCGCACCCTCCGGGTTCTTGCCAATGCCTTGGCCCTTTGACTCAGTTTCCCCCACAGGTTCCCTTTTCTGCCTGTCTCCCCAGAGGCTGTGCTTAGGGGTGTCGGGAGGGGACGCTAGGCCTGTAGCTGCAGGAGTGGAAAGGGCAGTGCTGACTGTTGTGTGCACCCTGGTGTCTTAGACTGGCCTGCAGAGACCATCAGTCCTCTCTGACATATTTCAGGTGGGTCCTGGGCCCTGACTGTGCAGGGGTCATGCTCAAGCCCCCCCAGCAAAGGAGCTGCAGAGCAGGGACTCGAAGTCCTGGCGGCTGGTCCACTCTTAGTTCTTCCATTTCATTCTCAGCAAAGGCAGAGCAGTTACCAACTCAGACTCTGGAGTCAGAGAGACCTCCCCCAGGGAACCCCAGGCCAGGCAAATCCTGGACTTCCCTAGCCTCAGTTTCCCCATCTGTGAAGGAGGCAAAGACAGCACCTCCTCATCAGCTGGGAGAATTACAGAGACGACACATGTGATGTCTCAGCGCTGAGTAAATGGTGACCATCATTCCAAACGTGAAGCCAAGCCTCGGCCTGCATGGGCTCACCCTCTCCCAACCTCCCTGGGTCCACCTGCAGCCCAGGCCGGCACTGGCCAGAGCCCTCTCCACACTGGGCTCTGACATGATGAGGCCCATCCTGATATTGGGCACTCACATGCTTTGTCAGATAACCCTCAAAGCAGCCCTGGGAGGGAGAGACTGCTGTTCCATTTTACAGACAGGAAGACTGAGGTCCAGAGAGGCAGAGAGCTTGCTGGATATGGGATTCAAAAGCGGTAACTTGTGATCCAAGAGCCATTGCTTTTAAGCACTACACGATGACTGACTGGGGTCGGGGATTGCCATGGTACAGAGCAAGGTCCCTGCAATTTTGTGATTCCTGTGCACATTTTTCTGGAGTGAGGGCACATAGCTCATCAAGTTCTCAAAGGGATTACAGGCAGATCTCTGTTTAAGACCCAGCTTCTCCACATATTGACTCTGTGGCCTTGAGCATGTCACTTCCTCCCTGGTGCCTCAGTTTCCCCATTTTTCAAATGAGGGGTTTGACTGGAAAAATCTCTAAGTTTCCTCCAAGCACTGGCACTCGCTCATTCCTGGATCCTCCTATTAGATTCTCTCTTCCCTCCACCTCCCTCCTCACTCCTCATCCTAGTCCTGGCCTCCCTGACGTAGCCTTGCAAACAGCTACAGGCCCAGCCGGCAACCACATCAAGGGCCAGAGGAAAGCCCATCCCTAACTAGGGGAGGTCAGAGAGAAGGCAGCTGACACCCAAGAGCTTGGGGCTGGGCCTACTCTGCCTCTTTCTCCCCAGAGTTCCCTGATCCCATTCCTCTTCTGTGGTCAACAAGGACCCCCGCTAGACCCTGTCCAGAGGCCCCAGATCCCCTCGGTGACCCCTGAGCCAGCCACAGCCCACCCATCCGGTGAGATTTAATTGATTTCAATTGACAACCATAACAAGAAATCTCTTTTGGGAAACTTCGGAAATGGACTGGAGGCCATTAGGAAATTTACTTTTGCGAATATGATGTTTAATTAGCAATACCAATAAATTAATAGGAGAATCTTGCTGCGGTTCTGGGTTCATAAAACACCAGCCTCAGTCGGCAGGAGAATGCAGCAGCCCGAGGCTGCCCGAAGGGAGAGGACAAGGCCATCGGCTCATTGCCAGCAGCGCCCCCGCCCCCTCAGCCCCCAGCCCATCCCTTGATGGAGTGGGGGGCGAGGCAGGAAGAGGCCAGCATGGACTGGGGAAGCGGGAGGGTCTGAGTTCATAGCCCGCCTCAGCCACTTATTCCTTGGAGAAACCACTCAGCTTCCAAGCCTCCGTGTCCTTATCTGTCAAATGGGGACATTGATCATAATATCCACCTCCCAGGGTTGTCGTGAAGATTAAAGGAATTAATATGGGTAAAAGCACAGAGAACAGAAAGAAGCTGGCACAAAATAAGTGTTACTTATTACTGCTGCTGCTGCTACTATTATTATTATTAATGGGATAACAAATGGGAGGCACCTGGCATGGAGGAAGGGCTTGATAAATACTAGGTGTTACTGGCTTTTAATTTTTCTTTCCTGAGCCTAACCCGCTCTTCTGGGCTCCTGGGTACCTAGCATGGTCACCCTGATGGCGCTTTTACTACCAGAGTCACTGGCTCTCCACGGGCGGAGACCATGTCTTGCTTATTGCCGTATCCCCGGCCCTGAGCAGGCATTGGAACACATTTGTTTGTTTTTTTGTTTTTTTAAAAGTCTGTTCGGATATTTTTTTTAAAAAAAAATATTTACTTATTTGACTGCGCTGGGTCTTAGTTGTGGCATTCGGGATCTAGTTTCCTGACCAGGGATGGAAGCCAGGCCCCCTGCACTGGGAGCACGGAGTCTTAACCACTGGTCCGTCAGGGAAGTCCCTGGAAGATGTTTGTAAACAAGCACAGATACTCAGCTCTGACAGTCGCCTCCCCAGCCTGCAGACCGTCCATGACTGCTGATTACTTCCAGGATTTCGCTCGGGCTCCTCGGTGCTGCCCCCGTGGCCCGTGTGATCTGGTCACCTGTCTCCCACCTCCTGGGCCTGAGGCTCCATCTTCTGCCACGAAGCCGGGCTTCCCCACTCCATGCCAGCTCCCTCCTGCCCCTAGGTCTCTGCACGTACGGGGTACTCTTGGAGTGTCCTTCTCTGGCTGATAAACTTCTGTTCCTTCACCAAGACCCAGCCTTATCCAGTCCCCTCTGACTCCAAGCCTTGGGGGGGCTTGGAACCAGGAGGTCTTAGTCACCAGACCCCCTCCTCCTCCTCTTTTTCCATGCCACCACCACCGTGCACAGCACTTGTAACGGGGACTTGCTGGTCCATCCCTTCAGAGGAGCTGTGCATGGCCCCTGAGCCTGTCCCCTGGAGGCTCAGATTACTCACCTTCTCTGGGTCCTGGAAGACCCGCTCCATGCCTCCTCTCAAGGAGAAAACTTCCCTGGCTGTTTCTCCAGCTTCCACGCTCCCACTTGGTTCCTACCTCTACCACCATGTTTCCCACTGTGTTGTAATAATTCGGCCGCCAGTTGTCTCTCCCCCTAGGTCTTGGTTCAGAACTGGGCCTTCTATCTCTTGTTCTCTCCAGGAATAGAGCGTGCTCTGCCCAAATGGATGAATAAACAAATGAATGAAACAGGGAGTGGGTTTAAATGTTGCCTCCTCCAAGAAGTCCTCCCTGGTCATCCTGGCTCTATTTGTATTCATCGCATGTACTTATCGTCTGTCTCCCCCACCAGATTGCCAGCTCTTAAAAGGCAGGTACCTTCTTGTTTTATTTACCATGACCTTCCTGGCCTCTCTCCTGGAGGCTGTCACATGGCTTTGCTAATACATATTCACTTGATAAATGAATGAATGAATGAGTAAATGAGTATCCGAATGCATGAGGGACTGAGTGAATGAATCAATGACAAACTGACTGGAGAATGAATGAACAAACGCGTGAAAGAATGAATGGATGTGACCATGAATGACAGGTGGAAAGTGCTTCCCAGGGCTGGGGACAGAGCCCAGCTTCTCCCGAGCCCTGGCCGCCATGAAGATCTTGTTTCCCCAACTGTTTATTAAATTGTGTGAAGTGTATAGAAAACACAACAATAATTAAAGCAGACACAACAACAGGTAATTAATTGCATTTCCAAAATTTGATCCATGCATATGAATGAATGGGAGGTCACCGATTCAGCCACAGAGGAGCCCCCATGCTCCCCCGCGCTCTCCAGGGAACAGAGGTGGGGGGGGGGAATCTCTGTAGGGTGGAGCTTGCAGAGGTAGAGAGGACATCCCTGGGGAGACCGTCTCCTCTTTCTCACCCCCTCTCCTTGGCAACACAGATCCAGGTCACGGGGGATGATTTAAGTGATGGGGAAGATGAGTACGGCGGGAGGGATACTCCCAGGAGCTCACAGCCACAGGAAGTCCCTCGTGGGGGGAGGTGACCACTAGCTCAGCACAGAGCAGGAGATGGGTCCCCAACCCAAGTCCACTGGCAGCATGAGGAGACCCTGGGGTGCGTGCTTAAAAATGCAGAAGCTCAAATCCTCGCCCGGATACTCTGAGTCGGAAAGTCTGAATTAAACCTGTATCCAAATTTAAAGCAAGCTCTCCAGTCATTCTGGAAGCTTTGGGAACTTCTTGCTGGCTAACCTCTGGCAGTCCCTCAGGTCCTAGGCCCAGAACTACCCTTTCTCCTCACTGCCTGCTGCCCCCACCCCCGCAGTGCCAGGGGCAGGACAAAGTCTGGTTTGGAGGACAGATGGCCTGGAGTCCAGGATGATGGACGGCGCAGAGCTGCCAGCCCCACCCAGCCATTCAATATTAAGTTACCACGGCCGGCAGGAAGTTTGGACAGTGTGGGGGGGTGAGGTCCCTCTAGGCCCCAGGACAGAGAATTGAGTTTCTGGCTCAAGATTCTGCTAGGAAAATGGCCCCTCCTCCAGGAAGCCTTCTCAGCCCCAGGCTAAGTTGAATACCCAGTCTCTGGGCTCCTAAAAAGGCCAGGAGACCTACCTCTCTCTCAGCACTCATTCTGTGGAAAAGTGAGCTCCCTTCCTCCCCCTTGACAAGGCTGGGGCTGAGTCTGGCCCACCTCTGACTCCTGAGCCCGGGTGTGGCCTAGAGTGGGCACTGGTGCTGACAAGTGTAGCAGGCAAAAGGAAGGGAACTGGGGTGGGCACTGGGCCCTGCCTTGTCCTTCCGCCTGCCCCAGAGGGCACCCGCAGCTTCTACCAACAGCCCCCATCACTCCGACTTGAGCACCCCAAGGACATCTCTCTGGCCGGAGGAGCAAGCTTGGCCCCCTGTGACTCTCATTCAACCAATGAACCAGTGACAGATGGAAGTTGGTGGATAAATCGCACCCCGCCCCCTCCGCCCCAACACTCTCACCTTGGGACAGTTCTGAGCTGTGCTCTAGTCTCTGCAGGAGTCTTGAGCCCTGGCTGCTCACAGTGGCAACTGCTCATTGACACATTTTCCTCGTCTTCTGCACCCCCCCCCCGCCCCCGCCCCCGTTCTCCTTGGAGATCCCTCTCAAATGGCACTGATGGCAGAGACCTTCAGTCCTCTCTGACATATTTCAGGTGGGTCTGCAGGGTCTGCAGATCCCTGGTCTGCTTTTGGGGAGACCCAAACTAAAAGAGCCACCAAATGAGGACCCCAACTTACTAACAAGAATTATCCTGGGAGGACCCTGGGTTGTCCTACAAAGCCCTGCACATCCCTCCACTCGCCTGGCCCATGCAGCCCCCTGTGATATGGGTACTGCTTTTATTCCCAGTCTACAGATGAAGAAACAGAGGCTCAGAGAGGTCAGACTTGTTTGGCTGAGGCAACAGAGCAAAGCAAAGGGAGACAGGGGCTGGAACCCGGGCCTCACTTGAAGGAGCAAGATTCCAGGGTGAAGGTTGCTAACAGGTTGTCAGGTTTCATCGCCCTGAACTGTCGTTTTCTTAAGAGTCAGAACTATTTGGGAAACTATTGGAGGACCATATATTTCCTGTGTGTGGTTATACCTGCCATCCCTGGGGCACTTAAGCTTGCAACCCATTTGTAGTGACCCAGACCAAGTGCTGCCCCAAGATTCCACAAGGAGGGCTGTAGTCCAGCTCAGGATTCAAGTCAGATCTCCTGGGGGTGGGGTCCAGGACACAAGAGGACTGTCTGGGAAGAGGCTGGAGTTCCTCCTCCCAGCTCCAGGCCTCTTGGCTCATCCCTGCCTCAGGCTCTGAAGAGCGTAAGCCTGGGTTCAGATCTGAGCTGTGTGATCTTGGGCCCTTGACTGTACCTCTCTGAGCCTCGGTTTCCTCATCTGTAACATGGGGCTCAGAGTCCAAGTTCCCAGGGCGTTGCTGGGACTAGAGATCCTAACACGTGCCAACCTTTCAGCAGGTGCTCAACAGATGGGCTGGAGACACTTCCCAGATGCCCAAGGTCCTGGCCTCTGGAATGGCCGCCCCTCCTTTCTGGCTTATTAAGGCTAGGCAATGGGTCAGGCGACAGGAGGAATGACTGGGGGTGAGGGGGTGTCAACAGAGTCTGTTCTCAAGGAGGAGAGGCTGTGAGGCCCTGCTCCCCAGGGGCTTGCATGACTGGGAGTAAAACAGCCGCTCAAGCTCAGCAGAGACCTCTGGCTCCCTTCTCATTACCTGCCTGTTAGGACACAGTGGGCTTGGGGAACAGGCAGTCGTGGTGGTGGAACCCCAGAGATCACAGCCATTGGGGGACACTCCAGGCCTGGTGGGGACCTGCTCCTGATTATCACCCTTGACCTGTGCCCTCTGCCACCTGGCATCTCCAGGTGGAGGGCAGCCAAGAAGGTCCATTCCTCCCCAAAAAGAGGTTCCCAGGAAGACACTTCCAGGACCCTTATTCTAAAATGACAGACGCCCACATATACATAGTGGGCTTTCCTGTATTTCAACTTAAAAAAAAAAAAAAAAGCATCTCAATGTTCTAAATGTTCTACAGAAACTTGGAAACACTTGTGATAGTGTTGGCATTAATTTTTTGATAACATCAACTTAATCAGATAATTACATATTTAGATATTTACCATGAGCTATAGAGACCAAAATGTCACCAAATAATTTGCACTAATTTTTATAAGCAGGTTAAGCCGCGTTCTCTGCTCTCCCTTGCCTTCCAGCTGGTCTTTCCTGAGGCTGCACTCCCGGCCCAGCCCAAATCCGGGTGCAGAAGCCCTGGGGTGAGAGGGAGTGGGCTTCTCCATCCCACCTCCACCCGGGGATCGGATCCCTAAGAGACCACGCAGGCCTGCCCCAGGCTCTGTGCAGCCTCCCCGACCGCCCCAAACGCCCCCAAAAGTGGCCCTCCGTCTTGGGGTGGGTGGAAGCTGCTCCCCAGACATGGAGGGAGGGAGGGAGGGTGCCCTGGAGAGGATGAGGACTAGGCGGCTGGATCCCGGAGGCAGGACAGGGAGGGAAGTTCCCTCCCTGGATGCCCTGGGCGGGGAAGTGAGATCTGCCGCGTCCACCTGGTCCCGGCGAGGTCCGGGGCGCGGCGGGGCCGTGTCCCCGCGGAGCCCGCGGCCGCCGGTAGGGGGCGCCTTGGTCATGCATTATTCATCGCCGAGCCGCCCGCCCGCCCGCCGCCTCCCTCGCTTTCCCGGCGCAGGCTGCGGGCTTCGCGGAGGAGCGGGAGCGCGTAGCCTTCACAATATTGTGGCAGCTCCGCGAGTGACGGCTCAGGGGAGGCGGGGGTGCGCAGTCTTGGCGGCAGGCAGCGGGCGCTGGGGCTGGGAGGGGTCTGGGGGGTGGGGGCGATGCTGGGTCACACGGCTCAAAGGGGGCTCAGGCAGGGAGGGGGTGGTGAGCGTAAGGGCAGAGCCTTTAGCGTCTGTCGCTCCGACCGTCCATCCATCCTTCCATCAAGTCAACTAACGCCTAGGAGCATCTGCTCTGTGCCTGGTGTAGGGGATATAAAGGTGAACGGGGCAGGCAAGGTCCCTATCCTTAAAAACTTAATCTCCACGTCGGGGGAAGAGAGGTAAAAAGCACGTAAACGCAAATTAAGATAATCCCAGTTACTGACAAGTGCTCTGCTTAAAACACGCAGGCGTGATAGGGAGTGTGTGTCAGTGGCTGTCTAGGTGGCCAGGGAGGGCTTCTGTGAGAAGGTGACCTTTGTGCAGAGATCTGAAGAACGGCAAGGAGGCGCCTGACCTTGGCCAGTCCCTGGGCTTCCGGGGCCTCTCCTTGCCCCGCCCCTGGCCTCCTAGGGGTGCTATAAGGGTCAACCCCCCACACACTCCAAGAAGCAAGGAGGAAGGTGAGGCTCCAGTTCCGGCTGAGGGCTCAGTCAGGGGGCACCCCTGCTCAGCCTGCATCTGGGCTGCAGGTACCAGCCCAGGGGGAGGCAGGAGGCCAGGCAGCCAGCCCTGGAGCCGTGGGCATGGGTGTTGAAGGGAGCGGGTTCCAGGGGTGCCCTCCCTACCCCGGCGCGGGGCCTGGGCTGGGGAAGCCTAGAGTCACGGAACCTTGGCATCTCAGCCCTGTATGGGGGTCTCACCACTCCACACCCCTCCCCCCAGGCCTCCCAGGTCTCTGCTCCAGGCCGGCAGGGGGCCTGGAGGGCGTGGGCTCCGGGTCATCACCAGCATCGGATTTCCTTTCACTTGTGCAAAGACTGGTTGACGCCTGAGCACATCAATATCCTTAATGACAGTGAGAGGAACTGGGACTCCAGTCGGCCGGCGCCCCCCTCCGCCTCCCCTCACCCCCTCCCCTCCCCACTCACTCTTCCCCTCCTTTCCTGCCTTCCTTGTCTCCTCTCCCCTCTCTCCCTCCTTTCTCACTCACACCTCTCTGTCTCCCTCCTTCCCTCTTTCCTCTTTCTCTGTTTTGGTATCTTTCCTCTCTTCTTTCTTGCCTTTCTCTCTGTCTCCCTCTTCCCCCCTCGTCTCCCCTCCCCTCCTTTCCCCTCCTCTCCTCTTCTCTTTCTCTCTGCCCCCCTCCCAGGACCCCACAGCCCTTGTGCATTCACAGACTTTCACCCCACACCTCTGGGGGGGCCCCAGCTGGGCCAGTCCCTCTGTCTGTCCATCCCCAGCTGGGCCCCGATGCCCCATGTTGGGAGGCAGCCAATGCCTGGAGGCAGGGCCCACGTGGTGAGGCCCAAGGAGAGGAGGCTGAATCTCGGCAACCCCGGCCCCAGAGGCACACGAGCTTCTGCCTTCCGTGTCCCACGCCACGCTGAGAAATTAAAAAGCCAAGTTAGGGTGTGGGGCGCCACGGGAGAGGGGAGAGTTTGGGGAGGATCTTCTGTTTTGTATTTTTTATGACCATATATAATTTCGCGTTTCTCCCCTCAGCCCCTGCCTCCTTGGCTCCCAGATGTGTCCCACATTGAAGAATTATCTCTCCTCCCTAGAGTGAAATAAATGCAATCAATATGAGTATTGCTCTCAGGGCCTTGAAATATTACATTAATGTTCCATGTGGTGACATTTTAGCTGGAATTTTCAAATACATTATGATGGTTCAAATTAATATTTATCAGATCAGCTTTTATATTTTGCAAAAGAGAGAGAGAGCGAGAGAGGGAGAGAGGGAGAGAGAGAAAAGGAAAGACAGAGAGAGCATTATTAAAATACAAAATGCAGATCAAGTCTAAAATCGATGGTCCATTTTCCCAGCACTTTCCAGGGGCTGTCTTTAGCTTTCTGGGTTTGTTTTTAAATTTATTGGTGTTTCAGGCAAATCTATTGGGCTCCCTCAGCCCCCTGGTTGGCCTCCCCTCCTGACTGCTTCTTGCAGGCTTACGGGCCCTTCCTTTTCTGCCTTTCTCTCTTTATTATCCTGAAATGTAAATTACGACATTAGCCCGGTCCTTATTTTTTTTTAAACTCTCCGATGATTAAATCTGCTACACGACATCCTTGTCCTTTCTATAAATTAAATCATCTTGGCTTTGCACCTCCAGCTCAGGGCAGCCGTTGCCCGGGTGTCACGGCACCGGGCAGCTGCGGCTGAGGGCTGGGGTCCTCGTCCCTCTCTGGAGCGGGACACTGGGGGCCTTTGTGGGGGGGGCAGGGAGGCTGCCTTCCTGACTCCCCATTTTTCTGTAAATAAGAAACGTGGACTGGAGAGAGGAGGTGGTGGCAGTCGTGGCTTCCACTTTATTTCAGTCACTTCCAAACTGATTACTCTGTGAAGTGGAAAATCTGGGCAGATGAATGGTTTAATTCTCCTTTTCTTTTGCTTTTTTCCCCTCCGCCTCCAGTTTTGTTTTGGTTTGGTCTGGTTTTTGCCCCGTCTTCTTTTTGCATCTTTTCTCCCTTCTCGGAGTTGTATTCATAAAATGACTCAGAAGCTCTTTTTCACGAGGCGCACGCGTGGCAAGCCAGCTGGGAGACATTCCCAGGCCCGACCCGGCTCTGCCTGGGAGCTGCAGGGGTTAACAATGCCTGCTCCAGCCCTCCACTTTTTCTCTTTGATGATTTTCTATTTCCTCCCTCCTCAAGTTCTGGGTGAGAGTCTGAACTAGCATGAGCTTTTATGGTCATGTACACAAAGGTACATACACACACACACACACACACACACACACACACTCATGCACTCACCCGCCCCCCCACGCACACCCAATGGCAGCTCGCACATGTGCACGCGCAAACGCGCACACAAACCCAGCAATATAGACCTCTGAGAGGATCTGCATAAGAGAGCTGCCCTCCTGATTTCTCTCCGCTGCTGATCCGGCCAAAAGAACGACAGGAAACTTAAAAAAGAAAAGGAGGAGGGATCGATTATTCGACCTGTACTTGAACCCGACTGAAAGAGATAAAGCAGAATTTTCAATAGGTCCCCTGCCCTTTTCACCAGGAGGGAAAGAGGAGAAGAAAAACAAGAGATATTTATATGACAGCAGCTGCTGAAAATAGCATTTCAGAGCCATAAAAAAAGGCAAAAAGAAATTCAACGGTAGAAAAGGCAAGAAGCTCCTCGTCTGCTCCCCAAAAGGCCAGGCAGGCAGCTAGTGTCTGGGGCTGGAAATGCACGCATGCCTTCTATAGATCTGTTTGAAATTATACTTGTCATTGAGGGGGAATTTATGCTTCTATTGATCTGCAAAAGGAAAATATTAAATGGTTTGGTTTTGATCTTTCGGTGACCCCAAGGTCAAGGGTAGTAGCGGATTAGTATTCATAGAATTCATCACGGAATTGCAGCCTGCATCCACTTTATGCAAACATGCTCAAAACACGCCTGGTGAAGCAGGCAGCAAATGGCCAATGACAAGGAAAGAGTCAGCGGCACCCCCTCCCACGCTGTAAGGCTTGCCTGCTTCCCACCCCTCGGGGAGAAAAAGAAAGGACCAGCACTGGCCCGCTATCCCGTTGGATGGATGAAAACACCCCGGGACGCAGGGGCTTGTACAGAAGGCGGGGTTTCCCTTTGGAACACAAGGAAGTTCAGAAGATCACCTGCAATGGGGGTTGTGGTGTGGGTCTGAGAGACCCAGGAACACCGACAGTGGGGGTCCAGGCAGGTAGGAAAGGGCACCCATACCTGGAGCAGGACACCGCCCAGAAGGCGATGACCAGACACGCAGGTGACACGCGTGCACATACACACTCAGCCCGTGGAAACCCGGGTCTTTCCTGGAGGGACGGATACGGCGTCCTGGCCAGCAGGCTGAGAGCTCCACTCCTCTCCAAGGGTGACATTGCCTCTCGTTCCACGCTGAGGAGCGTCCTTAGTGAAAAGAAAGAGAGAAAGGCCAGGCATACGTGCTGCCCTGCTCCACCCAGGCCCTTCGGCTCTCCGCCAGTGGCCACGGAAACTGTGTCCAAATGTGTGTGCAAGGGGGACACGCGTGGAGCCCCTGGGGACGGGCCACAAACACCCCTCCCCACCCTGAGCTCAGCACACAAGTGCCCTCTTAGCAGAGTCTGTCCCCAGTGGTGGGAACATTTGGTCAGTAACAGTCACTTGCCAACGAACTAAAAATAACCCACCCAGCGTATCCCTGCAATGGCAGGAATTCTGGCTGGCCCTTGTTCTGCCGGCTGATCGGCAGAACCCCGCCGGTGGGGCGTACAGATCCCGAC
Organism: Balaenoptera ricei; assembly: GCF_028023285.1. NCBI lineage: Eukaryota > Metazoa > Chordata > Mammalia > Artiodactyla > Balaenopteridae > Balaenoptera > Balaenoptera ricei. Next base: position 8,340,099 of record NC_082639.1, on the reverse strand, counting down.
TCCCATGGGGGCCAACAGAGCAGACCTCTGGGGGCAACCCAACGATGCTTGCTGTCTTTACGGGGATGCTGGCTACTTCTGCGCTTTACCAGCTTATCATCTCACTGACCACTCACAACAACCCAGCAAGGCAGGGGTTGTTAATATCCCATTGTATAGATGAGGAAACTGAGGCTCAGAGAGGCGGAGTCACCTGCTCAAGGGCTTGGCTCTGTCCTGACGCCAAAGACCACACTCTCTTAACCGCTTTGCTCTAATGGCCTGGCACCATTTGGGCAAATTCCAGGGTTGGTTCACATTTCAGGTTCAGGAGGAGGGGAGTTTGGGATGAGGACGGGGGCGTGGAGGCCTTTGGGGATCCGGGGGCTGTGGGGAGGGAGAGGTAGAGCGGCCCCCAGCCCTGCCGCCCCGTCCCTGCGAAGGAAAACAGCGTTCTGCCTATTAATCATGTTTCATTTATATTAGCTTGACTCGATCTACTGTATATTTGAAATGGATTTAATTTTAGATCACGCACTATGGAAGGGGGCCAGTTTGGTGTAAGGAGCATTATGAATATTTTCCATAAGCTGGATATACATTATCCAGGGACAGATATACGAGCAGAGGCCCAGGGCTCCTGGCTGGGGGAAGGGGCTGAGCTCTCCTGCTTCCCCGCCACTTCCCTGCAGCCCAGGGTCACAGGGCTTCAGAGGGAGCCCTCTCTGGCCCTTGTCCCCGTGAGGGTGATGGGGGTATCTCAGCCCCATCTTTCCACCGCCCATGAGTTCATCCCCACTGACCTTGAAGTCGCTGCTTCTCCTGGCTCCCGGTGGAATTGCCAGTCTGGGAGGTGTGTGTAAGGAGGGAGGACCCCAGAGCCGTGGGAGACGCAGGGCCCTGCCGGAGGTACAGGAGAGGGTGTGGGATTGGAAGGGAGGGGACCTCCGGAGCCCCACCTTCAACCCCAAGCTCTGATGGAGACAGAGGAAGCCCAGCTCCTGGCTGCCCAGCCGTTGCGTGGGCAGGTCCAATCCAACCTTCCCCAGAGCCCCACTGAGCCTGGGCTGAGGTCCTCCCTTTCCTGGGAACAGGCCTTGGGCCTTGCCCCTTTTCCAAGGGCACCAGTGCCAGGGGGCCCCCCTGGAGGAAATGAGAGCTCGTGGGGGTCAGGGGACAAGCCCATGGACACACAGCGGGGGAGCAGCAGAACGGGGTCACAGCCTCCTGCCCTGCAGCTCTGGGTTCTGCCCTCCCCCTGCCCCCCCTGCGTCCGTCCCCTCCATTACCTCCACCTGGACAAGTGGAGTGAGAACCCTCGCGCCTCCCAGGTGATTTCTGTACTCCTCACGCCTCCCACCCCTACCCCAGGGCTCCCACCCCTGTTCGTTCCCTCTGCTCCAACTTTCCCGCGTGGGAGCCAGGCATCGCGCAGCGCTTTACAGATGGAGGAAACTGAGGCTCAGGTGGGTTGTGACTTTTATACTCAAACTTAAACCTGTTCTCTCCCTCCACCCTCCAGCCTGCATCCCCACCTGGCCTGCCCATCCAGGCTCCCCAGGCTGCACACGCTCCAACTCCAGCATGCTCACCGCCCCCATCACCACCACTGCTCCATCCTGCCACAAATACCACTCAGGGCGGTCCCTTCTCTCCAATGCCCCCCGCCCTCTAGTCCAAGTGGCCACCGTCTCTCTCCTGGAGTACTGTGAGGGCCTCCTGGAGGGTCTCCAAAGCCCCCTGCCAACTCCAGTCTGTTCTCTGCACTGTGGCAGGAGAGACCTTGTTCGAAGCAGCATGGTTACATTGTACACTCCTCCCGGGCGCCTACCATCAGATCCCAAATCGTACGCTGGCCAAGAAGGTTCATCGGGGAGTGGACCCTGCCGACTTCCCCAGGGTCACCCCCTCATCTACAGCTCCATTTCCGATCTCCATGGTCTAGAAAGGCTCTTGACCTGCCATGTGCTGTGGTCCCTCCACCACAGGACCTTGGCACAAGCCAGGCCCACTGCCTGGATCACTGCCCTTCCCACTTCGCCTGCCTAACTTCTCTTTAACCCTCAGGCTCTACTTCAGCTTCCCCAGGAAGACTCTGATCACACACCTCCCCCCGCAATACAATCTAGGTCAAACCCCACTTTTGCCTTTTGCAAATCCTACAGCCATAGGGGATATGTGGGGTCCACACCCAGCAGGCAAGACTCTGGGTGGGCACTGGGCCCGTGCCATGGGTGGGTACCAGCTGAGCCGCTGCCTCTCCACCATCCCCACATCCATAAGTTCCTCCATCAGCTTGGCATATAATACACCCGTCACCCACCCCAGCCCGTCTGGCAGCCTTTCAGAAGTGGCATGCGACGCTTCCCTTATTCACTCTTAATTTAAGGTTTTGTGAGTTGTAATAACCCCCCTTTCCCCCAAATCACTGGGGATGGGACCTCCACGTCAGCCCAGGGCCAGGGGAGCTGAAGGGTAATTGCATTGCACATATGCTAATGGTTGTCTGGAGAAGACAATGGCAACTGGGGACTGGGATGGGGCCTCACTCCACCCAGACTGCCTGCCTGCAATGTTGGAGGGGGGGCCTGGCGGGGTTGGGGGTTGGAGTCATGAGCCAGCTGGGAGCATCTGGGGGACTGTGGGCCCACAGTCCACAGTAGAGGAGAAGATGAGAGGGACTAACGTCCCAGTCTAGAGGGCTTGATGGGGGACCGATGCCCTGGGAAGGGGGGAAGAACACTCTTCTTCCCCCAATTCCTCCTGCCCCACCTGCTCCCTCTTTTCTGGGGCCAGAGATGGCTCCCAAGGAGAAGGAGAATCTGGGAGAATGGACATGGGGGAGGTGGGGGTCACACAAATCCTGCTTCTGCCTCCCACAAGCTGTGTGACATTAAACAAGCCACTTAACCTCTCTGAGCCTCAGTTTTCTCATCTTTAAAAGTCTTTTTTTATGAGTATCTGCCTCTAGCTTGTTCTGTATATCAAAAGAGATAATACACAGACGTAAATTGCAGAGGGCTTGGCACACCTAGGTCCTCAACAAGTTAACTTATTGCTGAAGTTTTTATACTATTAATCCACTGTGGATCTGCCCACAGTCTGTGATGAGGTAGAGTGTGGGATCCTGGCTTCCTACCTGGAGAGGAGGTGCCTCCAGGATGGAAGGAGGGTCTTGAGGCTCAAAGGTCACCTCCTCAGAGAGACCTCTGCCACCACCCCTCCGAGGAACCTTGCTTTTAATCTCCATGGTGGCATGCTCTTGCCTCCTTCGCTGAGCTTATTCCAGCATGTACTGTAACTAAATATTTGTTTTCTCGCTTCTTGTCTGTTCCTGTCTCTAGACTGTGGGTCTATCAGGGTACCTGGAACAGTGCCTGACACATAGTAGGTGCTCAATGAATATTTGCCAAATGAATGAGTAATTGAACGAGGCCCGGGCAAAAATGTGGGAGGCCGAGGGTATGTGGATAGGGGGTTCACGTGGGGTGGGGAGCGGTCTCTTCGGCCCACCTTACCTCTGTCTTTGGCCTCAGGAGCAAGCCTTGCCCACCCAGGTTCCCGTCCCTGTTCTGTCACTGGAATAGACCTTTCCTGCTTCCCTGTGGATTCAGGAGCTGGCGAGAAGGGCTGGTGGAGAGCTGGGATGACCTCTAGGTATGAGTGTGGGATGGAGGGCCCTTTCCAGGTTGGGTGCCCCCAGTGTTCCCTCCCAGGCTCTTCCAACTGCCTTAGGCCACGCAAGGTGTCTGAGGCCCCTCACCTCCCTAGCTCCTGAGGCTAAAGCATCCCCAGGGTGGCTCAGCTGTCCCTCGTTAGGGTCTAAACAGAGACCTGACATCCCTTCCCTAGGGAGGCTGCAGCCCTTGAAGGGAGAGACAGGGCCCAGTATTTTAAGCAGATTTCACAGGGTCTGGGCACGCCTGGGCGGCTCATTATGGTGGCCAAGGATGATGATGAAGAAGCTTTGGCTGTGCCCCCTCCCACGGCCCCTGCCCCACTGCCATGGTCTGCTGGGTACCAAGATACCCAGATCTCACATGCAGGGCCTCCCCGACTCCAGCACCGAAGAGAGGCGAGAGGCCAGTAGCCCACTCCTAGCCCAAGCCAAGAGGGGTCTGAGCCAGGCCAGCCTCCGCCCGCCAGGTGGGGGAGGCCTGTGGGTCCTCCGTGGGCCACGGGGACACCAGTGACTCCAGAGAGCTGCCCGCTCCACCTTACAGGCCCCACGGCGAGGCCCAGGCTGAAGTGTAGCTCCTCTCAGAACTTCTGAGGAGGGGGACTTCCCTGGTGGTCCGGTGGTTAAGACTCCGTGCTTGTACTGCAGGGGCCATGGGTTCGATCCCTGGTTGGGGAACTAAGATCCTGCATGTCGCGTGGCTTGGCCAAAAAAAAAAAAAAAACAATTCTGAGTAGTGAGGCTGAGGGAGAACACAGATCTGCTGATGATGACTCCGGAGGATGTGCTGGAAGGGTGGGGGTTCTGTGCCAGAGAAAGAGCCAGAGGGAGTGGGGAGAGACAGGGAGAGGAGAGAGGGCGAGAGAGAGGGACAAAAAGAGGCAGATCTATCTAGAACAGGATAGGGAGAGAGAGAGCAAAGAGAAAACAAGGGAAACAGAAACAGACACACTCTGAGAGATGGCAGGGAGGAAGGAGAGAGAGAGTAGGAGTCACTCAGAGACAGAGAGACACACGCTTGAGGAAACCGAGGCAATGAGCAGGAGGGGGAGGCCAGCGGGAGCCTGTGTGTGCGCGAGGCAGGCTGGGAGATGGAGTGAGCGTGGGGCCCAGCGTGTCTGGGCCTGTGCACGAGGGGTCTAGTACCGTCTGAGCACGCTGCCAGGCACGGAGTCGTTTGGACGACCCTTGCCGGATCTGATGGAAAATGGAGCTGTAGGGGAGGCAGGTGTTTTGCATCCAAGAGAATGCGTGCCCTCCTCGTGGGACTATTCCTGCGTGTCTGTGATCACACGTGCGGCCTGTGCACGCGTGTAAATGTGTGATGACGTGCAGGAGGGCAGGGTTCCGTTCCCCCTCAGCTGTCCCCACGCCCCCTCGGTGAGGAATCCATGTGTTGTCGGCCCCGGCTGGTGGGCTGCAGGGCCAGGATGGGTGGGCAGCCTGACACATGCCCTCACGGGGTGCGGGGGGAGGAGGCCAGAGAGCTGTCAGCAGCCAAGAAGCGGCGGGCAGCGAAAGTGAGCCATAAAAGGGCCACTTCTCCCGGCCGCTGTTCACTTGACACTCTCTAACCCAGAAGCCACCTGTTCAGCCATCAGTCACCCAAGGAAAACACAGCTTTCCTGAAAACGGGAATTGGACAGACAGTCCCAGGAGGGGGTGAGCATGGGGGAAATGACTGCCCTCTGCCACTTCCAGGGGGCCCCCAGGCTCACCCCTAGGTAGGGTCGGGCGGGGTAGGCTGGAGGGTGGCATCAGGCCTCAGAGAGCCAGAAAAACCAAACACACACCCCACCACTCCCAACTTGGCACCAACGTGGCACGTTTGGGGGGCCCAGAATTGCTCACCTTGGGGTGATGAAGGAACGGCCCTGGATGGAGTGGCTTAGCAAGGGCCGTGCCCTGGAGGAGCTGTCACACAGGCTCTGCGTCCCCGCGTGGGGACGGGTCAAGGGCAGGCGTGGGGTAGGGGTGTCATGGAGGGAGGCTGGACCTTGGGGGGCGGGCAGGGCTGCTGGGGCAGGGGAGGGACCTGGCCTGGAGGCAGGCCTGGGGCTCTGCCCAGCAGTGGTGCCCGGCCAGTGGAGGCCCCGCCATGCCCCGCCGTGCCCCGCCTCGGGTAGCTTGTTAATTTCATCGTTTAGCCCGTTTATGGTGTTCCCAGTTGCTGTTGCTTTTATAAACAAGCATTTTGGTGACCTTCCCCTCCGGACATCAGCTCCGCAAGAATCCCGAGCCCTGAACATTTATAAATAAGCCTTCTCTCAAGTTCCACAACAGGTGTGACCTCCCCCCCACCCCCCTCCTCTGTCCTGTCCGAAAACTGAACAGTTTCAACCAGCAAAGGGAGGCCGCCCGGGCTGTCTTAAAGGGGTGGAGTGGAGGCCACGGTGCATGTGGCTGCGAGGGGGGCTGGCCTGCCTCCTCCCCCTCCGCTTCCCCCAGGCTGAGGGTCTCCAAGGAGAGGGCCAGGCTGGTGGGCAGTTGAACCCTTGACCCCACTTCCCCAAACATCCAGCTGGAGGCAATGGTCTGAGAGGGCATCTCAGCTGACAGAGCCTATCTGAGTCAGGCCTTCCCCAACCAAGGAAGTTTTACCAAGCAACACCCCCATTCCCCTCCACAGTCTGATCCCCCATTTTCTCCCCTCCTTGGAGGAGTAGAGAACATTGCCCCCTCTTCTTTCCTGCCAAAAGCTCTCTGATTCATGATTTGCAACATTTCATTTGTTTATTTAACAAGCATTCATCTATTCAACAAATATTTCTGGAGCTCCCACTCTGAGCCAGGCTCTGCGCCAGGAACATAAAGCTGCAGAAGCCTCAGCCCTGCCCCCAGGGAGCTCACCATCGAGGGGGCAGACAGAAGAGCAGTAAGACAGGGGCACCACGGGGTGCCGAGGTTCCCGATCTAAGGGAGCAGAACAGGGCCTGGGAGCAGCGAAGGGGATCCCAACCCAGACTTGGGGCTGATACGCTTCCTGGGAGTGGGGGCTGGTTTTCGAGTCAAGTCATCCCCATGGAGGCAACAAGGGGAAAAACACACCAAGCAAAGGAAACTGACAGGGCAGGGGCACAGAGGCAAACGAGCCTGGGCTGAGGATGGCGATGACGGTGATCATGTTGATCAAGGGTGGTGGTCCTACTGATGGTTGTCGTGGTGACGTCTGAATCAAACCACAAGGAGTATTTCCCTCGGTGTAGACCAAGGCAGGAAGGCGGTAGATCCTAATCGTACCTGGGAGGGGCCGTCAAGGTCACAATTTGTTCTACGTGTCAAGAGTGATGATCAAGGTAAGGATGGAAACATAGCAAGAAGCAAAAGGCCTCGAACCAGGAGGACTGGGTGCTGGACTAGGCGAGGACCTTGGGGCCCAGATACAAGTGTGTCGACAGGGGGCTTGGTGCACATTGTCTTTTGCCCAGTACCCAGTGTGGGTCCGGGGTGGGCCTGGTGACCTAGGGGACTCCTGCAGGGTCTGGACCCTCGGGTGGACAATGGCGTGAGCCATGGCAATGTGGGTCCTGGGCGTACCCAGGGACTCAGGCCTGGGGGCCGACTAATGGAGAAACCTGGGGACCTCAGACCCCTACCTATATAAGGGCCTAAAGAATACTTCCTCGCATGCGCGTGTGTCCTGTGATTCCCAGTTTCAAAGAACTTTCCCCTTCCTTCTTGTAAAACACGACACCCTTTGAGATGGGTGCTGTTATTCATTTTATAGACCAGGAAGCCGCTTTCCCTGAGATCTCCTTTCTCTTCTGCTTACCCTTAGTAACTCCGCTTGTCCTTCTGGCCAGCACAGTGGGTCACCTCCTCCGGAAGCTTCCCTGACCAGCCTCAGATGGTTGGCCATCTCCTCGGGGATGAACGCACCATGTTGTAGTGGTCTGGTCCTCTGTCTCCCTCCACAATTAGACTAATCATGAGCTCGCTGAGGGCAGCAACCTACCTTTTACCTCCAGTCCCAGGGGCCCAGCATAGGGCCTGGCTCAGAGGGTGCTGGGGAAATGTCGGATTTATTGACCTTGGTCACCAGCTGACTCAAGGCCCCTCTGCTGCCCCCCGGGGCTCCCCAGAGTTGGCACCCCCACTCAACTCTCACATGGGCACCTGCTGGGCCTCAGGAGGGAGTACAGAACGTGGGCAGGCCTGGCTCAGCTGCCAGTCTAGGGCCTGCGGACAGAGGATCTGGGACTGGGAATGGAACAGCTGGGCAGCTCCTGTGGGCTGAGCCCCTTTCAATGCTCCGACTTTCTGTCCTGAGGGGCTGGCACCATGAATTTAACAGCATCAGACCCAAACCAGCCATGTCTGCCCTTGACTCGTCCCTCACCCCAGGGACTGGGGGCTCCACGGGGGGCCTGCCTTGGAAGAATCAGCCAAGCTCTGGGCAGCTTGCATTGGATTTTGGCCAGGAGACCTGGGGGGCATGAGAGGGAGGGCTCCCTGGGCCCTGAGGGTGGGTCTATCTGGGCCATGGCCATGAGCCTTAGGACGGACAAGCGGCTTTACCTCTCTAGGTCCTTGAAGGTCAGATAGAGTCCTCCCTGCTCTCCTATTTCTCAGGGCTGTCTGTCAGTGTGGATGGATTTTAACCATCCTATTTATACCCTTTGGAAGGAAGTCCATGAAAGTACAAGTTCATAATGTCCTTATTATTGGTAGTGACAGTAAAATAGGGCCCCTCACCTTTTCCACTGTGCTGTAGATTCACAAAGAACAATGCACTTTCACACACGCTGTCACATCCAAGCCTTAGAACAACCCTGAGGGTAGACGGGGAAATAATAATAGTAGTAGTAATCGCTTCACTGGCTGCAGCACTGTGCTGAGTGCTTTATCCTGGCACATGGGGTCTTCTGAGGCTCAGACACCCTCCTCTTGGTAGGTCTCCTGCTCAGTGGCTCTGAAGAGGTCATCTCCACCACCTCCCAGCCTCAGCTCACTAGAGCCGGTTGATGTGCTCCAACACTCAGCCCACCAAAATAAAACCCATTGTCCTGATGTGGAAACTGAGGCTCGGGGAGGAGGAGTGTGTGGCAGGGAAACAAGTCTGGGGTTCAAGCCCTGCTCTGCCTCAAACTCCCCAGGGGATCCTTGGCAAACCCCTCCCCTTTGTGGTCCTCAGCCGCTCCCCACCATCTGTGCAATGGGCTAGGCAGGGCACTTGACTGAATGATTGTTGAGGGTTCTTTGGCTTCATCCAGTTAACCAGTATCTTCTGAGCACAAAGACCCTGCCAGGCACTGCCCTAGGTGCTGGAGACACAGTGATGGAAGACAACCACGCAAGCGCTGCCTTCATGGAGGTTACAGTCTGTAGGGAAGACGTGAGACAACGAGGAAAGGGAAACCAGGTAGTGATCAGCCCTGTGAGGCCGATAGGACAGGGAACAGTGAGGGTAACCCGGGGCTTCCATGGGGGTGTGGTCAGGGCTTTCTGGGAGGCGACATTAGTCTGAATGACAAGAGCAAAGGAGGAGACCTGACTACAGGCAGCATCAACCTCCAGCTCTGACCATCTGAGGTCATGCGGCCCGGAAGTGACAATGGTAAGACTTGAACCTGTGTCGGGGGGCTCCCATCCCTTTCTAGGGAGCCACTGGGCCAAAGCTGGCTGGGCCCTGTGGGACGTGGATCAGCGTGCTGGTTAAGACTGAGGCTTGGTTTTGAATCTTGGCTCCGCTGCTTACGAGTTTTTTCCTTCCTCATGCTGTAGTCTGGAAGCTCTCCAGGCCGTCAGCTGGGGCAGTTGTAGGGCCCAGCTTGTTTGTTTTCCTTCTCTTAGGGATCATTGTCCAGTCAAAGGGTGTGACCTGCCCAGGGTTTCAAGGGAGGCAGTGATGCAGCCAGAACTGGAACTCGGGGCTCTGGGCTCTTGGCACAGTGCTCCGTCCTCTGCCCATGACCCTATGGCAAGTGGTGGTGGTGGGGTCCCTTTGCTCTGGGCTCAGCTGTGGGGAGTCCAAGGCCTCTTGGGACAGAGGTGATGAACATGGGATGGAGAGTCCAGATCCCTGGCTTCACAGAGCCAACCCAGAGGCTACTCCAGGGCAGAGCTTCTGTCTCTTTCCAATAAAACAGCAGCCTGGGGCTTCCCTGGTGGCGCAGTGGTTGAGAATCCGCCTGCCAATGCAGGGGACACGGGTTTGAGCCCTGGTCCGGGAAGATCCCACATGCCGCGGAGCAACTGGGCCCGTGAGCCACAACTACTGAGCCTGCACGTCTGGAGCCTGTGCTCCGCAACAAGAGAGGCCGCGACAGTGAAAGGCCCGCGCACCGCGATGAAGAGTGGCCCCCACTTGCCGCAACTAGAGAAAGCCCTCGCACAGAAACGAAGATCCAACACAGCCATAAATAAATAAATAAATAAAAATAAAATTTATTAAAAAAAAAAAACAGCAGCCTGTAGGTCAGCATCAGGACAAGCCATGTGCCATCTCATATAAATCCCACAGCCCCCTGGTGGGACAACATCCATTTCACAGATGAGGAAACCAAGACTCAGAGAGGCGAAGGAGCTTTCCCCAGCTTCCACCATGGGAAGGTGGCTGAGCTGGAATTCGAACCCAGGTCTGCTGATGTCACACACACACACACACACACACACACACACACACTTATTTGACTAAGCACAGCTCAGTGCCAGGCAGGGGCACAGGCTCGGCTCTGGAGGAGCTCAGTCTGGTCAGGCGGCAGATGCTAGACCAACAGCAAATAAACCTCTCCCTTACTGTAAACACCAGGTAGCTCGTTCTCACAAGGTTTTGACACAAAAGTTACCGTCTCAGTGAGACTTACCTGGACAGACATCTTATCCAAGGCTTCACCTGCCTCCCCTTTTTGGCTTTGTTGTTGTCGTTGTTGTTTTTCTCCTTGGCACTTATTTAAAATACCATATTCTTAATTTATTTATCTTGATTATTTTCCACCTCTCCCACTGGATCAGGGGTTAGCAAACTATGGCCCATCAAATCTGGCCCGCTGCTGTTTATGGATGGCTGGTGAACTAAATGGTTTTTACATTCTTAAATGGTTTAAAAAAAGAATAGTATTTCATGACATGTGAGAATGATACGAAACCCAAGTTTCAATGTCATAAATAAAGTTTCATTGGAACACGGCCATGCTCCTTCATTTATGTGTGTCTATGCTGCTTTCACGCTATAAGGGCAGAGTTGAGCAGTGAGCACAGAGACTGTATGTGGTGTCCTCCACTGCTTGTGTGCCCGGCTTACTGCAAGTGGTGGCAATGTGGTTATGACTTGATTTTTCCTCTTGGCCCACAAAGCCTAAATATTTACTATATAGCCTTTTACAGAAATTTGCTGACCCCCTCATTAGAATGCAAGCTTCAAGGGCAGTGGCTTTTTGTCTATTTATTCACTACTGTGGCCCCTGCATCTAGAACAGTGCTAGGACATCTGCTGCTGGACGTAATGGAGTAACAGGACCAGATTCACCCTCTCACCTTAAAGTACTAGAAAACTGGACAAAAATCTATGAAACAATGGTTTGCAACATTGGGCAACAGGCAGCACAGAACAGTGATCCCTTAGAGAAGGAAAACGTAAGGTGAGTCTTACGATTGCTCCCAGCTTACCAATTCGAGAAAGGTACCAGGCCAGAGCATAGGGAAGGCAAAGAGGAAGGCAAGTGGAGCCTGGTGGTCTCACTGAGTTGAGGAGACACAACTAGAGTTCAGGGAGGCCAAGTGACCAGAATTTGTGGGGCAAAATAAAGAAGAGGACGTTGCTGCACAGAGAGTTCATGCAGAGATGTGAGAAGGGGTCCCCTCCAACACCAGCCAGAGTTGGAAAGACCTCCCACTACATGGGGCATTAGGTAGAGTCCTTGGAAAGGCATTGCCTTAGCAGAGGGGCCAAGTGAACCCTAGACTAAGGCTGCTCTAAACTAATGCTAACAAAGTTAAAAACCAAGCCTTCTTCGATGGTATCAAGCCAATTCCATGTAACCTAGCTGCCTCTTGGAACTAAGCCAGCAATATTTAAAGGAATACAACCAAATCCAGTCCTCAACAATGTACAATTTTAAATGTTGGTTGAACAAATAAGTACATGGAAGGTGGATGGTGGGAGCCAGCTTTCTTGTGGTTGGAGAGGGACGTTACAGATAAGCAAGGAGGGGAAGTTAGAATGAACTCTGTGGGTTAGAGTTGGAGACATCAGTATGAAGTCATGTTTAGTGTAATGTAGATACAGATGGATAGATGCAGAACCAATTACAGACATGCGTGTATCCATGGGTTATGTCTGCTGAGAGGGCCTAGAAACAATGATAGGCTAGTAGCAGCAAGCAAGGTCCCAGCTGGACCTTGGTTTTTAATACTATTCTCCAATTAAAAAAAGGAAATGGAAATCTAGGACCAGAGTGGGGAAAATATAAGATGAGCGAGACCATCTTTCAGTACCGTAAAGTAAGGAAGAGCTCCAAAAACAAAAATATGGGGCATATCACAGGGACACAGGAACTAACCTGAAAGAACTCCCAATGGCCAAAGCTGGATCAATTTGGACAATAAAATAGTGTAGTATTGGACTGTAATTCAAAGTATAAAATAAATATAAATGAGTCCATACTGATGTAAACACGTGATTGAATAAATAAATAAAGGGGGAGAACAGGGAAATCTGTCTTACAGAAGAATTCCAATAATATATGTAGATATTCTTCCTACAGGAGGTAGTTCCCATCCTCTTGAGGGTGGGTTAGACTTAGTGATTTGTTTTCAGAGAATAGAGTAGGGAAAGGAAAAAATAGTAACTTTACAGTGGAGAAACCTAGCGAACACCACCTTAACCACATGAAGAAGCTTAACATCACTGGTGATATCATGTGGATATCATCTAACTCCTAATATGATGTGATGAGAAGGACACTTCACTTTGGTGGTATTCTTTCCCCAAACTCCAATCTAATCATGAGAAAAACAATTTAAAAATCCAGGTATTCTATAGGATACCTGGCAAGTACTCCTCAACACCATCAAGGTCAGGAAATAAGAGATTAAGAAATTGTCATAGACCAGAGAATACTGCGGAGACAAGACAACTAAATTCAATGTAATACTCTGGATTAGATCCTGGAATAGAAAGAGGACATTAATGAAAAAGCTGGTGAATCCAAAATGTAGTCTGAAGTTTAGTTAATAGTAATATGCCAATGTCAGTTTCTTAGTTTTGACAAATATATCATGGTAATGAAAGATGCTGACAGTGGGGGAAAATGAGTATGGGGTGTATAAGAACTCTCTGTACTATCTTTGCAACTTTTTTGGTAAATCTAAAATTATTCCAAAGTTTAAAGTTTATTTTTAAAATGTCCAGCATCTAATAAAAATTACCAGGCAACAAAGAAGGAGAAAAATATGACCCATAACTAGGAGAAAAATCAATCAATAGAGATAGACCCAGATGATACAACTGGCCGACAAGGGCTTTAGAACAACGATTATTAATATACTCTTCATGTTTAAGAAGGTAGAGGAAAGCATGTACACAATGAGAGAAATAAAAAATATAAGTGCTCATCAATATCAAAAAAACAAACTACCTAATGAAAAAATGGGCAGAAGACCTAAATAGACATTTCTCCAAAGAAGACATACAGATGGCCAAGAGGCACATGAAAAGATGCTCAACATCACTAATTATTAGAGAAATGCAGATCAAAAATACAATGAGGTATCATCTCACACCAGTCAGAATGGCCATCATCAAAAAGTCTACAAACAATAAATGCTGGAGAGGGTGTGGAGAAAAGGGAACCCTCTTGCACTGTTGGTGGGATGTAAATTGATAACGCCACTATGGAGAACAATATGGAGGTTCCTTAAAAAACTAAAAGTAGAACTACCATATGACCCAGCAATCCCACTACTGGGCATATACCCTGAAAAAATCAAAATTCAAAAAGACACATGCACCCCAATGTTCATTGCAGCACTATTTACAATAGCCAGGACATGGAAGCAACTTAAATGTCCATCGACAGATGAATGGATAAAGAAGATGTGGTACATATATACAATGGACTATTACTCAGCCATAAAAAGGAATGAAATTGGGTCATTTGTAGAGATGTGGATGGACCTAGAGACTGTCATACAGAGTGAAGTAAGTCAGAAAGAGAAAAACTAATATCATATATTAACGTATACATGTGGGATCTAGAAAAATGGTACAGATGAACCTATTTTGCAGGGCAGGAATAGAGACACAGACATAGAGAACGGACATGTGGACATGGGGTGGGAGCAGGGGGTGGGATGAAATGGGAGAATGGGACTGACATATATACACTATGTTTAAAACAGATAGCTAGTGGGAACATGCTGTATAGCGCAGGGAGCTCAGCTCGGTGTTCTGTGGTGACCTAGATGGGTGGGTTGGGGAGGTGGAAGGGAGGTCCAAGAGGGAGGGAATACATGTATACATACAGCTGATTCACTTCGTTGTACAGCAGAAACTAACACAATATTGTAAAGCAACTATACTCCAATTAAAAATGTATATAAGTGCTCAAATTAAACTTCTAGAGATGAAAACTGCAATATCTGAAGTGAAAAATACACTGGATGCAATTAACAGCAGTTTAGACACTGCATTGCTGAAGAAAATATCAGTGACCTTAAAGTCATAGCAATGCAATAGAAATGATCAAAAATGAAATATAGAGGGGGAAAAAACGACTGGTGGGGGGAAACCCAACAGAACCTCAGTGACCTGTGGGAAAACATCAAGAGGTCTAACATATGTATAATTGAGTTCTAGAAGGAGCTGTGGGGATGGAAAAGATATTTGAAGAAATAATGACTACATTTTTACAAAATTTGATGAAAATTATAAACCCACAAATCCGAAAAGCTTCATAAACCCCAAACAGAAGAAACCTGAAGAAAACCACACCTAAGAACATCACAGTCAACTTACTGAGAACCAGTGATGAAAGAACAGTGCCTGGCACAAATATTCCATAAATATTTGTCATTATTGAAATGAATGAAAATAACAAATACATAGAATGTCAAATAAAAGTTATGGAGAGCAATAAACCAGGATAAGGGGAAATGGGAGTGCCAGACCCAGAGGAAGGAAGTCTGCTGGTTTCTATAGTGTGGTTCGAATAACGTGACATTTGAGCAGAGCCTGAAGGAGGTGATGGAGCAAGTTGCGTGGATATCTGGGGATGGAGATCCCAGGCAGGAGAACAGCACCATAGTGGGCAAGATTGTAAGTAAGAGACTGTTTAGGAGGCCATTGCAATAATCCAAAGGAAAGTGATGGTGATTCAGACTGGGAAGCGTCCATGCGGATGGTGAGAAGTGGTTAGAGACACCAGAATTTGCCAAGGGTTTGGGTGTGGGTTAGAGGGAAAGGGAAGTAAAGGAAGACTGTAAAGTGTTTGGCCTGGATTAATATACGATATTTGTTTTTCTCTTTCGTATATTAATGCATGTGTGTGGAACCTAGAAAAATGGTACAGATGAGCCAGTTTGCAGGGCAGAAGTTGAGACACAGATGTAGAGAATGGACATATGGACACCAAGGGGGGAAAACTGCGGTGAGATGGAGATGGTGGTGTGCTGAATTGGGCAATTGAGATCGACATGTATACACTGATGTGTATAAAATTGATGCCTAATAAGAACCTGCAGTATAAACAAACAAACAAAACAACTAATACTAAACTTTCATTGGGTTATTTGTATGGAAATATGTTAATATAAATGTTTCAGACATTACATGAAATTTCTAAAAATCCTATATTTGTATTTGTATGGAAATATGTATGGAAATATGTTAATATAAATGTTTCAGACATTACATGAAATTTCTAAAAATCTTATATATGTATTTGTATGGAAATATGTATGGAAATATGTTAATATAAATGTTTCAGACATTACATGAAATTTCTTAAAAAAAAAAAAAAAAAAAAAGTGTTTGGCCTGGGCGGTTAGAGGAACTGTGTTGCCATTTATAAGAAGGGAAGACTTGGTGATGAGCAGGTTTGGCGTGGGGTGAGGATCAGGGACAGCAGATACATGGCCATCTCCTCCTATCACAGTGGCAGACATCACTAATGGATCACTGCACTCTTTCTCATGGATCTTCTCAGCACAGTGCATGGAGTAGGCCCTTATTAGTTCACTTAGGAGGCATTGGGTGTAGCCATTGAGAGTTTGAGTTTGGGGGCCTGGTTCCCTGGCTTCAAATCCTGCCTCCACCACTAAATAGCTGATGACTTTGGGCAAATTACTTCATTACTCTGAGCCTCAGTTTCCTTATTTGTTAAATGTTTCTGAATTTCCTAGTTTCTTAGTGTATTAAGTGGGTACTACTTGGCACTTATTCAATTTTTGTGAAGGTTTGATAAGAGAATGTATAAAAACCCCTACACACAGCGCCTACAACAGAGTAAGGGCCCCATAAATGGTGGCTGGCACAGGCCAGCATGATTATCTACCAGTTCACTGGTACTTTGCCTGAGGAAGGGCCCCAGGAAGCGGTGAGCAGGGGATAGGGGAACCCAGGAACAGGAGCTCAGGTTTGATCTCTGCTCTATCTAGGTCCTTAACCAGAGCTCTGGAGAACGCCGCGTGGGCCCAGATGAAAACTCTGCCATTTTTGGACAGAGTGGGCTGTCGTTGAAATACGAGAAGTCCCTGTTGAAAAATGTCCCTGCTGTGAGCACTGCTGGGTGGATTAGCTGGCATTCCTTCTCCTCCATTGAGTGGAGTCACAAGCTAATAAATATTTCAGAATTGGCTGTATTCAATCCAGCCCTCGTCCCGTTTGACGTCTGTTCTCTCAGCTTTCAGAAGGAGACAGGTGCAGAAGGATGAAAAGGGATTTAATTACTAAACATCCCCAATTCCCGATATGCAAACACATGCTGTCCTGTACACACACCTCCCCACACGGTCACGCAGACCCGATGTGCTCCCACATGGGTGCGGGCACAGCCCTGGGCACACGTGTCCCCTCGGGGCCCGAGGCGCACCCAAGCCAAGGGATCTGCCAGGGCAGTGCTGTGTTCACACATCATGCCTGCACACAATGCACACAGGAGCCACATATAAACACACTGGCAAAAAGGACATGTGGACAACCATGTGCCAGACATGGATACAGGGGCTACGGGTGTTAACAGGAGTGTGTTTACAGTCGGTGTGTGTGGATGTTCATGTACACATGCATTTATCACACGTGCTCACACCTATGTGCATGTACCCAATAATATGGTCACGCACATGTATGTATCTACACGTATGTATGTGTGATGTGTTTCTGATAAAAGGAGAATTTAAAGGCCCTATCATTTTCAAGCCGTACTGTAGGGGAAAATGAGGTACTATAGGTGAAAAGACAAATGGAAGCGGAGCATATGGGCCTTTCACACTGGAAACTTCTATTTCCCTTGACACATTATTGAGCATGTGCACACAACACATAAACGCACACCTGTGCACACGGGCCTGCAGGTCCACATCCGTTCCGGGCCCAGGATGCACGCCTTCTCCCCTGTTCAGAGACTATACCATGCACACTCACAGTGGTGAGTGACACGCACACACGCACACACAGTCACCCTTCTGCTGGGCATCTCAGTTCTTTCCTTGTCTCTGAGAACTCACCCAGCCTCTTGCTGCGTGCACTTCGGGCTGCTGGGAGACTCAGAGGCCTGGGGAAACAGGGGTGTTTCCAAAAATGCTTGACCAGGCATCTGGCCGTGATGAGGAGAGAGGGGGTCATGCCTCCGGATCCCATCTTAGGTGGTGGGGAGGCAGGGGCAGGAGGGGGAGGGCTGGTTGGGATGGAAGGGCAGAACTCTGGAGTCAGGCTTCTGACTAGCAGCCTTCAGATTCCCCGACATCCATCCTCAGGGCTGGTCCCCGCTGGCCCAGGGGACCAGGCCCCATCTCAGGTTCTGGGGACCCCATGGCTAAGACCCCACCTGAGGATTTGAGAAGCCCAGGTAGCTAGCACCTGCTTTGTCCCCATCCACAACTTTGCTTATTCCTTGATGGAATAGCCAGTAAGCACCTTCACAGTGTCAGGCAAGACCTGAGGAATGCTATTTGCTCTGTGCTAGTGAGCAATCCCTAAGGGCCAGTATCTCAGTGAGCACCAAGTCCCACCCAGGCCAGGCCCATGGGTTACTTAGCTTCAGCCCTGGGTCAAGCAGAACCTAACCTTGATTTTTTTCCAGGCAGGGCCGTTGCAAGCTGACAGGGGTTGGGAAGGATGGGGGCTTTCAAATAACCGATCAGTGGGTCCTGTGGAAATGTATGCAAATGAAAGATGCAAATCAGCACTGAGTCTCTTTGCATCTGCAACCAGCTCCACCTGCCCTAGGTGAGCACTTCCTTCCCTTTGACAGGAAGGATGGGAGCTCCAGTGGCAGCAGGAAGCAGGCCCCTGGCTGGAGGTCTGAGGTTCCCGCCTGCTGGCCTGGGGGCCATCCCCCCTTCCCCTCCCCCTCACCACTGCCAGGCCCAGCTGGCTCCCCTGCTTGGGAGTGGAGGTCCCCCCTTCTCCTGTCCCAGCCTCGGGTGGCCGTGTCCGCACTCAGTCACACCCTCTCACACCTGTTTTTAGTCCAACACAAACTCAGCCATGCACAAATGCACACTAATGTATATACATCTATACACATCTGCACACTCATTTATGCAATCATTTGTGTTACCGGCTCACATATGTGCTCACAGACTCATTGTACACACTCATCTTTGCACATTCTCACTCGTATAAATATACACTGTGCTGTATACACATACACATTCATATCTTTGTACATTCTTATGCACTTAGACCTTAGTACACTTGTTCACAGATGTGCACATCACTTACACGTGTTAACATACACCCCTACGTATGCCTGCACGCACCTCTCCTTGACCTCTTGAGAGCCCATGGATCTGGGTCCCATCCAGGCCCAGAGCCCAGGATCCTGGGAGAGGTAAGGGGGTGGGGCCGTAGGGCAGGCCAAGTGCCCCCGCTGGAGGGCCCAGTTCCTGAAGGCAAGGTCAAGGGCCCAGCCTGGCCCCCTGCGGGCTTCCCTGTATGAATGGGGACCCCTACAATAACCCCCAAGAGCCCCTGGGACAGGCAGGAGGGCAGGATCTCCTGGGATAATGCCTCCCTCAGGAAGCGGTAATTGCGGGGTAGAGAATTAGATAATCAGCATCGCCAGGAAGTGGGGCTGTGCCCGCGTTGCCTTTGTTCCTAGAATGAGCCAGCGGGGGATGGGTGGGAAGGAACGCAGCCAAGCTTGGGGGTGGCTGGGAGGGGGAGCGTGGCGCCCTCATCCCTCATCTGCTGCACGGTAGATGCCACTAGCTGCTAAGAGTAAGGCAGCCCTGTCAGTCCCCGAGCCCACAGTCGCAGTCGCGGTGTCCCTGGGGAGCCAGCTGGGCCTTGGAGGGAGCTGGGAACCACCTCATTTCATCGCACCTGAGCCCCATCCCCGACTTCCCCTGGGCCTTCCAATCCACCACTGTGCACCAGAGAGAGCCCAGGAATGAGGTAGACCTGAGTTCAAATCCTGACTCTTTCACTTGTTAGATGTGTAACCTTGGTGAGTCCCTAAGCTCTTCAGGCCTCAGCTGCTTCTCCGTGACCCTGCCTGCAGGTACGATGCTCCTTCTGGGCACTAAGGACAGTGCCCACACCCAGCGCTGACCCTGTGCCCAGGCTGCGAGGAGGACCTTGCATGCAGTTTCATTGAATCCTCCCCCAAACCCCATGAGGCCAGTTCCCATTCTACAGATGGGGAAACTGAGGCATGGGGAGACCGTATGATTGTCTGGGGTCACACATTAGTAAGTGGCAGAGCCTAGGTTTGAGCCCAGGTGTCTGTGACTCCAGGGCCCATGAGTTCCACCTCCAGCAGCCTGTCACCCCTTGTCCGCCTGCATCTCCCCTCCTGGTCCAGGGAAGAGCCCCACAGTCTTCTTGACACCCCTCCAAGGAGACTTTGCTTGAAGCGCATCACCCAAGGAAATGAGGCAGTCACACTGGAATTTAGGAGTGGGCGGGCCACCTTTTCCAGCTTCTCCTTGATCCCCATCTGCATCACCGCCAGGTGTACCGCCGTTTGCCTCCAGGCCTGCAGGCATACTCACACACTTGTGAGAGCTTCCTTGTCCCAAGGGCCCTCCTGTGTGTGCCAGCGTCCACAGCCAGAACGCCCCTTCAGATGAGTCTTCCCACTTGATCTCTCAGGCTGTCCCTTCCCGACCTTGGATGGAGGGAGTACCTTCCACCCCTGGGGCAGTTGGTATTTTTATATCAATTACAGCCCCAGTCCCATTGCACAGATGCAATCACTGAGGTCAGGGATGGGCAGAGGCTTTTCCAAAAACCTTCTCTGAGCCTTGGTTTCCACTTCTGTAACATCAGGGGTTTGAACTTTCCCCCCTCCCTTCTCAGAGCCTCCTGTCTTCACCCCCATAGGCATCTGGTGCCTCAAAGCCAAGTTCAGAGTGACAAGGAAGTTTTCCCGAAGCACAGGGGCACTAAACTCTCCCCCAGACCCTGCAAAGATGGGCCGAGCATGACCCGGTTATGGGGCATTTGCTCCTTCCCTGACTTCACCATACTGTTCTCTACCTGTCTGGTATCACATGGGCAGAGCACTGGAGCAGAAGTCCCAGCCAGGATGGCGTCCTGACTGTACCATGTCTCACCTCTGACCTGGAACAGGAGAGCTTGGCACCCAGCACACAAGGCGTGACTTATTTCCTTTCCCTTCGCAAGCCTCCGTGTTCTCATGCGTAAAATGAGGATAATGATGCTACTTTCAGGAGCTCAGAGGCTACGGGGTAGACAAATAAACTGGCACAGAAGTGTGGTAAGTGCCATTGTCAGCTCTGCTCTTCGTGCATCCTTTGTGAGCCCAGACTGTGGGCTTGGCCCTGTTCTGAGCCCTTCACCTGCCCCCTCCTCCAGCCCCAGAAAAATCCTACAGGGCAGGTACTCTTAGCATCCATCTGCTGTTCCCTCTGCCTGGAATGTTTTTCCCCCACATCTGCCTGGCTGATAACCTCTTTTGGGGATTGACCTCTGTCTCAAGTTGTAACCCCCTTGCCTACTTCCTCTACTTCCCTCCATATCCCACTAAGTATTTAATTCTTTTATCTTGATTGTTGTCTGTCTCTTACACTAGGATGTGAGCTTCAGAGGTGCAGGGATTTGCATCTCTTTTTTTCACTGCTGCTTTTCTGGCGCGCTCAGCACATAGCAAGTGCTCAGTATATATTTAGCAAGTAGACACCCATTTTACAGATGAGGGAACTGAGGCCCAGAGAGGTTCTGTGAGCTGTTCCAGTGGGTGGTAGGGCCAAAGTGCAGCCTTCTCAGGGCTCCCCAGCCTTATGAGAAGCCCACCAGTTCAGTCCTGGCCTGGGGACTGTTTCCCCTCCACCCTGCTCTAGGTGGCAGTGGTGGTGGGCAGAGAATCCCCTCCACCCCCCACCCTGTCCCTCCCACCCTCCTTCAGGGACCAGAGGCTGGGAGGGGCCATAGGGGGGTGGGGAGGACCCTGATCCTTCCCTTTCCCCCTCCAGGGCTGCCTGCTCCCCCAACCCCAGGCTGGAAATCTGACACCCGAGGCCCATCTGCTGCCCTCCTGTCCTCCTGCCCCTGGAGGCCGCTAGGCCAGCGGCTGTGGAGCAGTGATTGTTCGGGGCTGAATGGCCAGGCCTGGTGCCCATGCCAGGTGCACCATTGTGAAGGCCCTGACACCTGCCTGGCGGGGCGCAGGCCCTGCCTGGCTGAGAGGAGCCGCCCCCCCGCCTCCCAGGATGGGGTTGGGGGCCAGGCTCCTGTCGCTTCCCCCAGGGTAGAGCACCCACAACACCCGAGTCGCCACCATGCTCGTGTCTGTCTTCCAGCTCCTCCACCCCCTCCACCTCTCTACTCCTCTCTTTGCCTCTCAGCCCCGTGGGAGCACATCCTGGGGTGGGGTGGGGGGAGTCAGTGAGGCCACTTCTTACTGTCTGTAATGGGCAAGAGCCACAAGTTCTCTGAGCCTCAGTTTCTCTCATCTGTAGAATGGGAATAGTTAGAACCCACCACATAGGAGCGTTAGGAAGATCATAGACTGTAGTCCATGGGCCACCCTTAACATATTGTGGGTGACAGAGAAAAGCGAGTGTTATTACTAAGACCTAGCAGTGTGCAGACGGGAACCCAGGGGAGCCGGTCTCAGCCCCCAGCAGGCCCAGCCCAGGGAGCCCCCAGCCCGCCCCGCTGCATGCCTCCCCTTGCCTGGCCTCCCGCCCGCTCTATGAAAATTTAATGCCGGGTAATGACAGTCTGGGCTAATGAAAGAGGCTTCTCTTCTGGCAAAAAGAGAAAAACAAACAAAAATCAACAACCTGCAAGGGGGCATTAACTTTTCATGAGATGCTCTCCCCGCTGACACCCCACCCCCCTGCCCTGGCTCACCCAGGCAGCGCCAAGCCCCCTCCTTCCTTCCTTCCCTCTGGGCTGGGCAGCCTGGGCTGGGGGTGGGGCAAGCTCAAGGGGGCCTGGCTCTTTGGGGGACATCTTCCCCGGGGCTCCTCCACGAGGCATCTGCCAGCCCTGGGGATGGGAGGGGAGCCCCTGAGGAGCCCGTGGAGGGCTCTGGGATGGGGCCGCAGCCCAGAGAATCTTCTCTGGGCCGTGGGCAGGGTGTGGGGTTGAAGGGGGACAAACCCCAGAATGGGTGGGAGAGAAGAGGAAGGACTCAGGGCCCCCCTCCCATCTGCCAACAGCCTCCTGTGCAGAGAGACACTTCCCCAGCTCGGCTGTCTCTGCTGCCAGCTGGACTGGAAGTGTTCGAGAAAAGGGCATGAAGCATCTCTTGCTCTCTTTCCCTCTCTTCGTGGTATCCTGGAGAGCCATTGGCTGCTGTCTGTGATATCCTGAGAGATGCGACAATTAATTTTCTTTTAATCAAGGTCGGATGAAGTAAACTGGTGCGGTTCTGCAGCCCTTCATTTTCTGTTTTTGCAGTGATGCAAAACAAATATGATCAAATTATGCTTCTTCTCACCTTATTGAATTAGGAAGCATGACCGATCACAGGGAGTGGAAATGCTCTATACCGTGCAGTCCCCACCTTGCTCCCTCCCCGCCCTGGCCTTAGTCTCCCTGGTTTCACCTCCCCAAGGGACCCCAGGGCTTTGGAGGATGAACCCAGCATGGTCTGTGCTTAGCAAATGAGTGACTGAATGAATGAATGAATGAGTGAGTGACAGATACATATCATTAGACAGAGCCAGGTCAAGCTAAGAGAAGACTCACTTTGGTGAAGACCAGAATCACATCTGCTCAGGGTCTCTACAGAATATCACCTTGTTTGCTTCTTCATAGGATTGTCACCATCTGAAATTATCTTGTTCACGTGTCTGTCAACACATATATTATTTCTCTCCCCTTCTCGGA
Organism: Balaenoptera ricei; assembly: GCF_028023285.1. Lineage (NCBI taxonomy): Eukaryota > Metazoa > Chordata > Mammalia > Artiodactyla > Balaenopteridae > Balaenoptera > Balaenoptera ricei. The sequence continues at coordinate 8,316,973 of NC_082639.1, read as the reverse complement.
TTTGTGCTCCATAAGCTCGGGACCTCATGTTTCTCATTTACCATGAGTCCTGGCACATAGTAGGTGTTCATTAAATATCGGTTGACTAGGTGAATGATTCTAATACATCCCAACTGAGTGGCTGGACTTCTGGTTCAGCAATGGTGACGGGTATCGACAATCCTAAGATCACGTCATTGGTGTCACACAGAGATCTGAATGCAGGGCCACCAGAACTAATTCTGCGTGGTGGGGTTGAGGAGGTGACATTAAATCTGTGTCTGAAAAGGTAAGTAGGAGTTGGACCCAAGGACAAACAGAGTGAGAACTTTGGGGCAGAAGAACTTTGTACGTAGAGGCTGGTGGTCAGCAATGGCAGGGCTGACTAGCTTACCTGGCAGGAGAAGCTGCCACAAATGGGACAGTGTGGCTCGTTGGTTAGGGCTGTGCCCTAGGGCACTAGCTAACCTGGGCTCAAGTCCCAGCTCCCTTCTGGGACATTTCAGATTTTCTCTGTTGCCCTCTTTACAGTGAGGATAACAATTGACACCCCATCTCAGAGTCATCCAAGGAATGAATGAAGTGACAACCATGTCAGGTGTCCTCAGGCAGTAGGCACTGGGTGAATGTCAATTACCATCTCACCATTGGTTTTGTTTCTTTGTTTGTGTTTGTTTTTGTTTTTTAACCATAGCTTTTATTTCTATTATGAAAGGCAGGTTGGAGCTAGATTGGGAAGGGCCTTGACTGCCACACCAAAGAGGGAGAGAGAGCAAACAGGTATGTGGGCTTCTCAGGCTGCCGGTGGACCCAGCCCGTGATGCTCAGAGCAGGGCAGGCAAGTTGGATCTCTGTGGACAAATCTATTTTTTAGGTACCAGGAAAGCTGGCTGTTTGAGGGACCCCACTGAGCATCCTTTTCAAAAGCAAAGACTTTCTGTAAAGTAAATGACCCGCCTTGGGCATCGGGTTAGTAAGTCAAAAGAGTTACTTTTGTTTACAGCGAGGGTGCCCTGACCTGTGCTGGCACATCTGACCCTCCTCCCCCACTACCTAGGGCCCTGTTCTAGGTAGTGGGGGTGGGAACGGAGGGCAGTGACGATGCGGTTCCCTAGCTGGGGGAGAAGACAAGCACACACGTGATAAATGCCAGGAAGTAACAAACAAGGGGATACACACATATAGACGCACTCCAAAGAGAAAGAAAAAACAGACTGGAGAAGTTACCCAGCACCCCCAGAGTCAGGCATGCTGATTCCAGGGCCCCGGGGCAGAGGACCAGATGGCCCAGGGAGACACAGGGGGCAGCGGGTCTGCCTGGAGGAGGCCACGGAGCTTTAAATAGGGATGCAGGTGAGGAGTTCCCAGCGGAAGGAGAGGTGCTTGGGGAGGCTCAGGGACAAGGCGAGGCCCTAAGGGCACGCGGGCAAGTGGGATTGTCCATCTCTCGCTCCTGGGGGCAAGGTCTGCTGTGAAAATGTCCCACAAATCTGGTCCTCAGGAGACTCAGGGAAGCCCCCCGAGCACCCAGGCCCACGGAACCCCTCCTCATGAGCATTCCACAGCCCCGGGGCTTTAGGACTAAAAGGCTTGAGCCTCACAGTAGCACCATCTCCAGCCAGACTCTGGGCAGCCTGCTGTCGTGGGCCAACTTTAGGCTTCCTGGCTCTATAATGTCTGAGCTGTGTAACCCTGGGCAAGTGACCTGACCTCTCTGGGTTTGGATGAGATGAACCTCACAGGACTTGCTGTGTGGCCCCAGCAAATTCCCTGATCTCTTTGGGCCTGCCCAGCCTCGGGGGAGTCACTTAGCTGGCTCTGGGTCCTCATCCTGGGCTGCGTTGTAAAGAGGCCAGGGGGTGCCTGAGCCCTTGGGCTAATGGGTGACTCTGGGCATTGCTCCACGGGACTTCCCAGTGTGTGCCTGCTGTGCCCGTGGGCCTGGGCCACAGCCTGTGGGACCAGTCTCTGGGTGGGGACTTCTCACCAGCTGAATCATGACTCCTGGGGTGCAGCTGATGACCAAGATCATCTCCAGTGCCTCCCCTGCCCCTTCTTCTTCCTGTTCTCCTCCCCTCATCTAGTCATTGGGTGAACCAGACTGACACTGGGGCCACTCAGCCCCAAATCTCTCCTATGCTAGACAAGGTCTATGGTCCTCCTAGGCCTACTGTCTCTTCTTCTCTAAGTTCAACAACAATAGTAATAGCTGACCAGTAGCAGTTATGAAGTACTTTGCATATATTAAATCTAATCCCTCCATTTGCCGGGTGAAGGTATTACTATTATCCCCATTTTACAGATGATGAAAAGGAGGCTCAGAGAGGTGAGTGGCTTGCCCAAGGCCACAGAGCTAGAAATGGCCAGGCTGGGATTTTAACTGGGTGTCTCTGATGCCGGAGCTCGCGATCTTTCCATGATGCTTTGTGCAGTTTGTCTTTATTGCATCTCTTCTAACTCTCTAGTGGTCCTCCCTCTTCTCAGAGTCCCAGGAGCCTCCAACTGGTTCCCACGAAACGGACTTGTCCCAATGCCAGTCCGCCAAGGGCTCTGTTCTCCCGGCGGCTGATCCAATCACTTCATCCAGCCAGTTTCACAGGTCGCGTCTCCAGGAACTTGCTAACTCTATCAGAGGAGCTTCTAGAGATGCTGCCTAAGTGCAAAGGAACGAGACCAGCGTAAGGGGTGTCTCTAGCAGCCTCCTCAATCTGCTCTAGGGCAGTGGATGGGGTAGGGGACACCTAGGGCCTTGTGCCTGGACAGGGCCTGGGATGCAGGCGGGAGGTGATGAGAGGGAAGGGGCGGAGCCGGGGGGGGGGGCGGGCACCCAGCTGGTGAGCGGTGATCCTTCTTATCCCGGCATCAGTGCGTCGCTGCTTTTCCAGGCTGAAGTTTCAGATCTCGTTTTCACTTTGGCCTTTGATCACACCCAGAGGGGGTGGTGGGTGGGTCAGGGAGGGGTGGGGGTAAGGGCCTTGAGGAGTGGAGAGGAGAGTGGATTCCAAGGCAACACCCCTTCCCTGGACATGTACCAGTATCTGCTGTCGGAAGGGATGTTCTGAGGATACATGACAAGCGGCCTGAAGCTGGCGCTCCGACAGCAAGGTTCCAACCTGGGCGTGGCTTCTGGCCCGCTCTTGGAGCTGCTCTTTTTTTGTTTTCTAAATGAAAATAGCTTTGCTGTCTTTTCCTCCCGCCTCTCATTATTAAAGGCACATATGTTTGCTCTATAAGGCTCAGACAATATGGAAGAGAAGTCCCCAAATCGTCCCTCCCCGTTGCAGACACTGGGGGGAAACTCAGCTGTTTCTATGCATGTATCCACACAAAGATCCTTCTCCACTAGGAAAAACAGGATGCTACGCCTCAAACTGTTTTGGAAACTGCCTTGTTTACTTCCAATGTCTTTTGAACATTTCTCCATGTCAGTACATATTGAAAGCTACATTCACTGACTCCATAAAATTCCTTACTCTATGCTGTAATTAACCAATTCCTATAGATACCAAGGGGGGAAGGGGGGATGAATTGGGAGAATGGGACTGACATATATACACTACTACGTGTAAAATAGATAACTAATGAGAACCTACTGCATAGCACAGGGAACTCTACTCAGTGCTCTGTGGTGACCTAAATGGGAAGGAAATTTAAAAAAAAAAAAAGGAGAGAGGGAATATATGTATATGTATAGCTGATTCACTTTGCTGTACAGCAGAAACTAACATAACATTGTAAAGCAACTATACTCCAATAAAAATTAATTTAAAAAATCACACACACGCTCATTGTGGAGAAATCACACAACACATAAAGATTCTAAGAAGCAAATGTAATTTCCTGGCCATTCGACCCTTGTGAATTAACTACTGAGAACATTTTCTGGTCATGGATTTGAAAGGCAGGGCCTTCCCGTCCCGCAAGGGTCCTCCACTACAGAGCCAGGAGGCTGGACTTGGTCCACAGTAGAATTTAGGGTAGATTCGGGAGGGACTGTCCCAGCTGAAAGGGTCAGCATCCCTGAGCCAGGTGATGGAGGGGAGCAGAGGGGAACTGGGTGCTCCGGGGCCAGATGCTGGGGGAGTCCCTGGCTGGGGTCCTCGGAAGTGGCATTCTTGGGGTCACTGAAACTTGAGAGGGGAAGAGAACAGCCGCGGAGTGAGGCAGCAGCATTTGGGAGGAGAGACTCTTACAGAGGGGAGGACCAGGGAGGAGAGAAGAAAGGGGGCAGGGAGGGACCGTTTGCAGCCAGAAGCCTGTGTCTGTGAGTGGGGCTGGTGGAATGAAAGATGGTGGTGGGCTCTGAAAATGTGTGTGTCAGCAGTGGGCAGACCCCACCAACACTTAGAGCTGCCAGGCAGGGAGGAGCTTTCAGGGCGAGTGGAGAAAGGGCCAAATAGCCGGGTTGAACGATAAATCTCTGCAGAACCTACTCAGGACCTACTCACACCCTGAGAGCCCCGTCTCCCCAGCCACCCCCAGGGGGCCGGGGATCTGGGGGCCCCCTCCATCCGTCATTCTTCATCATCCCCTTGCCGTCACTGTCTCCCCAGGAACGTCCTTCATCCGGCCCGCAGGATTCATGTCACCCCATGGAGCGCGGGCTCCGTGCCACTGTACACTTCGGAGAATCATTAGCAGAAATCATTAGCTAGAATACAGCCTCCCCCATAAATCTCCCCTGCACCTGGATCGTTTGTCCGTGCCTAATTTCCATCTCCCGAACTTTATGATTTGTCCCTCGTTTGATGAGCGCTTCTCCCATCAATTGTGCCGTAAGTGCTTGCAGAGAAAGACCCCCTGCACTGACCCCACCTCAGACGGACGGGCTTGGGCTCCCTGCCCTGTGTGCTGGGTGGAGCGCCCCCTCCCCAGCCCCCTCCGTGGCTCGTCCCTCAAAGGGCAGCTTAAAGACGCTGCGCCCGCAGCCTCCCTCAGAGATGCGAGGCAGAGCCGGGCCCAGAGTGTGGCTGGGACAATGAGGGGACGAAGGAGGTGGGAAGGGCCTGTGGCTGGCTGGTGTCGAGGGGGAAGAGTCCTGGGATAGGCGTCAAGAGGCTTGCATTTTCATCTCTGCCCTCAACTCGCTGCGTGACCTCATGCATGTTGCGTTCCCTCTCTGAGCCTCAGTTTCCTCATCTGACACATGAGGATAATGCTGCCCATCTTTCATGGTTATGGGGAGGGTGGAGGTCATTCATTCATTCATTCATTCGCTGATTATTCTCTCACTTGTGCTTTCATACATTCAAAAATCACTCAGAAAGTTCATCCACTGTGGAAGCACTCATTGGACACCTGCTATGTACCAGGCTGCTCTGAGCGTGGACAGAATCAGCAAAAGCCTCGCAAGCTGGCAGAGCTGGAAGAATCTTGATGGCTGAGAACCAGGGCCTTTGTGTCCAGGAGATGTGGGTTTTGAATCCTGGCTCTAACGCTGACTAGCTGTGTGACCTTGGGCAAGTCACTGGACCTCTCTGAGTCTCAATTCCCTCATCTGTAAAAAGGGGGTGAAATGAGTGACCATATGGAGAGCACCTAACACACAGCACGTGCTTGACACACGACGCCTGTTGCCATTGTTGTTGTGTCGCTATGAGGACACAGAGAGAGACAGTGGCTTTCCTAAAGCGTGGAGGGAACTGGGAAATGCGAATGAGAGGATTTAGAGAAATGTGAAGAGGGGACAGAAGCACGGAGCCAAGGGCTTTGGCGTGGGGAGGGAGTATTTCCTGCCTTACCTCATTGCCCAACTGACGCATTTAGAAATGTCAGATGAACCCCAGGAAAGGGGCTGAGAGGAGGTTAGACTGGAACTCAAATTTTTGCACCCTACAAAGGAAGTCTGATCTCAGGGACTGTTCTCAGGAGGCCTTGGGGTCCCAAGGAGCTGCCTGCTCCCCAGGCTGGGGTGAAGATGTGGAGTCTGGGAAATTGAGAAACCCAGCCGGCGGCGCCTTCCCAAGGCAGATCTACAGATCTGGAAGGCTTCCTGGCTGTGACGAGTGTACCTTTCAGTTTGGGGACACAGAGTTCAACCCCGTCCGCCCATGGGAGGGTGCTGGGAGTTCCATCAGGACCCATGGCAGGGTTGGGCCCTCTGGAGACGAAGCCGGTGAGGGGAGCACCTAGGACTGGCCCCCACCTGGAGGGGGGGGGAAGGCCCAGTCAGCACAGTGGTCACTGCGCCTGGCATTTGCAGGGATGTCCTTAACTCCCACTGTGGGTGGCCAGGGAGCCTGATGGTTGGGTGTATAAGTCATGTGGCCTCAGGAGAGTTGCTTAAACTCTCTGAGTCTCAGTTTCTGCCTTAAAACAAAGGGATAATAATCTCACAGACTTCATAAGGTGGTTAGAAGATTATAAACCTCTTAGTTGGGCACCTGGCGCATAGTAGGCGGTCAATAAATGATGGTTATTGTCATCATCCCACGCTGTGACCCTCTCTTTTGCTTTATCACCTTCTTGCAAAATTACAAAGGGCAGGATTTTTATGCCCATTTTAAAGGTAGAGAAACTGAGGCCCGAAGTGGCTCAGAACGTACATGATTTCAAGCAGCTGGTCGGTGGCAACATTGGGACTAGAACCCAGGCTTCCAGTGCATACAGTATCTGCCCCAATGTGTGAATTCCCAGGAGCTGAAAACAAAGAACAGGGATTCAGACTCATCAACACACTCCCACAGGGGTGACTCACCGGGGAGAGGAGAGCCGGGATCTGCCCCAGCACATTTCTGCCCCCTGGCCTGGCAGCAGCAGCCTTGCTGACCCTGCTGACCCGAGACTCTGAGCCCCCATTTCCCGAGGGCCCGGGAAATGGGGGCTCAGAGGAGGAGGGGGAGGAAGGGACCACACCACTTCCACCCACCTTGGCAGACCAGACCGTAGGGGCTTAGGCCGGCTGCTTCCTTCAGCCCAAGGGTCCCTGATGCTCTGAGGGCCTGAGCCCCAAGGGACACCCAGGGCAGTGCCCTCGGCCCGAGGGCAGGAGAGTGGAGCTGGGGGTGGGAGTGGGGCGTGGGTCCCAGGCACCACAGGCTGGGAAGCAGCTTGCAGATTTTACAGGTCACATTATCTTTTATGGGCATCCTAAAAAGAATGTCAGGCACTAGAGGGTTTTTTCCCCCTCCTCTCTCTCTCTCTCCCTCTCTCTCTTTGACTCTCATCACTGCCATCACCACTGCAAGATTTTTATTGCCGGCCTGGCCCCAAGGAGCTGGGCAGCCCACTAGCACCAGCTGAGCTCCGGGTCCGGGCAAAGTTGGTTATCTCTTCCTGGAGTGGGTGGCTGGCTTCCAGGGCATACGGTGGCATGGCTGGTGGTAACAGAACGCTCCCTCCCACTTCAGACTGGAAAGGGCCCGTGCTTCCCCCGTCTAGCTAGGGCATCAACTAGACTTCCAAGTAGTCTTTCCCCGACTTCCCTCCACTTGTTTCTGCCCACAGGAGAATTCAGTCCATGGGGTGGTGGGGGGGGTGGCTAATTTGCTTTCAGCATCAGCTCTCCTGCTCTGCTTATCCCAGATTCGGGGGTGGGGGCCAGGGGCTTGGGTCCCCATGCAGACCCTGCCTCTCTTCACCCTCTCCCAGATGGCTCAGTTTCTCCTTGGCCCCATCATTAGTTGATCTTGATCCCAGAAAGAGGCCCAGCCCTTGATGTCCCCAGACACCAGCTATTGGGCCCAGAAGTCCTGCCGGGGCAGCCTCACCTCCCGCACCTTTAAAATGGGTTGGATCCTTCAGCGCTCACTACCCCAAGGGCATTGTGTTTGGGGCTTTGGTTCCTTGCACTCGAGGAAAATACACCATTCCGGAAGTGACAGGGAGAGGTCTAGAAGACAAGGGTGTGTGTGTGGTGGGGCATGCATTTAGCCAGGAGAAGGGCATTCTTAGGCTCTTTGAGTCCGTATGGAATGGTGGTTAGAAGCATTGATTTTGGGGTCCCAGTCCCACAACCTGCCATCTCTGAGCCACGATTTCCTCACCTATAAAATGGGGGTGATAATAATAGTCCAAACCTCATAAGGTTGTTGGGGGGAAGTTACTGGGTTCACAGGGCCTGGCACATAGTAAGTGCTCGGTAAATGCTAATGGTCATAATTAGTGTGATTATTAATCAAGTCTGGGTACATCTGAGCTGCTGCTCTCCGTCCCTGGGGACTCCAGGAAAAGGGGACCTGGGCTGACACGGCAGCAAGAGGCACCGAGGTGACACAGCAGGAAGAACTCCAGGCCATGATACCAGCAGCGAGGGGGATGGGGCGTGACGGCTGTTTCCTCCAAAATGGTTAAGAAAGAGAGACTCGCCAAGACAGCAAGTGCCGCCCAGGAAAATTAGGCAGCAGGCCTAATGAAAACCAGGCAGCGGGCCAAGTAAGAAATGTGACCTTCCTCCTGCCTCCTCTTTCTCTTCCCTCTGAGCCTGGGGGTAAGGTGGGGCAGGGTCTTTGCCTTCAGCTGGGTCTCAGGCCTGAGGCACCACTAGGACAGATGCTGAGGGTTGGGATGGGGGGGGTGGAGGGAAGACTGTGGGAAGATGGGATGGGACCAGATGAAGCTGGTCAACCAAATCTGGCCTTAGAGTCTGACAGGTTTTTCGGGGCTCCTGGGACCCTAGAGAAGCTCTAACGCAAGCCCACCATTTTACCCACAAGGAAACGGAGACCCAGATTGGGGAGGAGGCTTGCACAGCAGGCAGGATCAGAGCCTGCCTTGAACCTGGCCTCCCTGGCTCTGGGCTTGGCCGGAGGAACTTAGCCCCAGTCCTTTGGACACCTGGCTTTCTCAGGCTGGGATAGCTCCATCGTGGGGCACGAAGTCTCAAACCTTCTTCCCCAAAGTGCTGCTAAGGGCAGCCCCTCACCAGGGTGGCCTGGTGGTGAACCCTGGGGACCCCCCTCAGTTTACAGAAGTGTGATGTGCTATCCCATAATGGATCTGTGTTGCTTAAATAAAAGATAATTCTCTCCCCACCCCCTCCCGCCAAATTTAAGAAAGAAATTGTCCTATTGTGATGATGTGCCAGTTTTATCCTGCAGCTTCACCTCCCCCCAACACGGGGCAATATCTCCCCCAGCTAGAGAAACTCAGGGTTCACTGATCCACTCTGGCCGCCAGCCCCTTGAGGACAGAGGATTTTGTCAGTTCTGTTCACTGCTGTGTCGCCAGCACCCACGACAGTGCTTGGCACATAGTAGGTCCTCAATAAATAGGTGTTGCCTGAATGAGTAAGCGAGGCTGTCCGGGGAGGCCTGCGGGAGGCAGTTACGTTCCAGCTGAAATCTGAGGAGGTGGAGAGAAAAGAGACAAGCCCTCAGGTCAGCGCGTGTGAAGGTCTTGAGCGAAGAGCCCAGAGTGTTTGAAGGGCAGAGATGATGCAAATGTGGCTGGAGTGTGCTGAGTGGGACGCAGTGAGGTGGAGGCTGTTCAGCCCAGTCCCTCTCCTTTCTAGCTGTGACCTTGCACAAGCTGTTGGTCCTCTCTGAGCCTCAGTTCCCTGACCTGTCAAATGGGATAATAAAAGGAGCTACCTCATCGGGACTTGGGAGGACCCAGGGATCTATGCACAGGGCCAGCCCATGGCCAGGCTTGAATCCTCAGTGGCTCTAATAATAATAATTTAAAATGAAATTAATAATTAATAATAATAATAATTCCAACTACCGCCAAGAAGCTCTGTTTTTCATTTTACACCATGCCCCACGCCCCATCTCAAACCCAGGCCAAGCTACAGCCTGGTGGGGTGCCCCCTTCTCACCCCTGCCCCGCCTGAAGGTCGGGCCTCCCCAAGGTTATCTCTGTTTTTCTCTGGATTCTGTGAAGTCGCACAGGTCACACTCTGGGGCTGAAAAGTGTTGCTTTTTATAGCCTTCCCTGATGGCAAGGAATGCCAGTGGGGCCCGTCCTGGGGAGTCCTGGTTCCTGGGCCGAGCTACCTCCGGGGGCTGGGGGCCCCGCAGCCATGCCGGCCTGACACCCCGGTGCTCTGAAGCCCTTCTAGGCCAGGCCCCCACCCCTGCCAGGTCACAGGGCCAGGGACGTTGGCCAGGAAGGTGGAAGTGCCCTGAACAGAGAGCCAGGACTCCCCGATTCCAACTCTGGTCTTGGGCAGGCCACTATCTGGCTCTAAAATTCACTTTCCCCATCTGTAAAATGGGACTATCGGGCCTTGTGTGCCTCCCATGGTGGTGAAGGGTGAGGAAGCTTTGGGGAGAATGGGGCAGAGGGTCAGCAGGTCCCAGGGCCAGGGCCCTGTGAGGGCAGGAGGGAGAGGCAAAGGGACCAGGGGAAAGGGAGGCAAAACAGTTACCATTTCAAAAGAGCTGGCGGGAGGATGGAGGAGTGATTCGGTGTGGCAGGCACTCCACCTCCTTCACCTCATGTAATCCTGAGCCTTGGAGGGGGCACAGCGATCAATATTACAGATGGGAAAAGCGAGGCTGGCACGGCTGAAGTTGTTGGCCCAAGGTCACCTGGCTTATAAGTGGCGGAGGTGGATCCGCACTCAGATCTGTCCCTCTCTTTGGTCGCTTCAGCAGGCCGTCCCTGGTGACAGCTGGCAGCAGAGAGGACCAGATGCAGGACCATGTCCCCGTGTGGGAGCCCTCAGCTTGCAGAGTTCCTGCCCCCTTGTTCCACCAGGTAGCTGCTCTCCAGTCTCTCCCAGGGCCGCCGCCCACCCCCGAGGAAGGGGCTTGGCTGCGGGGTCCTGGCCAGTGCCCCAAGAGCAGCTGAGGGCTTGCTCAGCAAGACCAACGCTGCCCTTTGCTTCTCCCCCACCCCCTCACCCCCGCCTCTGCCTCCCCCTCCCTCTTTTTAATCTGGTTCTTATCAAGGATGATAACATTCAGCAATAATAAAACCCAGGTCCACTTTCTAACAGCTGATTGCCCCCACGCCCTGATTCAGCGATAGGAAGCCTGTGTCTTGTGCTGGCCCGAGGAGACCTCCATGAAGCAACCACCTTGCCCCTAACCCATGGGACGTCTACAGGGCACTTTGATCACTCCTGCCCCTGGCCGACTCCCTGGGGAACTTCTGGAGATGGGAGGAGGCAGCCTCCCATCTCTCCAAGAATCTCAAAGCTGCTTCCTTTTCACCAGGACCTGCAGAGCGGGCTCAAGACCAACCTGTGGTGTCCATCTGTCCATCTCTCTTTCCAAAGCACAGCACGTAACAGCTACCCTTATTGAGCACCTACTTTGTGCTAGGTTCTGTGGTAGTGTTTTCAGGCATTTTCTCAAGGAATCATGAATAATAGGTATTATCCTTAACCCTGTTTTACTCAGCTGTGAGCAAACTGAGGCTCAGAGAGGTTAAGTCGCTTGCCCCAGGTCACACAGCGGGTTAGGGGCTGAGTCAAGATTCGAACTCAAGACTACTGGACTCCAGGGTCCACATTATCAAGTGCCTTGCCTCCCGCCTCCTGTCTGTGCCCTGCCAGGTGGAGAGCACCTGCCAAGCAGCATCCTGTCCTCACACAACTTGGGGGGCCCTGCCCCAAGGGAAACAGACCCAGGACTCTGCTCCTTTCCTCTCTGCCCTGAGGTCTGAGCTGGTAGGGCTGAGAGTAGGGGTTCTTGCTGTAGCCCAAGCCTGGGCCAGCTGCCAGGGCTGAGCTGGGGTGCCTGCACCCCATGAGGACCTTTGTCCCTTTAATAGGTCCTCCTTGGTACAGGACGTCCCAGGGTGGAGGGTGCACTCTGAGTGCCAGGCTTGGGCAAGCCCTGCCCAGGGCACTCCCCATGTTCTGGGGCTGGGGGCAGGGCACCCACGTCTTTGACTACAGGCATTGGTTTCCCTGCGCACAAGAACTGGGACTCCCAGTCACCCCCAGCCAGAGCAGGACTTAGGGGGTCCCAGGAATGGTGGTTACCAGATGGGCAGCCTGGATCTTTCCTAAATGAAATTCATAGACAGGACCCTCGCCCCCCAGGTTTGTGTGGATGCCTCATCTGCCCCCACCCTGTTCTCAACTCCACACCCCTGTTCCTCCCACCTCTATCCTAGCCCTCACCATGCCTGGAAAGTATCCCCCCTCCTCCCTGCCAACTTTTGAGCCTCCGCAGTCTTCAAGGCCCTGCTTCTGACACCTCCCCCAGGAAGTCCTCTCTGACTGCTGCAGCTCACAGTAATCTCCCTTTCCCACCTGGAATCCACAAAGCCCTTATGTAGGACACACACTATATTTCAGTTCTCTTCAACCCACACTGACTGAGCCCCTACTGTGTGCCAAGCCCTGTGCTATACTTGACTGGGTGCAGGGAGAGAAAAAATTGTTAACACACAGTCCTGGCCTCGTGGGTGCGCTCAGGCCTGTGGCGGTGGGGATCACATCATACATTCCTGTAGCACTTTGCTAAATAGCATGATCCCCCTGCCCGTGCCCCCCGGGTCCCCAGTTCTCTAGTCCCCAGGGGTGCAGGCTCCCCAGGCTCGGCCCTGGCAGCAGCCCAGAGCAGGTGCCCAGTAAATACTGGTTGGATAAAGAATGAATTGAATGAATGAATGAGCCAGTACCTGGGGGCTTACCTCATTTCCTCCCCTGGATGCTAAGCTGCTCGAGGGCAAGGACCAGGTGGTCTCACACTCAGGAAAAGCAAGCGTTTCTGGGAGCTTAGAGGAGGGACACGTGACCAAGACTACGGCAGGTGGTCAGGAAAATGCTGTCTCATTTGAGACCTGACAACAGACGGGTAGGGACAGGGACCAGGCAAGAAGAGCATTCCCGAAAATGCCATGCCACAAGCAAAGGCCAGGGCCAAGACCACATGCCACTTTCGAGGGAAAGCAGAAGGCCAGTGTGTTGGGGCAGGGGGAGCCGAAGAGGAGAGAGCAGAGGGTGGCAGGGTCACCCCAGGAGGGACCTTGTGAGTCATATGAAGGAGTCTGGACCCCTGATGGCCTCAAATCCAATGCTACGTGGACAGCAGGTGGGCAGGACCAGCCTGGGGCCAGTGCCCTTTTAGGAGGCAGTTGCAGAACTCCAGGGGAGCCTGAGGGTGCCCAGATTTACTGTTCCTCCTTCCTCAGCTCAGGGAGTCTAGGGCTCCCAGATCTTAGCCTCTGGGAACCCTTGGGGTTCATTCGGTCTTATCTTCAGATGGGAACACTGAGGCCCAGAGCTGGGGAGAGCCTTGCCTGAGTTTGAGAACAAGCTGGGGTGAGAATCCAAGGCCCGGGTCTCAAGCCAGGAAGGCCCCTCCCCACCATGGAGCAGGGAAGGGTGAGACACCTAAGAAGGCAGGGGTCCACTGGGAGATACCTGCTCAGGACACAGGTAGGCAGTCTTGAGTGGTCCTGGCAAGACCAGGGCATTTAGAATGGTCCAGAACTGGGGGCTGAGGATGAAAAGAATCCTTCCAAGCGGCAGGGGTTAGGCAGCAGCTGCAGGACCAGGTTCTAGTGTGACACAGGATCCTGAGCCTAGAGAGCCCCCAGTCCTAGGGGGACCCCTGCCTGAGTCATAAAGTAAGAAGGTTATTACTCTAACTGCAGGTGGTGACAGCAATGGCCACCCTCTGTCAAACAGCTCCTATGTGCCCTGCATTATTTCATTGAGCCCTCACGATAACCCTGTGAGGAGGTTGTGTTATTGCCCCATCTTACAGATGAAGAAACAGAGGCACAGACCAGTGATGTCATTCATGTGACAGCTGGGAGTCAGAGATTGAGGATTTGAAGCCAAGAGGCCTGACCCCAGAACCATCTCTTAATGCTGGAGGGCCAACCCTGGTTATGCCCAGTTGAGAGTCAGGACTGGGTTCAAGACTGCCATTATGTGACCTTGAGCCACTGAACCCGCCTCTCCGAATCTCAGTTTCCTTTCCTCACTTCCCAGGACCTGAGGATGAGGACGAGAAGACCTCAAGTGGTTGCTGTGAGGACACAGGAGGTGTCGCATTTAAAGTGCCTGAAACACAGAGTGGGCTCGGGGAGCACCAGCCCTGGCCCTGCCTGGCCTCTGTTGGTTGCCTGCACCCCTCCCCAGGCACATTCAGTCTCTGCCTCACGCCCATCTGCGTGACAAGCTGCCAGCCTTGGCAGGCAAGCCAGGCCTGCCTCCTGCCCTCTTCCTCCTGTGCATCGTGGGGAAAGAGCTGGGCCCCTCCTGTGGGGCTGCCCTGGTGGGGGCTGGCCTCCTCCTGGATGGGGTTGGGGGAAAGGAGGTACCCGCACAAAAGGCAGCCACACTCTCTGAGGGCCCAAGAGTTCTGGAGAAAGGGGCAAAGCCCCCCTGCCCTCATTTCTCCAGCCCACTTCCTCAGCCCTTGATAAAGGTGTTTAATGAGCAAACACATGTTTGAAGAGAAGGCCCATTTCTGGGAAGAATCTGGCTCCCCCGAGATGCCAAATAGAAATTCTCTCTCTCACCTCCTCTGATTGACCTTGGTTTTGATGTTAGTTCAGGTGAGTGCTCTGAACCTCAACTTCCCCATCTGTAAAATGGGGATGAGACTTCCTTCCTGGAGAGTTGGGAGGCTTCAATAAAAGCACCGTAAGGTGATAGCTATTTTAACCTAACCAAATATTCTCCTGTCTCATTCAGCTCCCAGTCCGAAGTCTCCCCTTTTGAGCACCTGGAGAAACTGAAGACCTACCCCCAAGTTCCTGGGGGGTGGGAATGGGGAACAGAAGCCAGGTGTCCCAACTCTCGCTTCTGCCTGTCCTTGAGGTGGCAGTGCCGAGATACCATCTCCCCTCCCAAGGACCCAGAGGAATTTGGAAGGCAAAGAAAAAACAAGTCCCAGGCCAATGTTTTTCATTTTTGTCCTGAACAATGCCGTTTCTGGGCTGATTGTTAAGCAAATATTGCAGGAGGCGGGCCCCAGAGCTGACGCAGGCTGGGATATTATCAGAGCTACAGCCCCAGGGCCCAGGGCCCTGGGCCCTGACACCCACAGATTCTGCCTAGGACTCCAGGTGCCACTTTTGGCCCTTCCCGAGCCCAGCCACCTCTGAGGAGGGGGCTTCAGGGTCTGAGGTCCGAGGGAGTCCTGACTAGAGAGAAGGCTTTATGGAGAGCAGTTCTGTCCAGCACTGCCAGTTCTCCCCTCCCCCTCTCCAACCTCTTTAGGGCACAGGGTGTTTGACTGACTGTCCCAGTTTGCTCTGGACTGTGGGGTTTCTCATGACTAGGGACTTTCAGTGCTAAAACTGAGACAGTCTTGAGTGAACCAGGATGATGGGTCACACTACAGGGTCAACGAATTGAGAGTCAAGTGGGCAGATTCCTTAAACGACGATGATGTTAACAATATCTGCTAGGACTACTCCCACCATTTACTGAGTGATTACTATGTGCCGGACACCCCGCACAAGGTGCTTGACGTGTATCACCTCACGTATCTCCACAAACAGACCTGTGGAGAACTGTGAGTCCCACTGTACAGCTGAGAAAACTGAGGCTCAGAAACTGAGTTGCAGGAGGTCATGCAGCTGGGAAGTGGCAGAATAGGGAGTCAAACCCAGCCTGATTCCAAAGCCCTAGCTTTCAGTTACCCTCTGCCCCATGAGGTGGATTGATCTTGGCCAGCCACAGATGGTAAGACCAAGGTCAAGAGAGGTGGAGAGAGTCCAACCTCAAGCTGGTGTTCCCTCAGTGAAGCCAGCTTTAGGGTGCCTCTGCCCATCAGTATCGGAAGACCCGATTGCCCCTTGGCCTAGCCCGGGAAAACACATTCCAGCTGGCTTGGGGGGAAGAAGATGCCCCCTTCTTGTCTCAAGGGCCCCAGAAACTGCCCCCAACACAGGAGGTCAGCGCCGCCCCTGGAACTTGGCGTTGTCTTGAGAGTCTGTTGCTGAGTCGGACAAACCCAGGCTTGCTCACCATGGGACAGTCTCTTCCAGAGCCCCGGCTGAGTCAGGGTCCCAGAACTCCAGCCCCCGCAGGTTTCTGAGGACTGGAAGGCAGGGGTCGGAGCTGGACTGGACCTTATTCTCACCAGAGGCTGGGCCTGGCACTTCCTGGGCAGCCCCCTCCTCTCTGTCCCCCTGTGCTTGGCTGGTGCCTTGGCCTCCGTGGCAGGGAGGGCGCCGGCGCTCTGGGGGTCTGTTTGAGGTTTCCTCCAGCGGCTGGTGGCAGCGGGTACAGCTCACTAATTAATCAGCACTTAAGTACTTAGCACCCTCCTGCATCGTGTCAAACGAGGATTTGAGTCTTAATTCCCTGTGTAGGTAACGGTGGGAATGTGTCAGGGAGAGCGGTCGGGACTTAGAGGAAACGCTTCCCCTGGCTTGGATGCTGGCTGGAAGCGCTAGTGACGCAGAGGGAAAAGACACCCACGGGGGCAGAGCTCCTGGACCCCCATACCTTCATCCACCCCCTCACCTTATCCACCGTGGCATAGAGGGGTAACAAACACAGACCCTGCAGCCACGCTGCTTGGGTTCAACTCCCAGCCCCCCTGCCTGCTACGTGTGTGCCCCTGAGGGAGTGACTTAATCCCCTTGAGTCCTGGTTTGCGTATAAAGGTGATGAAGGTGGTGACGACCCATCGGATTGCTGCAGACGGTAAACAAGCTAACCGAAATTCTGAAGAACGTGGCTGGCAGGTGGTAGGGAGCCCCCCCCCCCCACCATTAATAGGAGCTATTTTCTTTCATTTATTCACTCTCTTGGTCATGTTTCTGTTTATCCCACAAACATTTATCAAGCATCTACTATGTACCTGTCGGGCACAGGCCCAGGTGCTGGGGGGCACAGAGCTGTCTTTCCACCTCTCTGACCACCTATGACATGGGGATGATGTCTGACCTTAGTCTGACCACCTATGACATGGAGATGATGACAGACTCTGTCTATGAGGCTTAAATGAGATGCTGAAGGTCAAAGGCTGAGCCCCACCGACCTCTGGCTCTTAGTGGGGGGAGGAGCAGCCCCAGCAGAACCGGACTGGGGACCGCAGAGCGCACAGGACGGCCCCCCCTCCTTGGCCCATGGCCCAGCATCGCTCACAGGACCCACCTGGGAATGTGGCTCCACCCCTTGACTGCCCAGGTCGTACCTGAATGGAGGGCTCCCCCATTCAGTGCTAGGACTCAGGGACGCCAGGGGAGGGTCGGAATGGGTCCTTGAAGGGGGAGCCACAGGGCAGGTAAGACCAAATCTGACCCTTCTTTTTCTAACACTTTTGGCCTGTTCACACTCCCTCAGCATCACCTCGAAAAGCTGGGCCCCAGAAATGAGCGGTTTCCACTGTTGCTGTCACAGAAGTGGCATTGGCGGGGTCTCCAGCGTAAGGCCCCTCTAATGATGGGCCTGCATGGGGCATCTCAGCCCCGCAGAGTGCCAGTTGACCCTTCAAGGGTGCTGGAGGAGGCCCCAGGCCACACTTGTGTAAGTAAAAGTTATCTTCAAGGGGTGGGGAGGAAGGGGTGGGGGGTAAGGCAGAGTAGAGGAATGGTAGAGGAAAGTGCTAGAAATGGAGTCTGAGGTTTTTAGACTGGCCACAGTCTAAAATGTGCTCTGCTCTGTGACCTGAAGAAAGCCACATGGCTCTGCTCTGTGACCTGAAGAAAGCCACACAACCTCTCTGAGTTTTGATTTTCTCATGCGAAATGAGGATAGCAATCCTGCAGGAGACAGCATCTCCAGCTCAGTGCTCTGTGAATTGACATCATGTCATAAAACTTCAGGGATTGTGTTATTTAGGTACCAGAGTTGGCTAATGCTTCTACAGAAACCTTTTTCCATGGCAGAAACCTTTACAGGCAGAGACTCAAATTCAGCCGCACCATCTATGGTCCTCATACCGAGTTTTGCCTGTAATAAAAACATGTGCCATTTATGCAGGGCCTACTATGTGCCAGGCTCTGTGCTAAGTGTGGGCATTCCTTAAGTCTCATCAACTCCTCACAATAGACCCACAAGCTGGGCCCTCTTACCCCTTCTTACAGATGAGGAATCTGAGGACCAGCTTGGTTAAGTCACTTGCCTAAGATCTCCCAGCTAGTAAGCGGTAAAGCCAAGATTCAAACCCAAGTCAGCTGCACTTGACAGTCAGCAAACATTTGTTGAGTCAACAAATGAACAAATGCATGCATGTTTACAGGAGAATAGTTGGTTAGGGGAGAATGAGTAGGATCTTCCTTTTTAGTGAAGCTATAAAGGCAGGGGCAGTGAGGAAAGAGTCCCCCATGGCTTTTGTCTGTCTTGAGCTATTACCTATTATTGCACAGAGCCCCGGAAGTATAAAAGAGATGGAAAAAAAAAAAAAATCCCAGCCCAGAAGGAAGAGTGCAGCTCTAAGGACAATTTGAGTATTCACTGGTCTCTGCAGAGAGGCAGCTACAGGCCAGGGACTTGGATAGGAACTAGGGATGCAACCCTGGAGGGACCAGACATTATCCTGCCCTCATGGTTCTTATGGCAACTGGCAATGGAGCCAGACTTGAGGGCCATGTGGAAGATAACACAACTGGGACGGCAGATGGGGGGCTTGGGGCCAAACTAGGTCTCATCGCCTTTCTAAGCCTATTCTCCTCCACGAAATGAAGAGCTTGAGAATTAGGGTGTTGTCTAATCACCTCGCCTTGCTTACATGTTGAGACCCAGAGCCTGAAAGAAATGAGATGGTGACAATAAAAAGCAGGAGCGTGGAAGAATGAAAGTCATACTAAAGTCTACAATCTGCTCCTGGACCAAAATGATAGCTCACGTCCAGTGAGCACCCACCAGGAACTGGGAACTGTGCTGAGACCTTCACCTACGTTATCTCACTTGATCCTCGCAACAACACTCAATAATTGAAAAGCTGAGGCTCAGAGAGGTCACCTTGCCCAAGGTCAAACTCGCTAGTAAGTGGCAGAGTTGGGATTCAGACCCCAGGGTGTGTGACTGCAGAGGATAAATGGCCAGTGTGAGCTCTACTTCCCCGGGTGAGCCTATTCCTTGGGTTGCAAAAGCTCCCTGCAGTCTGACTTCATACAGAGTGGTGGCATGGGACAAGTAGGGAGAGGGCAGGGGTAAGTTCCCAGCCTGGTAGCTGGCGTTCTATCTGCAAGGCTGCCTTAGCACGGGTGGCCCCATCCTTGAGGCAACTGGAAGGAAGGAGAGCGGCTGAAATAGAAGAGCTTGGGAAACTCACTGTGCTCCAAGTTAACGACAGCTTGGAAAACCTCTCTGAAGGTTCCTGGCAATGTCCCTGTGGGAGCCAGCTCATGTATTTTAAGAAAAAAAAAAATCATTAAAGAAGTTAGGACTGTGGAGAGGCCATAAATGAAAAATATTGGTGGTTCGACAGTGTATCCCTAACAGCTGCAAGCAGAGCTCCTCTTGACGAGCCAGAACCCTGTCCAAGAAGTAAATCATTCTGTTTTCCCCAGATGGCTCTCCCCGAATCCATCTAGGATGTCTACTCCAAAGTTTTAAGTTGCCCACCTAGCTTGGGACCGACCAAGACTGTGGCCGCACCTAGCCAGGAAAGGACAAAGTATTGGCAGAGTTATGGAGGGAGCTGGGTCCCAGTTGGTAGCTGGAATGGGTGCCCAAGAGATCCACCCCCAAGTCTTCCCTTACTTTGCTTGGCAGCAGTCATAACCATACACCAAAAGCACCTCACTTACTAGACATTCTGGTGGTAAATCTGTTACTTTGGCACCTACCTGGCACTCAGTGGGTGCTTATTGGTGGCGGGAACAAGTAAATGGTTTGGGCCATAGGCATGGCACCTGCTTGTCCCTTTGTCCGATGGGTGTTTTGTTCGCTTCCCTTTGCCCTGATTCCCCACAGCAAAGAAGGTACCATCACCCAGCCAATCTTTTATTCCGCTTCCTTCTTCCTTTGGTGAGCCAAAGAGAGGATTAGGAGTGAAGGGATTTAAAAGTGTTGGGGACCACCCCTGCCGCCCCACCAGCCCAGGCCTGGACCCAGCCCAGACAGAGGGTCTGAGGCTGGAGGGAGGGTTACCAAGGTCCTAGCATAGCCCCCAGCCCCACATCCAGGGTGACTTCCAACAAAGTACCTGACCCCTCGCCACCTCCCCCTTCCCAGCTGGGAGACAGGGAGGGTGACATTGAACGCGGGCTCTGGGGCGTCCTAAGGGTTAACTAATTAATGGTTGGAAAGTGCTTTGAAAAAATAAAGTGCTGGATAATGGGAAGGGCAATTATGTTGGGAGAAACTCCTAATTTGGCTGGAATTGATGTTAATGATAAAGTATCTGAAACATGTAGCAAGCAAGCGTGATTGTATTTTATATGACAGAGAGAGACACTCACACGCAGGGGACATGGAGAGCAGTTAATTTGGTTAAATAAAGTGAAAGATAAAAGGAACGCAGACGCCACGGAACTTGCTGTTTATCTGGACTTGGTGTAACACTTTGGAATTGGATCGGGCCCTTTGGCTCCTACTTATTTGTTTGTGATTGAAATAAATGGGGAAGTACAGGGTTTATGGCTCAAAAAGAGCCCATGGAAAGCAGGCTCTGATTAGGAGGCCCCGAGCAGGCACAGGCTGCGTTCCCGGAAAGGAGCCAAGGTCTCCAAGAGAGTCAAGGTGGGTGAGGATTGTCCCCACTGCACCCGGTCCTGCAGGCAGAAGCCTCGCCCACCGAAGCTGGGGGGAACTTAGAGGGCGGCTAGCGTAGCGCTCTCACGTTCCAGAGGGAGAAATTGAGACCCGGAAGAAGGAGAGGGAGTATTCATCGATACAGGAGTCAACACTTATGGAGCACTTCTGTTTGCTGGGCCCTGTGATAAGATGTTATGATCCATTTGATCCTCAAGGTAACTCTATGAGGTGGTACCATTCTCATCCCCATCTTACAGAGGAAGAAACGGATGCTCAGAGAAATAAAGCAATGTGCCCAGGGTCACACAGCCAGGGAGTGGTAGAGCAGGGAGTCGCAGGCAGCCTCACTCTGGGAGTGAAACTCTGTGATTGTGACTTTTGGGCTAATCAAGCGCTCTCCACGTTCATGGCTCTGCTCTCCTTGACTCCATCTGCTGAAGCAGGGAACCAGGACGAGGAAGTGGGCAGACTTCTACCTCCATCCAGCAAGGACTGAGTGATGCGGCCCTCTGGCCTAGGACCCTCTTGGGAGGGTTTGAGCCATAGTTTGGGGCCTGAGAAGACAGCATGAGGTTGCCAGAGGGAAGAGCAGGAGCCTTGGTTTCTGGAAGGTCTGTGAGGTCCCCGCAGGTCCAGATTAGTATTCAGTATTTATAATATTTCCATAATGGTAAAACAAAAGAAAACAAGCAGAGAGAATGCATTTTTAATCACCAATCATTTCTCTTTGTTTGTTGTGAATGAACAGCGAGGTGAAATAGTATTCCATAATCACCCCATTCAAATTTTCCTCCCCACAAAGCACCGAGAAATCTCTAAATAAAATAAATAAACAAGCTAAGACCTTAAAATAAATTCCAGAGGGCAGAGTGCTACGTGTGGGTTATCACAGCTTCGGGAGACAAGAGCTCAGAGGTGGGGAAGGGACGACAAAGGGACAGGGGCCTTGTCGGTTACCTGGAATCAGAGATCCAGGTCTAGGGGACCCACAGCAGGTTAAGGAAAGCAGATCAGGGGCTTCCCTGGTGGCACAGTGGTTAAGAATCCGCCTGCCAATGCAGGGGACACGGGTTCGAGCCCTGGTCTGGGAAGATCCCATATGCCGCGGAGCAACTCAGCCCGTGTGCCACAACTACTGAGCCTCCACTCTAGAGCCCGTGTACCACAACTACTGAAGCCTGCGCACCTAGAGCCTGTGCTCTGCAACAAGAGAAGCCACTGCAATGAGAAGCCTGTGCACCGCAACGAAGAGTAGCCCCCGCTCACCGCAACTAGAGAAAGCCTGCGTGCAGCAACGAAGATCCAACGCAGTCAAAAAATTTTTTTTAAAAAAGCTGATCAATGGTTTGAAGATCCACACAGTGGAGTGGAGCTGGGACAGACTCCCCATCCTTCATCTCTTTGTCCTTATTCTTCCTGAATCTTCTGGGCCTCATCTTCTCGCTGTAAACCAAGGGAACTCCTGTCCCCTGCCCCCCTGGAACTTTACAATCTTCCATTCAAAATGCTACCCATCCAGGGAATCTTCTCTGTACAGTGTCCACCTGCCCTCTGAGCTAGTCCGACCCTCTCAATTGATAGAGGAAGAAACCATAGCAAAGAGAGAATAGAAGGGACATACCCAAGACCTTCCAGTAAGCTAGTGACAGAGCTGGACCTGGAACTCCAGGAGCTTGACTCCCTATCAAGTCACCCTCATCTACCTGCACTTATCTCTAGGTGTCTTTGAGAAGTCTCCTATGTCACGAAAATTTTCTTCATGGGCTGTTCCCAATATTTTGTTTCGCGCATCTCAGCATCTCCAGACCGTCAGGTTCTAGCAAGGTGCCTGGCACATGGGGCACTCATTCAGATGTTTATTGGATATATGGATGTATGAGTGGATGGATGGATGACTGGATGGATGGATGGTTGGATGGTGGATGGATGAGTGGATGGATGGGTAGGTGGGTGGATGGATGGATGGATGGAAGTTTGGATAGATGGACAGAAATTTGGAGGGATAGATGATTGGATGGATGCATGGATGGATAGATGAACAAATAAGAGGCTAAAGCTGATTTGGTCCCATCACTGGCCATTAGCTCTCACTAGATAGATAATGCTTATCATAGTGTAGTCTAGTTAATATCCGGGGTCCTGATACCTTGAAATTATGTCTCCAACAATCCCCTGAAGGAGCCGGGAAAAAAATCACCTTCTAACAAGTCAGAGCCCTTTCAGGTAGAAATTTGAGACAAAGCTCTAGGGCCAGGCAGACCCCCATTTTCAAGTGAGTCATGTGGTGGTAAAGAGCATTGGCCTGGGGTCAGGGGACCCAGGCTCTGCTCCCACTCTGCCACTAATTTGCTGCATGGTCATGGGTGAGTAAGTGACTTTCTCTCTCTGGGCCTCAATTTCCCACTCTGAAATGTTCTCTGTTAAATGTTCTGGGCTCTGAGTCCGGCCCCTTCTATGTGGGCAACTCAGCCAGAGCTTGGAAGAGCTCTACCTCTGGAGATCCTGTTTTGTAGTCTGGGCAACCCCTCTCCCTCTGTCCCTAAGCCCTTCCATGTTTAGGAGCACTGCTCAGCCCTCTCTGGCCTTTACCCTGGTGGGGCAGTTGAAATGGGGGTAGCTCAAAGCATCAGGATATTCTCAAAGCTTGGCTGGTTGTTCTGGCCATGGCCAAGGCTTACACTCCCTCTGAATCCTATTGAAAACATAATAAAAAGGTAATAACTTTGTCATACTGAACATTGGTTTGTCTTTTCTTTTTTTAATCCATGACCATAAATAACCAGTGCATTTCCCTTCGGAGTGGACACACACATCTACACAGGACCTGCCTCCCTGTATAGGCTGGGTCTCCCCCTGGTACATACCACACATCCACACACACGTGCACATCACGCACATAGATACTGCTCGTTCGCTTGACATTTTCTAAGCATTCCGCTAGACGCTGGGACTAATAATAACAATGGTTATTATGTGTGAATCCAGGCTAAGTGTTTTGTGTAATGATCTCAATTAATTCTTCACTGTGAGGTAGATACTTATCTTGTTGCCATTTTAGAGACAGAGACACTGAGGCTGAGGGAGGTCAGGAACTTGCCCAAGGTCATACAGCTAGTAAGTACCAGAGCTGGGACTTGAACCCATGTGACCCAATTAGAAATCCAGGCTCCAATATGCCAATTATTTAAACATAGATTTAAAAAACCACACACACACATAGTCTACTAAGATACATATAAAACAGTGTGATTAGTGCTGTGACAGAGGAAACAAGGGGGCTGCGGGAACCCACATGGAAGCATCTAACCCAGTTTGGGGCAGAAGGACTTCAGGGAAGTCTCCCTGGGGGAGGTGATACTTGCTTTGGTCTTAATGGGTGAGTGGGAGGAGGACAAGTAAAGAAGGGGAAGAAAGGCCTTCTGGGAACAGCCTGGATGAAGGCCTGGAGGGGAGACCCAGCAGGGTATGTTTGGAGCTCTAAGCAGCTCCGTGTGGCTGGGGCAGAGGGTGTGTAAAGGTGTGACAGAGGGAGCGTTGAGAGGTGAGGCTGGAGAGCTGGGCAGGGCTGTCGCTCACATCCGGGCCAGGTTGGCACAGCGGGACAGCCCTCCCCCACCCACAGTCGGCTACCTGGCACGCCTGTCCGTGTGACACGAGGGCCCCTCATCAGCAAAACAGCTCTTTCCTGCCTCCCCGGCCAGCCCCGCCCTCTGTGAGACACGGTGCCATGGGCGGCGGCCAGCACCTGCACAGGTGCCAGTCGGGAGCCAGCATGGCCACTTCCGGAGTCTCACGGCGGGTTCCTTCTGCCCGTGGCCTGGCCACGCCAACCTCAGGCGGGATTGCATCCTGGGACAGAGCAGCACAGCCATGACTAGTCCATTTTGCTTCTGCCCTCACAGGTCTGTGCTGATTTCAGATCTGGGAGAGGTGGGAGGAAGGAGGAAGGGGCTGGGGCTGAGATATGAGCCCACGTGGTACATGGCGGGAACCACCAGGCCCCGGGAGTGTGGCTTGTGCTCTGAGGACAGGTGGTCCTGTTGACTTCTCCATCACTTGGTTTCCCTTGTTCCACAGGGCTCTGGTGCCAGGCCTGCCCCTCCCTGACAGGCATGGGAGGGGGTAGGTATCGCCCATGGATCTCTTTTTTAAGAGATGATGTCAGCAGTCAGCCCTGCCCCTCACCTGGCTGTACTCCTCTGTATTCAGGTGTCTGCTGACAGCATGGGCATAATCTTCCAGTGTGCAAATAGAGCACAGCTATACCTGCATAGACCCAAACCCTCCTTTAAAGGGATACGTGTCCCACAAATGTGTGCGCATGTATGTGCGAGCACACACACACACACACACACACTCTCATACAGATAAAATCAGACACATACCTCACCACTTGCCATGAAAGACACTCCTATCCAAACACATCCTTAAATCTCCCAGGCAGACTTCTGGGGTGGGCTCAAAAAGATGTGCCTGGTAGATTTCACTTACATTCATTCTTTTAACTTTTCAAGTCCAACTCAAACCCAAATACAGCACTCTCAGATTGTAGGTGTTTTGAAATTTTCTGCATTATATTTATATTTGTATGTTTCTGTGTTTCCTGAACTGTTAGCATTGAATGCGAATTACCCTTCTTTTCCCCCAGAAATTTAAAGCTATTTAAGAAATAGAGATGTTCAGAGGATATTAAAGCTGAAAGGGATAGAGAGGTCAGAGACTCTGGGATTAGGGAACATTCCCTAAAAGGAAAAAATTACTCACCTGCAATTCTTTCTCGTTACCAGATAGGGGTAAACATAAATACCAAAAAAGTAAATTAATT
Organism: Balaenoptera ricei; assembly: GCF_028023285.1. Taxonomy (NCBI): domain Eukaryota; kingdom Metazoa; phylum Chordata; class Mammalia; order Artiodactyla; family Balaenopteridae; genus Balaenoptera; species Balaenoptera ricei. The sequence continues at coordinate 8,291,654 of NC_082639.1, read as the reverse complement.
AGAACCAACTAGAAAAAGGAAAAGGTTGAACCAGAGAGCAAAACAGCCTGTCCCTTGACTGGAGCTGGGTGAGAGCTCAGACAGGGAAATGAAAGGAGGTACAAAGTGTGGATCCTGAGCTCAGAAAACAGGTAGTATTTATGGAATAGAAATCCCGAAGGCTCCTCCGTCCAGAGAGGTTTCTGGAAGGTGTGGGCGGAGAGGTAGGAGGGAGCATGAGCTCATCGCGGCTGAGGCTGAAAGACGAGGATAGACCCCACCCCTCTGCCCCCAAGAGCTGAGCAGATGCCCTAGAAGCCTGGGCTCAGGTAGACGTTCTAGAGGCACCCCCAGAAGCTGTAACAGGGCTCTGCTCTCCACTCCAGCTCCCAGCTCCTAGGCAACTATCCTCATCTCTGCCAGAGGTGGTAGGTCTGAACAAGGCCGCTCAAACCTTGAAACAGCCCCTGCTTGTGGCCAGCACGGTTCTAATAAGGATTCATTACTAGAATCACAGACTCTTTCACCCATTAAATTAACAGGGGTTTAAAAAAAAAAGAGTGAGAATACCAAAGACTGGAGAGATGGGGCTGACTCACACGCAGCTGGTCGGAGGGCAAGTTCATACACCTTCTGGGGAGGGGGCACTCTGGCAACGGAAGTCAAAGCTCTGAAATGCACGCTCGCTCTTTGACTCGACAATTCCACTTTAAGGAATGTGCATGATTATTTAGGGACAAGGATATTCATTAGCGTTCTTTATCTTAATGAAATGAATTGGAAATGAGTTCGATGTTCAAAATTTCCAATAGTGGGGAACTGGTTAAGTGAATTGTGATCAAGCTCTACCATGGGTCCACAAAACATCACGTTGTACAAGAGTGTTTAATGACGTGAGAAAACCATGCTACTACACATAGCCAGCCGGCTTAAAAAACCCCAGAATGTTCAGTGTGCTGACTTTATAAAACAAAACAAAAAACAAACAAAGACCCTAGACTGGCAGGAAATACAACAAAATATCAACAGTGATTATTCATGGGTGGTGGGATTACAGACGATTAAATTTTTTTCTTCTTGTTTATCTGTATTTTCTGAATTTTTTACAATAAACACGTATTATATATATTGTCAGAAACAAATAATCATGTACTTTGCAAAAAGAATGAGGGAATTTGGGGGTGGAAGGGCTTGTCAAGTTTTTCAACTTGGATGGGATTTGGGAAAAAGCCCCTCTTCCATACTCCCTTCCCAGGACTCCCAAGTGAGACATTCCTAAAAAAAAAAAAAAAAAAAAAAAAATGCACTCAGCTTTTTTTATTTTTAATTACAACTTGCCCAGTAATCACCATAATCACTTATCTTGGGCATTTGTTTAATTATTCAGTCACTAAGTGTCTATTGAGCACCCACTGTGATGCCAGAACCGTGAGAGGCCCAGTGAGCTCGAAAAACACAGACCTCACCCAAGGAGGACCTCAAACCCAGGAGCAACTTCGGAAAAAGGGAAACAAGTACATAGTCTGTAATTTTTAAATTTAAAAATAGTGATTGTTTGCCAACACTTATTGAGTGCTTCATGTATAGAAAGTCTGGTGCTTGATTCTGTGATTTCTTTGATTCCTTTTGTCTTTTATTAGATTGAAATAAGATTTATGGTTAAAAAGCAGATTTGTTCTACTTCCTTCCTCCTCCTCTCCCAACGCACTCACATTCAAGTTTCATCTCAGAGTAAAGGTAAAAATGCTTGTTGCACTCGGGTAAGTTGGGAAGTGAGGCTTTGGTCACCTCCCCAGCCCTGCAGCTTGTCCTGGGGGTAAAAAGCATCAGCTCTGGAGTCAGACAGCCTAGTTCAGCCTTGGGAAAGTTATTCTCTGTGCCTTGGTTTCCTCACCTGTATAATGGGTATATTCATAACAGTAACCACCTGGTACAGTTGTTGTGACGATCTAATAAGATAATACGTACAAGTGTTTAGCGAGCTGCCTGGCACATAATAACCACTTGGTAAATAACAGCTATTGACGTACGATTAGGTGTTGCTTTCCATCACTGTAGAGGACCAGAAACCAAAAAACTGTGACCAGGAAGCCGAGCTGTGATTACTTTCAAGGCTGTCCCAATCACACAGACTGAGACAGACTTAAATTTATTTGTTCAACAATCAATCATTGAGAGGCTCCTGGGTGCCAGGCACTGTGCTTGGCTCCTCGGCTCCTGCGACAAAGGCACAGACCCTAAGGCTCACAGTCTAGTGGGGAGGGACTTCCCTGGAGTCTTAGAAATGGGAGAGGCTCTTAATCACATGCAGCCCACCCGCAGGTAGGGGGCTAGAAGGATGGCCTCCATAGGGTCCTTAGTTGACCCCACCTCCCCTCCTGCCTGTGCAGCCTCCTCTGTTGAGGCACAAGTCACCAGAGCCATCTACTTCCCCACTGTCAACCCCTGGCCGAAAGCCAGGGAGTGGAAAACTTGGCAAAGCCACCATTTCAACTTGGCAACTCCTGGCGACTCCCAGGTTGTACCAGCTCCTCCTCACTCCCCCAAACTTTGTCCTAGACACTTTCTACTCATTCTCCTAAAGCTTACGTCCCTCAAGGGCAGGGACCGCAGAGGCTTATCTTGATTCACCCCAGAGAGCGAGGGCTTACTAGGTGCCAGGCTGAGGTGCGGAGGACACGAGGGGACACAGAACAAAGTCCCTGCCTCCAAGGAGCTCCCATTCTAGCAGGGGCAGCTGGACAGGAAATACGGAAACAAATGAATAAGCAAAATCTTTGTAGACACTCAAACAGCGTAAAGTGAGAGAGGAAGGCTGGGGAGCTACTTTAGGGAGAAAGCCTCCCTGAGGAGGTGACATGCGAGCAGAGGCCTGAATGATGCAAGGAAGCAGCCGAAAGAGGGGCATTCTAGGCAGAGGGGACAAGTGCAAAGGTCCTGAGGTAGGGACAGGCTTGGTGATTTCCAGGGCAGCAAGAAGCTAGTGTGTCGGGACAATGTGACCGAGGGGAGGGTGGAGGGAGGTGAGGTCCAAGGGCAGGCAGTGGTCAGATCTTGCTGACCATGGGAAAGAGTTTGTATTTTATTTTAGGGAAAGCTCAGGAAATGCTAAAATGAAGCAAATGAGGAAAAGACCATCTGATTTCAGTCCCTGCAAAGCGAGTTGGGTGCAGGGAACAAGGTGCTAGAGGCTTTCAAGGCCGGGGCTGCTTTTTCGGGTGTGGTGCTTTCTCCCAGCCTTTTGCTTTGTTTTCGGTTTTTTTTTGAGTGGGGGGTGGTGGTTGGGAAAGGAAGAGGAGGCCTCCCTTCTCACCTCACGCCAATGTCCTCCTTCCCCTCCCAGGCTTGCCACTGTTTCCAGCTTCCCCCACCCCAGATGCGTTTCCTTCACAGGAGGTAGAAAGACTCCTTGGCGGGGGGTGGGGGTGGGGTGGGGGGGGTGGGGGGGTGGGGAAGGATTGTGAAGCATCTGAGAAAAAATGGAGGGAAGAATAAATGTTTTAATAAAAGTGTGATACGTGAGATGCAGCTGTTGGCTTGTGTGTGGGGGGGAAGAGCCTTATAGTGGGAAAGGGGGGAGGGGAGAGACCAGCAAACTCCTCAACCAGCTTCTCAGAGGCAAGGCCTGTTGGTTCATTTTTTTTTTTTTTTAAAGATTTAATTTTATTTATTTTTGGCTGCGTTGGGTCTTCGTTGCTGCGCGCGGGCTTTCTCTAGTTGCCGCGAGCCGGGGCTACTCTTCCTTGCAGTGCACGGGCTTCTCACTGCAGTGGTTTCTCTTGTTGCGGAGCACGGGCTCTAGGCGCGTGGGTTTCAGTAGTTGCAGCACGTGGGCTCAGTAGTTGTGGCTCCCGGGCTCTAGAGCGCAGGCCCAGTAGTTGCGGCACATGCGCTTAGTTGCTCCGCGGCATGTGGGATCTTCCCGGACCAGGGCTCGAACCCGTGTCCCCCTGCGTTGGCAGGCAGATTCTTAACCACTGCGCCACCAGGGAAGTCCCTGTTGGTTCATTTTTGTCTCCCCAGCCCCGGTGAGGATGTGCTCTTCAGTGGGGCTCGGCAAATGCCTGGGGAATGAATGAATGAGTACAGGACTGTTGCTGGAGAAAAAACGGACAGAAGAGGAGAAGGAAGGGAGAGAGGGCAGGAAGAAATGAGGAGAGGGAACACTGGATGTCCCAAGGAGCGACGACAATTACTGGCATTTATCGATCACTGTCTTGGCCCAGGCACTTTTCCTGCATTAACTCATTTTAGCCTCTCAACACACCCGGGCAGTAGTACAATTATTATCCCCATTTTACTGTTGAGGTAACCGACGCACAGAGGGGTCAAATGCCTTACTCAAGGTTACCCAGCTGGTAAGTGGCTGGCGTCTGACCCCAAAGCCCAAGCTGTTAACCATGTCTTTACACTGGCCCAGGAGTGGAATGAGCCCAGAATCAAAAGTTAGAACACCACTTCTCAGGTCATTACCCCTCACTAGTCCTGAGAGGCTTTGATGAAACCTTGCAGATTAGGCCCCGAAGTCTACCAGCCTGCAACATTGCTTACCAGCCTGTGGCATTTCCTCCTACTTTAACGCATTCTGTTGAACACTTCTCAAAGCTGCTGGTCATACTTTCAATTTTTATTCATTTATTCAACGAGTCATTTAGCTATTTGTTTACTATTGTGGTCAATTTCTCCTTATCTCATCATCTGAGTGTTTCCTCCTTTCTTTCAAGTCTATTTCCATTCTGTCCTTGTTCAGAAGGGAAAACAGGTACAGTGATTGGTCAGTCCTGGGATGGGCACTGGCCAGGCTGAGAAAGCCAGGACCAGAGCCATCACTGCTGACCTCCAGGCTCAGCCTGGCGTGGCCACCTCAAACCTCCTGGGAGGTGGGCAGGGTGGGCAAAGGGAGAAAAGGGAGGTTGATCTCCAATGGAGTATGAAGGTCCCCCCTCAAAGAGGCCTTCTTTATCACCTGGGCAGGGGAAATTAGCTCTCCCAAGATACCCTTTATCCTATTGCCTTGTTTTATTTTCTTCATGATCCTTTCACTCTCTGAAATAATATTATTCTTTTGTTTTAATGTTCATTATCTGTACCCCCCCAACCCCCCACCCCCCGCCCCACGGCCCGGCCCCAGGTTCATTCTTCACGGCTTATCTTGTTCACTTAAGGATTTATTTCTTGCACAATGGACTGAATGAAAAACTCCCTTGCAAAGAATATGTGCAAAGCGGATATCAAAACAGTGAGGACATCACGTTCTTTTGGGTTCGACAATTCTAACATTCTAACTTGCAGGAAAGAGCTAGTTCTTCAGAGGAAAAGTGGGAAGCAGACTGGCTCCCGGGGTTCAGAACAGGTGAAAAGTAACCCACTCCCGGCTCTCCTCTCTTGTCCACCACCCCCCCCCCGCCCCCCCCCGCCTTTGCTCCACTCAGTCCGGGGTGGAAAAAGCTTCTCCATCTGCAAAAGGGAGCCGCGCTCTCAGATCTGCTCCGCAGGCCGCGTCTCGCCGCGCGCGCCCGCCGAGCTCCGCGGGGCGGTGGGTAGGAAGAAACCGGGAGGGGAAGGTCTGGGGGTGTGAGGGTGGAGCGGAGCCCGGCCCCGCGATCCGGCCCGGGTTTTGCTTGCCACCCACTCGCCCGCTCGGCCGCGGAGAATTCCTTAATCACAGCGGGCGAGAGCAGAGACTGGGAGCGAAAAATCCGGGATCAGGCAACTTTGGGCAGCGCATGCGCGCCCGCGGCGCTCCATCCCAAACACACACACATTTTTCCCCCGGACTTGGAAAGTCACCCAAAGCCGCCCCAAGTGCAGGTAAGAGACTCGGCGCTCCCTCCGCCGCGGCCCCCCCCACGCCCCTCAGCTCCGCGGGCCTCCCGGGGTGCTTCCCCGCCTCGCCCCCTGTCCGGGTGCAGCCCCCCACCCCCGGGGCTGCCGCTTGCAGCCGGGAGCGGGCGAGCGAGCGAGCGACAGAGCCAGCCAGCCAGCCAGCCAGCCAGCCTGCGAGCGGCGGCTGCCACCCAACTCCGGCCGTGCGGGAGGCAGGGGGCACGGAGGGCTGGCACCCGGGAGCGGGGCGGCGCGTCGCCCGCCGCGGCCAGGGAATGCCCAGTGCGCGGCTCCGGGGGAGGGGAGGGCTGCTGCTCCTGGGGGTCACTTACTCCAACTGAGGGGGCGGCGGGGTAAGGGAGAAGAGGGGGAGGTGCCAGGCGCGAGTGCAGGACTTTGCAAATAGGGTGGGGGCGCCCCCCGCGCTGCGGGCTCCGGGGGGGGGCAGGTGCTCGCCAATACCCAGTAATCACTCCTTCCCCCGAAGCTCCCCCCCTCAACCTCCCGAGCTGCAGGGGTTCGTGCGCTCTCCAGGGCAGAGAAGGAGGCAGGGGTGAGGGGCGCCTGGGGTGACTTTGCAAGACTTTGCTCAAGGGAAGGGGGGTGGGTGGGGAACCCCTCCAGCCGACTCTTGTGCCCCAGTACCAGGGTGTAGGTGCTACCGGCAGAGGTAGGCAGTGTTCACTTAGGCGCGGGGTGCCAGGGGGTGCCTCATGGTGGGAAAACGAAGGCAAGAGGTTGCTTGGCTGGGGGGAGCGGCGCCCCCTTTTTCATTTGTGCCTGGGAAGTTTGTCTCAAGTGCGCTGCTCCGGGCGCGGCAAGTGGAGCTCCTCACTGCCCCCCCACCCCCACCCCAGCCTCTCCGGGTGCAGGGCTGGCAGTGCTGGGCACAGGGAGTCGGGATGCCGGCTCAGGGCCGTGTGACTGTCGGCCGGAGCCCGCCTGGGTCCCGGGAAAAGTTCGGGGGAGTTGCCGCGGTTGTCGTGTGCTCTGGGAGAGAAGTTGCGCCCGGGGACGTGGGATGCCCGGCTGGCGGGCCGGTGGGCGGGTGGAGCCGTGCACTCTCAGGGGGCTCGGCCGAGGTGGGCGAGGGTGTGGTGGGGTCTGTGCCCCCAAGGGTGGGCTGAGGGTGACCCCGGGGCTCAACAGTTGGGGAAAGGGAGCCCTGAATCCAGGGACGCACGGCTAAAATAGGCACCAGGCGGAGGACGTAGAATGGTAGCTTGTGGGAACACGGAGGGGCACCGAAGGGGAGAGGGCCGGGCTGCCCGGTCACTTGGGGTCGAGTTTCAGGGCAAAGGAGCGCGTGGTGGCTGGTGGAGGAGTGTCGGGGAACGGGGCTCCAGGGGGCGCACGGGAATGGGGGATCGGCCGGACCGACAGTCCCGGGGCAGGGGGCCGAGTCGTGCGCCCGGGGTGAGCCGGCCGGGCGGAGCGGCGGCCGGTTTATTTTTACTCGGTGGCATTTGCAGAATGTGCAGCTGATGGCCGTCGGCCGCCAGGAAGTTTTGCTTTCTGTTCTTTCTCTCTTTCCGAAGCCAGCGCGGCCGGCAGCGGACGGGCTGGGGAGCCGGGCCTGGGAGGGGAGGGGGCGGCCGCTGGGTTGGCAAGGTACGGGCAGGGGCGCACTGGGGCGGCGGGCGGGGGCTGGCCGGGCGAGGGCGGCGGACGGGCTCTGGGCCGCTGCAGAGCTTTTGGGCGAATGTCTGTCCCCAGCGTTGGAAGCTCCTCGGCGAGGGGAACAGGTGTATGCGCCGTCAATCACGGCGGGAGGGACACTTTGGGGGCGTAGATTAAGATAATAATAATAGATTTTTCTCTAGGGGGTGGGCGCAGATTCTTCCTACAAGTCATCCCCGACCCGGGTCCGGAGTTGGGGGAGGAATGGAGTGCCGAGGGAGGCAGGGGGACGCTTCACCCTTCCACACAAGTTTCTTTCTCCTGACCCGGCTTCAGCTTGGGAAGCGGGCCCTGGGTGCGGCGAGGACCTCCTTCCAGTCACGCTGGGGAGGGTGCGGGCGCGTGTGCGGTGTGTATGATTTGTCCACCAGCAAAGCAGCAAAAACACCCCTCCAACGGGCCTGGAGCTCCCCCAAACCCGGCTGGATCAAGGGGCAACACGGGGTTATGCGTCGCTGCCCGGGCGGAGCCTGGGGCCACGACGCTCAGAGCGTGTGGTTGTGCCGCCAACACCCCGTACACTCAAAGAGATGGGGGCGGCGAGGGGGGAAAAGCCAGGATAATCGCCGGGCAAAGTTGGTAAATTTAGGGCGCCTCTAACCTGGTACAGACGCGCGATGAGAGCGCGCGAGGAGACTGGAAAACAGATCGCCGGGTAGATTGGTGCGCCTGCCCGCCTACCCACCCCACGGCGCGCGCGCGGGCGCACACGCACACACACACACACACGCACGCCACACACATGCACGCCACACACACATACACACACACACACACACACACACACACACACACACGTCGCCGTCCTAAAGGGAGCTGTCCGGGCTGAGCAGGAGCAGCTGCGCCGGGCGTGGTGAGGGGGGTAGTTGGTCCCCGGGGGCTGCGCCCGGGCTGCGCTCCACGTGCCCAGAGGGGGCGCTGGGCCGTTCGGCGCCCGAGCGCAAAGCTCCGGGTTTGCGCCCTGGTGGCGGCGAGGCGGTGCGTCCCGGGCGGGCGTCGCGTCCCGCACCATCTCCGGCGACTCGCACTGCCTCCGCTGACGCCCAGCTGCTTTCCCACTTCCCAAACTTCGGCATTATGGCTTTCACCTCACTCGAGCTCTGAGACCCTCTCCAGGGCAGGGTGGGGAACTTTTTCCTTCCCGGCAGCGGCCACGGTCTCTCTGCCCGGAATCCGGCGAATTGGAGAGATTGACTCGCCCCCCCCCCCCCCCACTCCATCTTGTTAGCCACCTTAGAGGCGGTTAACGAGAGTTTATGGGGAATATTGTTGAACTTCAGTAATCAGGTTTCCAGCGATCTTATGCCTCGTGTTTAATTTATTAGACTAGTTATTTATTCTGTTGATGATAATCTGTTGCTGGTTTCTATGGAGATGTTAAACTGATCTCTTTCAGAAATCAAACTCCATATGCACTAAAACGTTTAAAGGGGCAGTATCTCTCTCCTTTTTCTTTTTCCCTGACTTTTGTTTTGTTTTGTTTTCTAGACTTTGCACCTTGCAGACACTTTGCGTCTTTCTCTGAGTCTCGGTGCATTTTATTTCCTTCTTACGAAGGAGAGAAGCCCGGAGACTCACGGTTTGTGGCAAGTACAGCCTATTATGGCTAGAAGAAAGCCAAAGCTTTGATCCCTAAGTTGCATCATCATTTAAAACAGATCATTTCACCACCACCCCCTTCTCCCCCATAATATAAGAGCAAAATTCTTTCAAGATCAAAGAGTTCAATCTAAAAAAAAAAAAAAAAACCAAAAAACAAACTGTTGTGAAAAAAAAGGAAGTCAGTCAAATGTGAACCTCTCCTATATATCTGCTCCCCTTGTGTTTAAAGAATTTTTTGCATAAGAAAAACAAAACTTGTAGCTCAGCTAATTTTTCATACTTATTAATAGTTTATCTTGCCCCCCCACACACACTTTTTTTAATTTAAAAAGAAGTTCAAAGTTAGATTTCTCTGCCTGCGGGGGTTGAGGTATATTTGCTTCTCTTTTAGATCCTGACCATCTGTTTTTGGAAAATTAGCCTCTGGGAAGAGGGGAAAAGGAGTTTTTACTCAAACCTAATGGAGTGCTTTAAATTTTTTTTAAAAATTCTCACCCAAATATTTTAAAGTCTCAATTTTTCTACTTTTTAGGGGAATATCAGTAACCTCTGGTGTATGAGAGCATATCAACTTTTCCTCCTTTTCCCTCTTCTCCTCTCCTCAGGTATTTTTCTGTAGACTTGTGACTTTGAGGGGGTGGGTACAGTGAATTAAGAAAGTAAGGCAAAAAAAAATTATCTTGGTTTGTGACACTCTGAAAAATTGCAAACCCACTCTGAACTCAGATATTTATCACGCTGACAGATATGATACAAAGCGATTGCATTTCCTAATGATCCTCTGGGACTGAGTTGTAGGTAAAACCATTTAATGCATTTTTAATATTAAAGTAAGGCCGGGGTTCCATTTTCTTGGAGGTGAGGGAGTGGATGTCCCTCTCTGGAGCTGATACTTTCTGAGTGTACTGTTTTGCTTTTTCAACTAGAGCCCACCACCTCCACCCCTTCACATTTCCACTTACTTTGGGGAGGGATGAGCCCCACACAGGGCATTTGGCTTTTATAAATAAATTTGTATCTGGCCAGAAGACCCAATGCTAAATAAGAGCACACTTAAAAAGAAAAAAAAAGAAAAGAAAAAAACAAACCTCAGACTCCACCCCTGCTATAGGAAATAAAACAGAGGCAATACTTGACTTTTTTTTTCTCCTTCTGCCATCCTGGTTCTCTTTTATATTATTTTATTTTGGAAGAGGGTGGAGTGGTTGTTACTTCTCAGCTCAGAGGAGAGAGGACCCATTCCTGTTATTTCCCTCTCTGCTATATTTTAAAAATGTGTTTGATTTGGATTGCAAACAGAACAGGCTTACCGGTAGAAAAGAGCACTGTGGCTTTAAACTCACGAGTTTGCATATTCTCCTTGTATCTTTCCCCTTTGCTAATTATTGTGTTGTTTTCAGAGCAAATATGTCATATCCATGGCGACCGGGCAGGTTTATTGTCTTTCTGAAGCAATAGCTCACATAAGTAATTAATGACTTTCTTTTTTTTCCTCTGGCTTAGGTTAAACAGATCATTCAAGGAAAGTCATATCTCTCTTCTCTCTCTCTCTCTCTTTCTCTCTCTCTCGTTTTTAGCCCAGTGACATAAGAACATGAGTTAGAACAAGAAAATACTTTAACCAAGAAGTCAACAGCTTATTTTCCCCCATTTCTTTTAAAAGCTAAAGTGTCAGCTTTCAGACATATGAGGCTGTCATTCTTGCAGCCGAGGGCAGTGCAGTCCACGCCTGGGTTGGAAATCCATTTGAAGGTTGTACAGCAGGGGAAGTGCTGGCATGGGGGGAGTAACCTGAAGGAATTTGTTTTTGAGGTGGGGGGGAGGCACTCCAAAATGAGTATTTCTCCTGTATTTAGCGGAATTTAATTAAATTGTGTACAAGGAAGGAATTAATGAGTCGGTAGTAATGTCCCGTCCCCACCGCCCCCCCCCACCCCGCCCCCTTTTCCCAGTCTGGTTAATTGGAAAGACAAAGTTTTTCTTTTCAATTCACCTTGAACTTCAGCTTTCTCCAGCCTTTGTTTCAAGTGCTTTTTCCTAGAAAAGTGCCTTTTGGAATCCCTTCTGGTTAGTATTTCCAGCATTATAGCAGGGGTTTGTTTTTGATTTTTCCCCTTAGACCTACAACTCAGAGCTGGTTTCTGCTTCTCAGGAATCAACAGCTATGATGATTGATTATGACTTGGATTTTTAAACTTTTTTCTTTTTGGGGGGGGTGGGCAGCTTTTGAGGATGTAAAATGATATAGATGGCCCATCTCTCTTCCATATCGGGGAGGGTAGAAGCAATGTTTTCCTTTAAAAAAAAAAAAAATCACCATTTATGTTCCACCCTTTTCAAATGGACCTTTTGCTAATAAGCCTTATGATGTCACCCGGTAACTTTAGAAATATCCTATGTGTCCAACTGATATTCTCCAGCAGCCCCGCAACAGACATGCATTAATTAGGCACATTTATATGCTGTTGCCCCTCTTTTTGAAATTTCAGGTGTAGCCAAGGATTTGTGTGTGTCCTTAAGAAAGGGGAATGAAATAAAGAGGAAAGCATTTATATTATATTTATACCTGGACACAATGAAAAAGGATAGTTCCCCCATCTGAAGTAAGTTAAAAAAGGCTGTGAGTCAACTGAATGAATCTTCAGGCTTTTGGCATTAAAAATAAAAATATAAAGCAGAAGAGAGATTTATTTGGTATCTGGTTTCTGAAGAGGAGAAGAGAAGGCCAGGCAAGTCTGATGCTGAGACTCCAGCGGACTTGTAATTGAGCCCGTAACCTCTTGATGTCTATATCAGAAAAACAGACGCGAGCAGAGGGAACAGAGGAGAGGCAAACAAGCCTTGTAGAGGAGGGAGCTCAGGGGGAGATTCACAGAGAGAGAGAGAGAGAGATTTAATTTATAGACATTTTAAAAACCGTAATTTCATTAGGATCTGTTCTTCCCCTTCTCTGAAGGGCAGCCCGGCAGACCGATAAGGCCGGTCCCTCTGCCGGGATGCGTGGTGTGTGGGTGGGCGCGAACGTGGGCATCCTTTTCAGTTCCGAGGGAGCGTTTGTTTCCCTTCTGCCTACTTTCTGCTGGCTTCCTCATTTTGGAATTTAAAAATCCCAAATCGCCAAAAGTTAGCCGTGGCTTCTGGCTGCCTGGTGGTCTCCCCTGTGGGTGCCACGCCGCTCCATGAGCGGGTCTGTCTGCTGCCTGGCCTTTGGCATCAGTGCGTCTTCCTTCTGTTGCCAGGTGGCCCGTGGTTCCAGCCACGTGAGACCACTGGACAGGGTGGGCACCCCCATCTCTGCCCCCTTCAACTTCACCAAGTTAAGTTGCTGTGGTTCGGAGGCCACAGTGTCGGGGGAGCGGGGGTGGGGGGGGAAGCTAAAGCCTGTCGTAAATTCTGCAAAAATTAATCAACCGTGTAAGAGCTGCACGTTAACAAGGGGGTACAGGCAGGCCGGGCCTTCTCCTGTTCCCCCTGTTCAAAGTCCAGCAGAGCCAGGGTGGCCGGGACAGTGGGAAGGGAAGGGGGAGTTTGTTTTTTGTTTTTTGTTTTTATCTGAATAATTGAGAACAACTGGAGAGAGGGAAGACGAGAGAGGGATTTGTTGAATATAAATCCTCAAGTGCCCTTGTTCCATATTGTTGGAATTTTTTTTTTTCCTTTTGGTCTGGATTTGTCCTGTGTGTCTTTGGTGGAAAAGATACCTAGAGAAAGAGAGCAAAGGAGGGGGATGGGGGGGGGCGGGGAGAGAGAGAGAGAGAGGGAAGGATGGAGAAGAGAGAGAGAGAGGGAGATGTGTGGCTCCTTCGGAACTCATTATCATTCTTAATAAGTCTTAAGGAATAAAGGAGAGCATTGAGTGTAAATGCTGGGTAATCCTAACACTTCTCAAGGTGAGAGGAGTCTTGAGGACACAGAGAAAAGAGAGAGCAGAGGAGGGGGTGGGAGGGGGCCCAAGCAGCCCTGGGAGAGTGGCAGGCCCAGGATCTGGGGGGCTCTGCAAGAGGCCTGGAAGCTGGGGTGGGGGACACCCAGAGGAGCCCCAGTGAGATGGTGTCAGAGATGACACTGGGGATCTCCAGGAGAGGGTGACTTGCTGGGACAAGGAGCAGGGGTGATGGGAACCTCTACCCTGGGCCTGCCCTGCTTTGGGTTGGGGTGGAGGCCAGGGGCCACAGGGCCTTTGCTCCCTCCTGGGCACGGGCTCCCCAGCCAGCTCAGCCCCTGCCCCCTGGCCTCGGGTTCCCGGAGAAGGCCCCGGGGTCTTGTCCTGCTCGTTCTGGCTCCCTTGCATTGTCTGCTCTGGGAAGCGGGAGGGACAGAGCAGCGGCCAGAGCTCAGCTCCGGACACTAGGTGGCTTAGAGGATCTTCGAGGTTTTCCAAGACGAGCAGCCGCTGGCTTCCTCTCTCCTCCCCGCTGGTGGGCTCCGCTGTGCCCGTCCTCTGCCGGGTCCGGGCAGCCCTGGCTGACCGGCAGGAGGGCGAGTGGGCACGGGCCCAGGGGCCATGGCATGGCTCCTGCGGCCCGCGCTCCCAATGAGCAGCTTCCAGGCAAGGCGAGGAGGAGGCCAGGGGCAGCTTCCGTGGGGGGAAGGCAGCCGGTCAGGGCCACTTACACGAGGGCCAGTTGGAGCTCAGCCCTGTGTTCTCTGCCGCTTGGGCATGAGGCACTGCTGAGCCCATGGTGGGGGGGAGGGCAGTCTCTGCTTCTTCCCCTTTTGAGTTCATGTGCCCCCTTGGAGAATCCTCTTAATAAAAAAATCTCATAAGTATAAATACTGCACATACTTGGAGGGGTTTCACAGATCTTATAAACCCAGCCAAGGACCCTCTAGGGTCCCTTGCTCTGGTGGACTTCTTTCCAATTCTCCAGGACTATAGGGGGGAGGGGGGCAGTGATGAGGCAAAATCAGTTCTCACCGCCACTCCCACCCCTGCCGGCCTCAGTACCTGGAGAGCAGAGCCATGTCAAACTGTGACACCCACTGGGCCCCCGCAGGTGGATCAGGGCCAACGCTTAGGCGCCCATCTGAAGCACCACACCTGATAGGTAGTTGCCCTTCTCTGGGCCAAAGGCCACCTCCCCCTCATCCGGCTGGCATTGTCTCGGGTTCCTGGGATGTTTGAAGGGTCTTAGCCAAGGTCATGTCAGAACCACTGATTGTTTTCTCTAGGAACAGTGGTGGGCAGGGAGACACAATTCAGGTTTGACTTACTGTAGTCAGGTTTTTTTTGTGTGTGTGTGTTTTTAAACTCTTTCTTTTGGAGAGTAACTTCTGGGGAGCATGCAAAAGGGGGTGCGTGGGAGTTAAGAGATGAAGGCTGATGACTGAGCTGGTGACGCCCGGAGGGAGAGCAGGACGGGTTAATGGCGGGTGGATTCTGCTTTTCTGCTGTTTAAAAGCAGTAATGACCAAATTGCGTGCCCTGCGTGTGCCTTGCTGACGAGATTTACCGAAAGGAAGCTGCGCTGCCTCTCTGCTGCTGGTCTCGGGGTGGGTAAGCCTGTGTATGTGTGCGTGTGTGTGTGTGTGTATATGTGTGTGTAAATGAGAAGACGGGGTGGGGGAATTAGCTCTGCCAGGCTGGCACCCTTCCCCAGCACTAATTGCTGGCAGAGTACCCACGGGGGCTGTGCCAGCATCTCCAGCTCTGCCTGCCCCCCTCGCCCCCGGGGAGCTCAGCTGTGCAGCTCGCTATGTGAGGCCCATTTCCGGGCCCACTAGTCCTGGAGGCTTCTTTGGGAATTTCAGGGAAATCTGATCCTTGGTGGGTGGGGTGACCATGGGCCAAGCCCCAGCATCCCTGGTCTGGCATGAGGGGACAGGGTAAGACTTAGGTGGTCCAGAGCTCCCCTGAGGTCTAGTTGTAAGCATCAGGAGACCCCATTCCAGTTCTGATTCTGCAGTAAATCATCGTGTGGCCTTGGGCAAGTCATTCGACCTCTCTGAGCCTCAGTTTCTTCTCTTATCAAATGGCCTCTAACACTATTGCCCTCACAGGGTTGCCCTGACCGTCGGCTGGGCTTGTAGCTGTGAAAGTCCTTTGAAATAATTAAGCGTGATGAAGAATTTATCATGGTCGCGTTGTCAAGTGCAGGGTGCCCCCAATGTCAGATGAGCCCGTTTTGTATAATATGGTATTAGTCTCAAAGGGGACACCTATGAATTCCATTCCAGAAAGCTTTGAGCCTGGATGTTGTGTGGTGCTGGGGTTGCATTTTTGTACCAGGTTGTGGGTTGGTTCTTTTTTGGGGGGGGAGGGTGGTAAATAAGTTGTGTAATTCAGTCTTTAGAAAATGAACAGTTAAATGTATCAACCTGGATGAATCTCAAAAACACAATATTAAGCCCCAAAACAAGTCACAGAAATCGCTGGGAGCTTGGGGCTGAGTTGGGGGTGGGTGTTGCTTTTCAGGCAGGGTGGGGGAGCCCATTCAGGATGTGCGGTGTGCTTACCTGTTTTGAGCCATGGATTCAGTGAGGAGCTGTGTATATTGTAGATTATGCATTCTGGAGCCAGCTAGCTGGGGGGTCAAAGTCGTGCCCTTACGTCGGTTACTTAACTAGCCTGTGCCTCAGTTTTCTCACCTGTAAAATGGGGATAACAGGACCTACCTTGTGGGGTTGGTGTGAGGATTAGATACGGTATGACGTGTAAAGTGTCTTCCAGACCCAGGTTGGAGTGAGTGTGGTCGTATCTGCTGCCCTCCAGGGAGTGTTGTGGATGGGAGCGTGGGGCAGCCGCTCTCTACGTATCTGGGGGCTGGGACCCTGGTAGGGGTGGTGCACGATGGTGTTGGTTGGAAATTCTGAATTTTGTGTTTTACCTCTCTGGGCTGCCTTGGTATTTTTGGTGATGAATCAGAAGGGGATGAGAAGTAAGACTGTGCGCACTTTCAGAGTCAGAGCTCAAGTGGGGCAGGGGCCATTGGTCTCTCTTCCACTGTGGCCAGATTGGCTGTTCCTGGAGCTTGAGGGGTAGGGTGGGGGCAGACCCTGGGAACTCACTCCGGGTGCCGGTGGCCTCCACCTGTGTTCCTGTGGCCCGGGAGCCTAGTGCTGAATGCCGGGGGTCCCCGGGGTCCGCGAGTGTGCAGAGGCTCTGCTGTGGTGGAGACATGTGGCTGGCAGAGGGTTAAGAGCTGCTGCTGGAGTCGGGCTGAGCCCGGTGTGAATTTTGTTTCTCTCAACTGGGCAAATGAATTCCTTTAATTCTTTGTTTCCATGTCTGTAAAATGGGAGTTGGAATTTCTACCTTGTGAGAATTAGGTGAGAGGATAGTGATTGTAGCTGCCACGTGCTGAGGGTTGATGTCAAGCTTTCTTTCATGAAACCGAGCTTAGCCCAGCGAGCAGCACACAGTAGGGACCACAGGATAAGGATCAGATGATTAACAGACCAGCCTCGGGCCAAGCCTCAGGTGAGTCCCTGGATGACCTGGAGCTAACTGGAGTGCAAGAGGGCCTAGCCAGGGTAGCTGGGCAGGGGCGTCATGTGGATGGAGCCAAGGTTTAAGCCCACCCTTGGGTGATCCTGCTCCCGGGGGGGGGGGGGCACTCCCCAGGCATGGGTGGAGGTGGGGAGGGAAGGGCCCGGAGCAGAAACAGAGGAGGCCTGGCGGCAGTGACCTAAGGAGGCAAGGGCATGGGGGCTGTGAAGCGGGAGCACCGGAGGGGCGAGGGGCACTTATGGAAGATGAGGTGTATGAAACTCCACGGGCCTCTCCCATTTCACTGTGCTATGCCCAAACACCCCGGTTCTTGTTTCACTATCTGAGATCTGGGAGCAGGTTAATTTCCATGACGAACTCCAGGCCACGTGCTCTGAGGATTTATCTAATTAAACTGATGCTTTTTTCTAAGAAAGAAAGAAAGGAGGGGAGGGAGGGAGAAAAGAAAGATAGGAAGGAAGCAAGGAAGGGAGGGAGGGAGGAAAGGAGAGAGGGAAAAGAAATGGAGGAACAGAAGGAAGGAATGAGAGGGAGGGAAGAAGGGAAGGAAGGAAGGAAAGATAAGAAAGAAAGACGGAAAGGAGGGAGGGAGACAGATTAGCTGGAGGCAGACCAGTGGTTTTTGAAAGACCATGACAGAGTGGAGGAGATGCTTGGTGGCTAAGGTGGGTGTCTTGGGCCAGGTTTCTGTCTTCGGTTACTTTTCATGTATTTCCAACATAGCTCTTGGGCTGGGAAGGAAAGGGCTAGCTAGAGGGATTCTGGATCTGTACTGTTCACTACAGTAGCCACTAGCCCATGTGGCAATTTAGATTAAGTTAAATGAAAAATTCAGTTCTTCGGGAATTCACTGGCGGTCCAGCGGTTAGGATTCCGGGCTCTCACTGCCGAGGTCCCATGTTCCATCCCTGGTCGGGGGAACTAAAATCCCACAAGCCGCGCGGCGTAGCCCAAAAAAAAAATTCAGTTCTTCCGTGAGCTAGCCGCATTTCAAGTCCTCCATAGCATGCAGCACAGAGAAGGAACGTTTCTGTCTCATAAAGTTCTATTGGACAGAAGGGTGCTTCCCTCAGAGCCTGGGCTAAACGGATGAGCCCCCAAGGGACAGCGAAGGAGGTTGGTGATGGGCGGCTGGGATGTACCCACATGTCAAAGGGACCTCCCTGTCTGGAGCCAAGGCCTCCGTCCTGCTGGGGCTGCCTTCTGTATAGATTCCACGCATGTTTCCTCTCTCCCAGGGCAGGTGGGGCTAGAGTTCAGCAGAACAGGGTTAAAATCCTTCTCCCACTTACTGTCTTTGTGACCTTGGGCAGGGGTCTTAACTCTCTGACCCTGTGGAACTGGGCTAACGGTGGATAGTACCCATCTCATTGGGTCCTTGCGATCGTTAACTGAGTTGATGGGTGTCAGCACTTAGTCTAGTGCTGGGCACACAGCGAGCACTTGAGAAATGGGGACCACTCTTATTATAATCATTATAATTATAGTTGTTGATATTATTTTCATAATGATTATTGAATAGCTTTTGTGGCTGCTAAGTTCTTAGGGACACTGCTTGACCAAATGCTGATTTCTCCATAATCAGCACTTTAAATGAGCCCCCTCCCAG
The DNA here is from genome assembly GCF_028023285.1 of Balaenoptera ricei. Classification (NCBI taxonomy): domain Eukaryota; kingdom Metazoa; phylum Chordata; class Mammalia; order Artiodactyla; family Balaenopteridae; genus Balaenoptera; species Balaenoptera ricei. The sequence goes on along the minus strand of NC_082639.1, from coordinate 8,273,508 downwards.
ACCCCTTTCTTCTGAGATCCCAATTTGGATCCCTTCTTTCCATCTCTCCCCATCCCTCCTTGTTCCGGCACAAGGAAGAGCTGAAACTGCCCCAGAATTAACTCTTGCAGGCCTTTGTATTATACTTGTGAATTAGACCCCCTACCCCTTCCAACACATGTATAAGCGTGCCCGTGTGTGTGTGTGTAACACACACACATACACACACACACTCTTCTCTATGGGCCAAACTACATTAAAAAAAAATAGTTTTGGGGGGAAAATGGGGGAGAGCAGATGTGGCCCTGACAGGGCTAGCTGGGTTGTTTGCGGGTGGAGGTGGGGTTGGCGGCCTCTGGGAGGGACGTGTGTGTTTATTCCTGGAAATTGCCCAGTGCCCTGTGTGCTAATGTGGAGCTGAAAAGTCCCCTGCATTGTGCAGGCTCCTTTCCCCGTGAAAAGGCAATTGAGTCAGTGAGTTCCGAACGGATTGGAGCTGACAGTAAATGAAAATCTGGCAATGGGTAGAAAACAAGCTCCCCTGCCCGTACCCCCCACCTAACACACACTCGCTCAGCCCTCCCTGAACTCCCAATGCTTGTTTGGTTTTGACAAGGGGTTTGAAAATAATTATGATCCCTTTTGGTGTGTATCAACGTCATCAGCCGGGGTTCTGCCGCAGCCTCCTGCCCCCTTCTCCAGGGATGGCCTAGCCCCCTCCCGCAGGTTGCTGTAACCCCACCCCACCCCCAAACTCCCCTTCGCCTCCGTGGCTCCGCCAGCGATCCCGAACGAGTTAAGGGCTGAATCAACTCTAGACCCAGCTGTACATTTCACTCTGGGTTCCTGAATGAAGCGATGTGCTGTGCTCAGCACGATTGGAGACTGTCTGCCTCGGGTGGCCCACCCGGCCCCCACCCTGCTGGGCTCCACCAGCTTCCATGGACCTGCTGCTGGCAGCTGGGGAGCTGGTGGCCCATGCTGCAGGGATCTTGTCTGGTGCCCTCCCCACGGCCAGCCCCACATCAGAGACGTGTTTTAATTTGAAAAGAAAAGGTGCACCATTTGGAATTGGCATCATCCCTGGTTTGCAAGGGAGGCTTGCGATTTTGAGGGTTCGTATGTGCCGTGGGCCCTGCCCCCCCGTATTTTCCGTCTCCACCATGTCCACACCGGTACATCAGCTGACAGATATTTATTTCTACCTGGCTCTTGCCAATGGTCCCGTGTCCCTAGACCCCCACCCCCCTGCCACTTAAACGTTACCAAGAGAGCCAGGGAGGGAAATACTGCCACCTCGCAGATGCTCCTCCAGTCACCCCATATTTGTAAAATGGCATCTTTTTAGTCTGACTGCCCTCTCTCGGTGGAGGTGTGGCATCTCTCCTCTTCTTGGGGGGCAAGAGGCAAGGAGAAGCACTCATTCTGGCAGAATTCCAGCCTGCTCTTTGGGGTGTATATATCCCCCCATGGCTGGGGATGCCTCCCAGGGGCCCCCTTCTGGAAAAGTCCTGGTGGAGTGTCGTTACTTTAGCAGCTGTGCTGGGAGAGGCCCCCATGCGGAGGCACCAGAGAACAGTGGTCAGATGCACAGGTTCAGATCCCTAGTCCCTCATTTATTAGTGCTGCGACTTTAGGCGCCTCCCTAAAGGCTAGTGCCTATAGTATGGTGTTGCTGCAAGGATTAAATGAAATAATGCTGGTAAGGCACTTGACACAAGGCCTGGCACATGGTAACAAAGGGGAGCTATTATTGCTACTATTACTGTTACTACTCCGTCCTCCCCATCTGTCATCAGGAAGGCAGGAAGGGGGAGGGCTCAGGCCTGTCCCTGTGTTCGGGCTCCAGGACACCCTAGGCCAGGCTGGAGCCGTGGCCCAGTGGCTGTGGCCCCTGGAATTTTGCTGAAGCATACTTGCCAAACCAGCAAAGCAAACGTGTTGGTCCAGTACGGAGCCCTGGAGGGAGCAGGGAGGAGGCTTGCCATGCCCAGGGCTGGACTCTTGGATCCCCAAGGGGGCAGCCCCTGGGCTGGCCTGGCCTGCCTGTCCCAGGGAGGAACCGCCTCCCAGACGCTGGCACCATCTTGCTTCTCTTTGGCTTCTCCTCAGAGTCGGGAGCGTGGCCCCTGCTCTCCCCCAGGTGCAGGTGGCCTTTGCAGCCTGGCACCTGTTCCTGGAGGGCGGCTGCCAGCAAAGGTTCAAACCCGGGGATCACCCTCTGTGTCCTCCGGGTCCTTGCACGAGGCCTGTTTGCTCCCGGAGGGACTCGCCTGGGCCGGTCCTGGGGGAGGGGGTCAGAGAGGGGCTCGTCCTCTCATCCCAGAGCGCCCTTCCTCGCCCTCCAGGTGAGTCACAGGAGAGCCAGGACCAGCATCCTCAGATCTGTGTGCGGGGGCCTTGCTGGGGGTGGGGCAAGGGGAGACACGTGAAAGGATGACGGATGTGGAGGGAGTCGGGGAGGAGGTAAAGCGTCCTGCTTTTGTCTCCAAGGGTCAGCAAGCAAGCTGAGTTGGTTTTACATTTTCATTTTATTAAAAGAGGAAGGAAGTAGACATTTACCGTGCACCAACTATGTGTCAGATGCTGTGCTGTGACTTTCTGTGGGATTGAAGGACACAGGCAGGTAGTGGTCCGATTCCCATTGTCCCAATCAGGAAATAAGGCTCAGAGAGGTTAAGTCATTTACCTGAGTTCACCCTGCTGGTTAAAGGAGAATCGGAGTTTGAATGCAGATTGATATGACTCTGACACGCATGCTTTTCTCCTTACACTGGGAAAATATAACCATTATTTTAAACGGTTTTTGAAAATACGTAAAAGGAAGAAAATTCACCCATAATTGAACTATGGTAACACCACTTCATTTAGTATTTAGTGTTTTTCCTTCCTGTGTTTTTTTCCTTTGCTGTCTGTATATATATATGTATGTAATATACATTTTACATAATTATAATCATAAGAGAATATCATTTGGGTTGAGACCCAGGATGAGATGGGAGGGTCTCCTGAGCTGGGGCCGCTGGAGAGTGATTGATTCTCGGCAAAATGGAAACCTGGTTTTGGCCCGGAGCCATCTTTTCGGTAATGAGGTTCCTGAAGTTGCACTGGAGAAAGCAAACTGGGTGAATGGGGTGGTGAAAAAGACCCCTGTATTCCCTCCTGGGTTGGTTTTGCTCAGTTAAGTGGTAGAATTTTCCTTTTAACTCACTTCCTTCTTGCTTTTGACAAATGGGAATATTTGTACCATTTTCCCGAATGACCTCCTCTCCTTGGGGTAATGAGAAAATGAAAGTCTCTGCTAAGTGCTTTGAGATATTCAGATATAAAAATGGAGAGCCGAGTGTTGTCATGGGCCTTTTGCTGCCAGGGCGCTTTATAAAGAGGAAGTGCAGTTTGGGGGGGCGGTGAAGGTCAGCATGGGGATGAAGGCCATTGCTAGAAGCAGCATCTCTCTGGGCACGGGGGCCCGGGCGTTCGGGGCCCTGCACAGGATGGGCAGGGTTTCAGTGGAGCTCCCTCCACCTTCCTCCAGGTACACACTCCAAGTCCAGGCCCCCACGGTCAAGGTGATCTGGATCACTCAGGCAAAGCCCCCACCTTGGTTCGAATCATGTGGATAAATGATCCAGTTCAAGGAGAGGTCTTCCCCGGCCCCCTTCTCCCCATCTCGCCTCATAGCGTCAGCCCAAGAATAACACGACAGAAGAAATACTGTCACCTATGCAAGTAATGATCCTGCAGATGATTTCGAAACATGGAAAAATGTTTATTACGTGAGTGAATAAACAAAACAACACACTGAAGGCCAAGTATTGTGAACGCCATGATAGAAACTATATAAAAATTGCAAATGCGTATGGACAAAGCTTGCAAGGTAATCCTCCGAAATGAAGATGATAGAGTAAGGGTGATGGGACGACGGTGATTTGTTTTTTATTTCACAACATTTTCTTTAAATTCCCCCCATGATTAAAAACCAACAAAGCCAACCTGTAGGCCCAGTAGGGGGCCCAGTAGGGGGCCCTGGGGAGGGGGAGGGGGCGGGACAGTGCCAGGCAAGAGGGCGCCTGCACCCACGGCTGTGCCAGCCCCAGAAACCTATGAGATCTCCAGAAGCCGAGGCGTATCGGTGACTCAGACCTTCGTGTTATGCTGTTCAACAATAGCTTTTGTCCTTTGCCCAAAACCCTAGGCCAGTGTATTAAAAAAAAAAAATTATAAAATTATGAGATAGTTTGTACTTTCCTTACCAGCCTGTGCCAGCTTCGGGTGCTTTATTTATTCAAGGTGGGGAGGCAGGGAAGGCGGGGTGGAGTGGGGGGCAGACAAAAAGGAAAAGAAAAACAAGGTAGAACTCGGACAAGGCCCAAGAAACGTTTGAGCCTCAACAACAAACTTTCTTTTGTTTCCCCAGTGGGGAGAAAAAAATAAGGAGGAAAAAATGCAGAGGACCAGTTTGAACCGAATAAAACGCCTCACGTTTTGTGCGTGGGGTTGCCTCTTGCAGGGGGGTTTGCCTTTTGTTTGTGGAACATAGAAAGCTATTTCGTGACACTCATCTCTGGGCTAGAACTTGACGGGGGTGGGAGTGGAGGGACCCAGGCAGAAAGGGCCGGAGCAAGGACGGCCAGGTTGGGCTCTGGTGAACATGAACGTTTCACTTGGCTGTTCTAGCCAGTACCGCCCAACTGCCAACAGCCTTTGCCCTCACTTCCGGTTGGGTTTAAAGAAGTTTCCGACCTCCTGGTGTCCCAGAAGCAACTCTGTGCTAGTGTTCAGAATTTCATGTGAATCAGGGGTGAGGACAGGTTTGCCTTGTACCAGTCTGGACCAGAATGTTCCTCCCTGTGTCCATTGGAAGACATTTTAAGAATAAGATTTAGGAAGAAAGACCTTGGGAGGAGAGAATTGGGAATGGGTGTGTGTGTGTGTAGTTGTGTGTGTGTGTGCGTGATTGTGTGGTTGCATGTGTTGTACATGTGTAAAATTGTGTGTGAGTGATTGTATATGGTTGTTTGTAAGATTGTGTGAGTGATTTGTGTGAATGGTTGTGTGAAATTGTATGAATGTGTGTGACTGTGTATGTGAGATTGTGTGTGTGATTGTGTGTGAGAGATTGATTGTGTAAGTAATTATATGTGAGGTTGTGTGATTGTGATATGATTGTGGGTGATTGTGATTGTGTGTACGTGTGTCCCCTTTAGTCGTAATCACTTTTTCCCCCAGTCGTAATAGCCAGGCCAAGTAAAATTAATGGGGGCTTACATCTATTTTTTCCCATATTACCTTTTCCCCATCCCCCAAACCAGTTCTCCTAGTGAACCTGTCAGGCAGCCCAGACCCTGGGCTGATTGGCAATTCTTTCTTCAGAATTAGCTCAAAGGATTTTGTAGGAATAATCCAGGCTCTTTGGCAACAGGGTGACCAGTAAGAGAAGGAGGCTTGTGGGTTAAAGGCAGAGTCACAGCGGTCTGAGGTGGCCTGGCCTGGAACTCAGGTGCCCCAGTCTGAGACCCTGATGAGGATCCCAGCGCTGTCGACCTTATTCCAGGGCTCCCGTCTGCCCTTGCCGAGGCCATCTCGGAAGCGGATTTGCTGTCAAACCTCCGAGGCTACGTGGGCTTTAATGTGACTTCCTGATCTTTCAGTCACTGTGACCATTCCTGAGAAGGCAGCACAGGGATGATTGTGCTTGTTTTACAGATGAAGAAACTGAGGCCCAGAGAGGGGAGGTACCTTGTCTAAGATCACACAGCTAGTCAGTGACAGATTTGGAACCAGGACTGAGTCTTTGTGCCACTTGGAAACATGGTCATCTCTCCCGATGGCTCAGGGCAAGGCTGACCAGTCCCCAAGGACAAGGAATCCTGCTTGCATCCACTTACAGGAAACAAAGGGACCCTCCTGGTGGGTCAGACGCTCTGTGGCTGTGGTTAGGTGACTGGTCTTCTGGTTTCAGGGACTGTCTCTGCTGAGGAACGTGTGCTGGACGGTGAGACAGGATGAGGGGGTTCTAGCCCCACCTCTGTCACCCACAAGCAGCCACTTCCCAAGACCTCAGCTTTGCTGTCTATGGATAGAGTAAGAGCCTGGACCCAGTGGTTCCTCGTCCCTTCCTTGGACGGCGGAGCTTCCTGCCACAATCCAGAGTCCCCAGCTGCGCCATGCAGCAAACCTGTCAAACCAGAGATGCCAGTTTTCCCAGGGCTCCCATGAGCTAGCTCCCTGCCCCTTTCTTGTGCCGGGGACAGCCTTTAGAGGCTCATCAAGCAATGCCCCCGGCCCATGCCCCGTGCACCTGCTTACTGATAACTGCATGTCTGAATGTGGCTCGTGTCAGAGCCCTTTGGTTTGAGTACTCAGAGGCTGAGACGTGAGAAAATTAAGAGCAGGGGAGAGAAGTGGTACCCTGTGACAAGAGGCAGCTGTGGTGAAAGGGGCAGGCGCCATGCCCAGCGTGAGCACCATCTGGGCAGGAGGCCTGGCTTCCAGCTGTGGTGGCTCCGGAAGGGCAGAGCCTGGGAGGGATGATTTTGAAGCCACTACTATGGAGATTAAGGGGATGAGAATGTAAATCTCAAGTAAAAAGGTAATTGAATGTAATAGCAAACACTGCTCGCTCTATGTTAATTTTAGCTCTTCCCCTGGATACAAGGCGCTGTATTAGTGTTTTATTACCATTTTGTTTGCACTAATAAAATAGTAAAATTTATTTCAAGGAAGTTGAAGGATGGTTTTACAATGCAAATTTGAAGAAATTGGACTTTTCATTTATGCCTCTGCTATTTTATACCCTGACGGGTGTAAATTAGCTACAGGGACCTAGCAGACCCCACTGATGGTGACTTGGGAGGCGGGAGCCCTGGCAGAGGTTCCAGACTAGCTTAGGGCATAAAGCAGAATGCCCCACAGAGAGGCTGGGGGGACATGGGGGGTATGATTGGGTGGGACGGGGTGGTGGGTGAGGGTGTGTCAGGCATGAATGACAATGGTTGTCAGCAGACACGTCACACACTGAGCCTGCAGGGAGACACACGTGGCCTCAGACCTCAGGGCTGTGTCTTTCCTCTCTGCCCTTTGGCCTCCTTCCTGTCTTGACATTGAGCCTCAGTTAACCTGGTGAACCCCCAAGGGGAACTGAGCAACTTCTTTCCTCTGCTACTCCAAAGGAGGGGTAGACCAGGTGTCCAGTCTACACAACACCCTTTTTAAAGGGGCTGCAGGTTTAGGGGAGCCATGGGAATGTGAAAGAAAGACACTGAGCCTAAAAAGAGCCAGGGAAAAAGACCCAGGCCAGACACCAGTCTGGCAGAGACTCCCCGGCACAATCCCCTTCTCCATTCTTCTTTCTGACCCGGGCATACTTGAGAAACTGGACAAAGGATGTTTTCAAAAAGCCAGCATTTCTTCAAGTTGGACCAAATGGTAGTGTCCATGAACAAAAAAGTCTAGAGGACTGAATTTTCTTTAAAAAAATCAAGTTGTCTGAATTTTAGGGAACTGGATGATAGCACAGGAAGGTGGAGAAGGGAAGGAAAGGGATGATGAGAGAGTTTCATCTTGAGTTTTGGGTAAAGAATTCAGGTTGGTTCTTGTTTTATCCAAACCGGTTTGTTTATCTCTGAAAAATTATCAGCAGCAATGGCCCAAAGCGCTGCATTGGGGGACCAGCTTCCAAAGGGTAGGGACCCGAACAAGTGGTCTAATGTCTGGCGAGGTCTGTAGCTTGTATTGCCCTGGTTCTCTGGCTGCCTGCCTGGTGCGGGGGAAACGGTGAGCCAGTGATGCTGGTTTCCAGCCCCAGCCCTAGGTCTTGTGGGGTTTTTCTCTATGTGTTTTTGCTCCCTGTTCGAGAGTGATGTGTGTGTGTGTGTGTGCACGCGCGTGTGTGTTTAATGCAAAGATTCAAACTGTTGATACTGGCAAAGCCAGAGTTGAAAAACTGGAGCAGAAATGGCGGCAGAAGACACTTGAGGCTTCCCTTGACTGCAGGCGGTGTGAGCTCTGGGTGTTAGCGTTTTGCTCTCGGGCTGCAGGGAACTTGGCACTGGGGCAGGGGAGGGTGGGCACAGGCTCCCAGCCTCTCCTGGTGGCTCCTAGAGGGCCTGCAGGCTCGCATTTGGAGCAGAGGGGTCTGCATTGACTTGGGTGGTGGGAAATGTCTGAGGGTCAGGCCGGCCTCCAGCAGCAGGGCCAGCGTTCCATGTGATTATGTTTGGAGTAGGAAAGTTCTCCATCTGGGGCACTTGGATCAAGGGGCTATGGGTGGGATTTCTTGGGATCGTGGGGTTTAGAGGATGTGCAGAAGGCAAGGGACTCCAAGCCCGGACCCATAACAAGCCAGGAACCTCTTCCTTCCCACTGCTGGGAACACGGGAGGCCCTGTGGTTCTGAGGGGGCAGAGAGGGAGGGCCAGTGCTAGTGGAGATGGCCAGGACAGCTTTGAGAGTGTTGCTGAAAGAAACCAGAGATGAAAACATTTAAAAGTGGTGCGTCTTTTAGCTTTGGAAATGGTTCCCGATTCTCTGAGAGCAGGGAGAGTGCATCAGGCAGGGGGGTTACACTTTGGGTGGATTTCAATCCAAAACTGTAATTATATCAAGGAGCAGATGGAAATGGGAAAAGAGGATTAGTGGTGTGGCCTGCTTGGGCCTGGTGGTAGAGGTGGCAGGCTTGACCTCTGTGCTTGGATCACAGCAAAGGTGGTTTGCCCCGGAAGACCCCAAGGAACAGCCTGGGTACCTCTTCTCTTCTGGTCTACTCTTCACTCTCCCTGAGCCATCTCTGGAGAGCCGGGTCCCCTCTGAGTAGCTCAGGGCTGCTCCCCACCCTCCCTGCTTCTTCTCAACACCTGTTGTCACATGTCAGCTCCAGCCTGGAGTAGAAGGAAGGTCCATTCTGATTGATTTGACATTCTTTTCGGCATGCGGTATATGTGTGCGTGTGTTGGGGAGAGGGTGACCCTAAAGGATACCAGCAGATTGCTCTCAGAGGTGGCCAGTAAACCCTGGAAGCTAGCCCCCCACTTGCTGCTTTGTCCTGTTTGGTTTGGAGGAGCCTGTGGCCTGGGTTTCTCCTTTAGGTGGGAGAAAAGGCTGCCAGAACTCTTAGGTCTTTGGCCCACAAGCCTCTGACTCTGCCTCTCATCCCGCTGAGCCCCCTGGGGTGTGACGGTGGCATCCCCAAGTATTGTGAACCCCCAGCTCACCTTTCTCTTCTCCCTGCCCCCCTGCCTTGCACCTGTCAGCTGTTTCATTGACTGTCTGGCTTGGCTGCCACCCATCCCATCCTCCCAGGCCAGCTCCTCCCTCCCCCCCACCCCTCAGGCCTACACTGCCCCCCTTCCTGTCTCTGCCCACGTCTGTCTCTACCTGCCCGTCGCCGGCACACCTGAGGATCCGAGGCTGCCTAACGGAGTGTGGGGATGCTTCAGGGTGTTTACCAGACAGCCGGGATAAGGTATTAAATCCCGTTGCTGTCTTCCCAGGGCCAGGTTCCTCAGATGGTTTTCCAAATTCCTAATCTCAGTGCCCACATCCCTGCCCGGCCCCTGTTTGATGGGAGCCTTCCTTTCCGATTGAAGCTGAACCGAACAGACTCTGTCGTGAGGTTGGGTCCGGGTTCCTACCGGGGCATGATGACATGGAGGTCCAGCCCCTTCCTCCCTGGAGGAAGGAGGTTCTTCCCTCCTCTCCTCCTTCCTTTCTTTGGGAATCTTAGGGAGTAGGGGTCAGGATTCTGCCACCAGGTGTTCTAGAGCCTTCTTGAGTGTCCCCCTCCCCTACCAGTGTGGTCATGAGGCAGGAGCAGGTAAATGACAGCCCTTCCTGAGCCCAGCGTTACAGTTCTTCCTGCTCGAAATAAAAATGGCCAGGGTGGGGTTTTGCCCACGGTACTGAACACCCTGACTTGCCCCAGAAGAGAGTCTGCAAAGCAAACCTGTTTCTCCACGGCGTCTCTGCGCTGTTTTGGGAGCGCTAGGAAGGAGGCTTGCTCCTGTCGGTGCTCTGGGTGGACACCTGTCCTCATTAAGCTGGCCTGGCCTCTGGGGTGACAGACAGGAGGGCTCAAATGTGCCCCAGTGAACAGCGACATTGAGGCGCCCCGTGGTATCCACTTGTGATGATGGGCAGAAGCAGCTTCCGGGGGTCTTCCCTTCTCTAGGACATCTGAGGCTTGTCTCCCCTTCCTGGGATGGAGCAGGGAACTCTGTCCCCATCCTCAGCCTTCTCTCCCAGAAACTAGACCGAAAGAGGCAAATTAGCCTCCTTCACTGCCCGCTATCCCCCAAGCTGGGAACTTTCTATGAGGGGTAGAGCACCCTTCAGGGGGTGCTTGGGACTGATGGATGTGTCCTTGCTCTGAGCTGCCACGTGACCTGGCCAGACCTTTCTAGTTTCGGCTTCTTTTTCTCTGGCTCTGTGTTCCCTCTTCCTTTTCCCTCCCGTGCCCCCTCTCCTCCTTCCTCCAGGCAACCAGAGGTCTCTTGGGTTTCACAACACCGGGAGCTTCCCTCTCTCTCCAGGTCTCTTCACCTCATTCCTGCTCAGGCTCCAGGTGGCCGGCGACTCCACCCTCTTCCTGTTGCCTTGGCACTCAGCACTGCACTGGGCTTTCTCCTCTCTCCCTTCCTGAGCTTAGGGCACTGACAGGAGCAGGGGGATCTCTGGGACCCAGCAGAGAGGGCTTTGGCAGCAGTGAAGCAGGGCTGGGGCCAGAGCAAGGGGCACTGCGGCAGACTTCACGCTGGGTCCTCAGCCAGGACCCTCACTATCAAGGCTTCTTCCGTGGTCATGCAAGCCGGGGCTCCTGTAAGAGTCCTGGGTGCCAGGGTTCCTGATGTTATTTCAGGGTATTCTTTTTCTAATATGTGTTGGGCAAGGACTAAGAAGTGGAGTAGAAAAAAAGGAGGGCAAAGACAATCTGGAAGATGACATTTGCCATGAGGATGAGAAGGAGGAGGAGGGGTGGGGGAAGAGGAGGAGGGAAGAGGTGAAATTAATTCATTAGAAAAACGTGTTTGCTGGCTTTGCTTAGGCGCCTCCATTTTAAAAGTCTACGTTTACAATAAGTCGCTAATTAAAATACAAAATTAAGCACCAGCTATGTTTTTTCTTTTCCCCTTACACTTTAACTGCATGATTTTTTGTGATGTAATTTCTGGAAACACCCAGTGTACCTCACAGGGTTGATTGTTTGATAAACTAGAAGCACCTGAAACCAACCCCCAAAAATAAATATATAAATCCAGGGGGAACTTAAGGTAGATTGGAAATGACAGAGAACTGCAGACAGCACGGAACCAAAAATCCACAAGAATAATAATAATAAAAACCTTCTAAGTAAGGACATTTATCCTGCCTACCCCGAAACCAGAACTATCTGTGCATCTCAGGGAAAATAAAAAGCTGAAATGGAAACCAGATCAAGTGGGGTAATCGCTCCCTGTCCCCCACCCTCCAGGTTAGTGCTATGGAAAAAAAGCAAAAACAACTCAGAATCCTCCCTGATTCCATTTCAAGCTGGGCTCAGTACTTGCTGGGCCTTTTTCTTTCATCACGGACTTTTCAAGGGGAATTTCTTTTTTTTTTAAAATAAATTTATTTATTTATTTTTGGCTGCGTTGGGTGTTCGTTGCTGCGCACGGGCTTTCTTTGGTTGCGGCGAGCGGGGGCTACTCTTCGTTGCGGTGTGCAGGCTTCTCATTGTGGTGGCTCCTCTTGTGGAGCACGGGCTCTAGGTGCGCAGGCTTCAGTAGTTGTGGTGCGCAGGCTCAGTAGTTGTGGCTCGTGGGCTCTAGAGCGCAGGCTCAGTAGTTGTGGCTCACAGGCTTAGTTGCTCCGCGGCATGTGGGATCTTCCTGGACCAGGGCTCGAACCCGTATCCCCTGCATTGGCAGGCGGATTCTTAACCACTGCGCCACCCGGGAAGTCTTCCAAGGGGAATTTCTTCATCCCCCTTGTTCTGAACCAAGATGCAGTCCCAAGAGTGGGTGAATGGGGGCAATGACTGTCCCCCCTTGGGAAAAACAAGCCTCTCCATGCCCACAGAGGGCAGACAATATGTCCCAGGTTTGGTTGCTGGCCGAGTTCCTGGCTGTTCTAGAAGGTAGTGGGAAAGGGTGGTCCATGGTAAGAATGGTGTGTGTTGCCTTTTGCAGACAGCCCCATGGCCTGCTGCCTTCTTTAAGATGCAGACCTGGGTGATGATTGCAAAACTGCTGAGAAACCTGTCAGGAACTGACTCCAGGGTGGGGCTGGGAGGAAACTGGATCCCACTGGCAGCCTGGCTGCTGGAGGATCCTAGGCCCAGCATTGTCTGTGGGCCCGAGGCCTCCTGAGTACCGGGCATCTGGGCAATAGGAGGGTCAGGGACAGAGGGGACTTGGACCACACTGCCTTCTCCTTTCTCTGATCAAAAGCTGGAGGCCCAGCTGGCCAGGGGCCCCAGTAATCTCTTCATAAACTTCCCTCCTGGGGAAAAAGGATTTGCCTCTTTTTAAGGTCTTTTTTAAAAAGACATGTTTTTCCTGATTGTAAGTCATGCTCATGGCTCATTGGAAAATACAAAAACCTGTGAAGAAAATAATTTTTAAACATGTAGTGTAGTTAAAAGTACAGGTTAGGTGAACAGAGTGACTTGGGTTTGAGCCCCAGCTTTGCCCCCCAGCGCTGTGACTCTTGGTAAGTTACTTAACATTGTTCAACCTCGGTTTCCTCATCTATAAAGTGGGGATAACGATCGTATGTATCTTGGAGGGTGGGGAGGATTCAGCGTGATGATCCGTATGAAATATTGAGCACTGAGCCCGACACACAGCATACTTGAACATTAACTATTTCTGTTATTGTAGTTAATAATGATTGTTCTACTGCCTTGAGATAATAGGCTTTTTAATTTTTTATATCGATGAAATTCTCTCTCTAAACCTGTGCTGTCCAATACAGTAGCCTCTAGGCACATGTGGCCATTTAAACTTAAACTAAAATTAAATAAAATTAAAAATTCAGCTCCACAGTCACACCTGCCACATTTCGAGTGCTCCATAGCCACACACGGCCAGCGGCTACCGTACTGGATAGCGTCGAAAGTTCTACTGGACAGCATTCTAAGCGATAGAGTCATATGAGTTCTGTCTCCCCAGTTTCCTGCTTTCTGTACTTGTCTGTTAATGGCTGCATAGTGGTCCACGATATGGCTGAGTCGCACTTCTTATTGGTTTCAGTCTTTGTTCCTGGGATGTTGGAGCATCCTTTGGGCTCTGATTGGGCCCTCTGGGGTCGCCCTTCCCGGCACTGGTGATGTGCCGCTCTCTGATTGGTGCCAGGCAGCAAGGCATTCTGGGAGGAGCAGGGCCTCACGTGCTGATTGGCTCCCAGTGGTGGTGCCAGGGCAAGGGGCGGGGCTCTGTTCCCCCCCAGTGGGCCCTGTCAGAGCAGGAGGGGGCTGCCCCTCTCAGCCCCCCGTGCGTCCCCTCAGGCTGGCTCATCCACACCCTTCACCTCACAGGGCGGAGACCAGGGAGAGGAGGGACGTGCTCGAGGTAGTAATAATGAGCAATCGTGACCCGCCTCCACTGACCCGAGGGTCCCAGGTGTTCCTAGGAGCACCCCCAGGGAACCCCCCAGGAGAGGGTGGCCTTTCTTGGTGGGGAGCGAATGCCATGGTTGGGGCTGGCCTGGCTCCCTGAGGCCTGCGCAGACCTCCAGGGCCTGGTGAGGGTCTTCAGGCTTCTGGAAGGGCCCTGACTGAAGAGGGTTGTGAGATTCCAGGGAGGGAATGCCAGGGTCCCAGGTCGGGGGCAGCTCCAGAAAGACCCTGGAATGGCGGGTGACCATCCTGTGACTGGGGTTCGTGGAGTGAGCGTCGGGATGCCGGGGTGACGCCGGGGTGGTGGTCCAAGCCTCTCTTCCAGCTGGGCGGTCCACACCCTCCTGGGTGGCCAAGGGCAGAGTTCTGGGTGAGGGGCTGTGGGCAGGGCAGGCTGGATAAGTAATCCCCGGGGCAGTGGGCAAGACAGATAGGGAGAGCCGAAACCGGACCTGCTGATGTGGCCCTTTCTGCTTGCAGCGGATCATAAAATATGGCTCAGATTTTCATTACGGGCTCTATCGATTATCTTCTGGGACGGATGAATTATAGAGAACATTAAATTTTTTAAAAAAAGCAAGGGAGAGAGGAAATATCTGAATGAGTTTGGGTGGTCGATGGCAGAAAGGGCTGAGCCACCAAGCCTGTGTGACCTCTGTCTCCGAGCAGGGTGAGAACCAGACGGCTCAGGGTGGACAGCCTCTGACTGCAGCTCTCAGCCTCCCAGGCCTCCTGGGCCTCCGTGGGCCGGGCCTCGCCACAGGGGAGGCCTAGGCTCTCCTCGCCTGTGCCCTGTCCCCTGCAGGAATCTGCCTAAGTTCTTAGAAGGCAGACGCTTGGGTTGTTCACAGGATTCTGACCCAGAAGTAGGACCTTTCCCAGGCTTTGGGCCTTCAGTGATGGGAGGTGGGCCCCAAACTCTGCTGCTTCCCCTCCAGGACCTCCTGATTCTGGAGAGCATCTTTTGTCTCCTGGGGTCAGGACTGGGACAGGACCTCCTGAGGAATGTGGATACCTGAGCCCGTTGGCCATCTCAGCTTTCCCCTACTTCTTGTTCCTTCCATCGGCAGTCACTGGCTTGGAGGATTTCCGTTTTCCTTTGTAAGTTTGGGGAAAACGCATCTGGGTTGCACTGCTGTGCATCTAAGTCCAGTCTGGAAAGAGAACCTCCTGGAAGCTCATCATCCCTCCCTTGCTTCCTCCCCACCGGCTTCCCTCTCCCTCTCCTTGCCAAGCAGCGTGTTGCGCAGGTGTCAGGCAGGCCTGGGTTCAAATCACTTCCCGGTGTGTGACCTTGCGTGGGTCACATCCCTCTATGAGTCTTAGTTCCTCAGCTGTCCAATTGGGATAATAAACTGTCTCATTGGATTCTTGTGATGATTACATGCATTAATGTATTAAGGTCCTTGGTACATAGTACTTAATAAATGTGAACTATTATTATTTTCCTCCTCTACAGGGGCAGAGGCTGGAAACCTTTCCCCCGTTCTCTTCATTTAGCCCTTTTGATTGATTTTATTTATTAAGTACTTATAGCACGTACTATGTGCCAGTTACTTTTCTCAGCATGCTACACATAATACATTATTTTATCCTCATAACTGTATGCAGGAGGTACTATTATTATCTCCATTTTATTGATGGGGAGACTGAGGCACAGAGAAGTTAAAGTAGTCTGCCCAGGGTCACACAGCTTGTAAATGGCAGCCTGGCTCCCAAGCTTGTACACTAAAGCACTAAACCCCTGCTGTCCCGGTGATCTGGGGGGGTGGCATGTGTGTGCACACGAGTGTGTGTGTGCACACTTGAGTTCCAACAGCCCTGCCCTTGGTGGTGGTCTCTGGCTGACCCTACTTCCTGACCCTCTGTACTAGACGTGGCTCCCTCAGCTCCTCAGTGACCCCAGCATTAAGCGGGGCCCTGTTCTGGGTGGAGCTTATGACCCCATGCCCACACTGCCCCCCTCCCACTGGCTTTACCTAGGCTACTGTGAAAAGGTGGTGGTTTCCATGGATATCCGTCTCCCTCTGGTGACACGCCCTTTTCTGTATAACTCCGTTCCCTAGAGTTGATTGTTTTTGGCACACAGCTCTGTAAACTCATCCAACAATTAAAAAGGGGGGAGGGGTGGGGCAAAAAGGAGACAGACGGTAACTGTGGGGTGAGTGACACACAGGAGGGGCCTCTGGTGTGTGGGTTCCCTCTCTGGCCCCTGTCGGCAGCAGGGCAGCACCGTAAGTGCAGAAAGCCACATAACCAGCTGGCCCGGAGTTCCGCCGGTGGAGTTCTGAGAATTCACAACTCCACATGTTTCTTTCCATTTGAGCTGTGTTCTTGCCCCATTTATTCCTCTCTCAGGAATCTAAAGGGGCCCATTCTCGGAGCCACCGTAGCCATCTCCAGAGGCCACTTGAAGCCATGAGATGCCAGCTTGGACCAATTTGAATATTTGCTGTCCTTGCTTTGGTTGTGTATGTGTTTGCCCTGTTTGTGTACCATCAAATACCTGCTGCGTTGGGCGTACCCATCGTAGGCTGTGTGAGATCACAGATGAAAAATGCAGTGAAAAACACTTTCGTGCCACGACACATCATGTAGGATTTTTGTATTAAGATGTGGATTTTTTTATTGTTGTTTTTTTTTTTTCCCTTTTCCATACAGCCCTGAAGTTGGGCAATGTGCACGTCTGCGCTTTTGTTTTCACTCCAGGTGGTTTATGAAATCTGCTCATTAGGGCTCTGTCCTCTCCCCGCCCAGCCTGATCTTCCACCCCTTTATCCTCTCGGGTATAGATCTTTTCCTGCCACCCCCCCAGTGTCTTCTCGCCTTTGGGGAGATGATGGGTGCCACCCCGCCCCCCCCCCCCCCCATTGCACATTCATCCAGTGAAAAGCAGGGGATCTTGTGGCCCTGCTTCTCAGTCCTGCATCTCTGAGGCAGGTGTTCATTGCAGTAGGAGGTACCGCTTTGGGGGAGGTAGCCGAAATCTCTGTGTACCCACCCACCCCCCGGGTAAAGCCGCTTAGCTTACCCTTTGTCTGGAGAGAAGAAATAGAAGTTGTCCCGTGCCCACAGGGCCTCCTGACTTAGAGTGGCCCTCTCCCGACTGGCTGCCTTGTCCTTATCCCATCAGGTGACAGCGTTGGGTGGCTCAGCCCCCTCTTTCGCCAGGAGGTCACGCCCACAGCTGGGACCCTGTTTACCAGGTGGATCCAGGGGTTCCTCCTGCTCACCAGGTGCGTCACCGTAGGCCTCACCTCCCTCCAACCTGCCGCCCAGCCGGAAGGAAGCGCCTAAGCCTGGCCTTTGCCTTCCCTCTGGTTGTGATCTCTGAGTGCTTTTGGGTGGCTCTGGGGGATTTGATGGAGACCTGTTTGGAGGTCAGGAGAACTGAGATTCAGGAGGGGAAACAGCATGGGGTGTGGGTGGGTGCTGAGGTCATGGGTGGGGATGAAGAGGAACTTTCAAGTGAGTTGGGCCTTGGAGTCTGTCAGCCCGAGTCCAGGCCTGGGTCCAGCACTTGCGAGTTGTGTGACCTTTGGCAAGTCCCTTCGTATCTCTGTGCCTGCCCTCCCTAATCTAGCCACAGGGATCATAATCCTTCCTACTTTGTGTTGTAAAGATTCAATGAGATCATACAGCACTCAGCATGTTGCTTGGTGAATAGAAGGCGTCCAGAAAAAGAATATCATTACTTCTCACATAAGCCTATTGGCAGAGGGTGTGCCCTCCACTCCCAGCATGTTCTCTGGCACATAGTAGGTGCTCAGTCAATTCTTACTGGAATCAGCTGGAGAAGGGTCAAGTAACCAAGCGGTCTCCTTGAACCTGAAAGTTATTAATTCACGGTGTTGATGGAGGAGTCGGGAGAGCCCAGGACACAGGTTGGGGCTTAGGGAAGCTAAACAGAAGGGAGCGTGAAAATAGGTGATGAAGTTTTCTGTCAGAGGAGAGGGATGAAGCTGAGCCAGGCCCATCTGATTCTGACATGAAATCAGGGACTAGTTCAGTTTCACAAACACACTGCCCACTGTGGGCCAGCTGTTGTGCTAAACGCCGGGGACGCAACGATAATTAAGACCTGGTCTCTGCCCTTGAGGAGTTAAAAATCAATGGTGGAGACAGACTTGTGAACAAATGACTTTAGTCCAGTATGGATTTAAATGCCACAGGGAAGGCTGCATGAGGAGCAGAGTAGAGGGGCATATGGGCCTGCTTGGGGTAGATTCTGGAAGGTTACCTTGAAGAGACTTGGAAGAAGAGGGTGCTGCTAGTCGAGAGCGTTTCTGGAACACTCTTATCGCCTTTCACGTCTCTTGTTGATCCCCCATGTCTGCTAGGTAGGAGGGAAGAAGGTGTTATCTCCACTGGACGGGCGAGGAGATGGGCCCTGGGGAGAGTACATGGCTTGTCCCAGGGCCTACAGTGACTTAAGCGGCAGAACTGGGACTCAGATCCCTATCTTCTGATTCTTGGCCCAGTGTTACTTCCGTGCCTGCACCTGGCTTCTCACCCCTTCACCCCAGAGCTGCTGGCCAGAGAGCTCCGTCCTTTGGGCTGTGCACCTACTGACCAGGATTCTTGCTGCTGCCGTGGCCCTGGGGCCTGTGCTGTGGGAGGGCCCTGTCCACGACAGGCCCTGTGGCCTGCGCCCCGGTTTGGTAACTGGGTCAGGCTGCTTGGCTGGGGACAGTCCTGGAGCAAGGCCGCACCCTGGCAGGGCTGGAGGATGGCAGGAGTGAGGAGGATAGAGGAGGAGGAGGAGGAGGCCTGGACACACCCTTTATTCAGTTGTCCTTGATGCCAAAGCTGAGAAGGTTCCTCTGCCTTGGGCAGGCCCCTCGTCAGCTGGCAGAGGCCGGACAAGGACCCCACCAGGGTCTGGAAGACCCTCTTCCCCTGTAACTGGAACCCCCTTCTGAGCAGGACGTAAGACCCTGGTATCATTCATGTTCACCATTTATATGTGGTCAGACTCTGGTCTTTCTAGCTCTTTGCCTTTTCTCTGGGGAAACGTGTATGCCTGGAAGCGGGGGGAGTGTCAGCCGGCTGTATAAGCAGCTGGCTGTCAGGTAGGGTAGCAGTCATTCTGATGGGATATGGGAGTGGAGCACCACCCCCCCCAGCAGAAGTGTGTTCTGGGGGTGGGGATCTGTAGGTGGTCAGAGGCACCCCTTCCTCCAGCTCAGAGATGTTTGGTCGGTGGGTGGGCTGCCCCGGGCTTTGGGGATTCTGGACCAACAGTCAGGGGAGTGTCAGAGCCCAGAGGAGTGAGTCTCCCAGTGGCCCTGAAGTTCCCATTAAAGTGTTTTTTCCTCTTTTTTAAAGAAAAAAATATTCCCAAACTGGAAAACAAAGGAAATCCACTTCCCCCAAATCACACGAAACTCACATTAGGGGCCTGGCGGGAATCCATGGAAACCAGGAAACCCGCTGTTAACCCTGTATGGTGCTAAAGGGTGGGGTGGGACCTGGGCTGCTCCAAGCCCGGGACCACTGTTGCAGGCCCTCCCCGATGCTTCTCCCGGGGAGCTGGTCTCGGTGGCACTGCCCAGAGCGGAGGTAGGGTGGAGCTGATGCTGGAAGCTCTTGCCTTTGAAGCACCAACTCCCCCTTCCACTCATGGCCCAACCTTAGGAGGCAAGAGAGGAGGGGTTCATGCACTCCAGGGAGGCCCCAGGGGATCCAGGGGCTGGGCCAAGTGGGAGAACCTGCCAGGCAGCTGCCCACACCGTGCCACACTGTGGAATCGGGGCCGAGCCCACTCACAGGCTTTGGGAATACACAGACCAGGCGCGGTGGGTACTGCAGTGCCCTGGCAGAGGGGGAAGGAAAGGACTGGCATTTCAGCCGCCACCTTCCCTCATGCCAGCCTTGTACGCAGGGTGGGTGTGCGAGCAGACGGACAGCGCCCTCGGGGTTCCTGCACCCCACTCTCACATCCATGAGGCTGGGACTCCAGGCCTGGGAGGTTGGTGTGCCGAGGTTGGTGGCGGTGTGTCTGTGTCTGCATGCACGTGGGCTAATTTTTCTAAAAAGGCTGAAAATATTTACAGGTTTGAAGTTGAAACGCAAACAGGAAAAGCCCTTTAAAAAGTGAGTGTAGTGGATATTCAAAACAGGAATCACCATGGAAACACCACAATATTTGCTTAAATTGACACAAAGGTTGCCGGTAGCAGGGCACCAACTTTCTTTGGCCACATAGTTTTGGCTCAACGCCTATCACA
This sequence comes from Balaenoptera ricei, assembly GCF_028023285.1. Classification (NCBI taxonomy): domain Eukaryota; kingdom Metazoa; phylum Chordata; class Mammalia; order Artiodactyla; family Balaenopteridae; genus Balaenoptera; species Balaenoptera ricei. The sequence continues at coordinate 8,253,706 of NC_082639.1, read as the reverse complement.
ATGGAATCTCACCCTCTTTTCTTTTTTATGAGATGTAAGGTCACAGTACCAGAGTGGGGAGGGGGAAAGAAAGAGAAGTAGCCAAAATCACCATCCTGGTAGCTACGGGGACACCTGTTGATTCCATTTTTAGAGACTTCCATAAGGCCATCAGGGGGTCATGGGAGCAGCTGGGAGCTGGTGGAGGGAAAGTCTGGAGGGAGCAGGAGGTTGGGGAGGTCAAGGGTTAGTTTGGTTGCGTGGGTCTGATCTGGTTTCCAGTGTCAGCTTGATTCACTGTCAGGCTGACCTTTCACCTCAGGTGCCAAATCTAGGGTGTGGTCACTCTGTTGTTACCTGGGGTGGCACCTGATTGGCCTATTTTTGTTTCTACCTGTTTGATTCTTTTCCTAGGTGCGACGACTGCATAGCAGTTGGCTAATAATTGTGCAAAGGGTGCATTTGTTGTAGGGTCAGGCATGGCACGTACCACGGCAATGCCATCTGCAGATTGGTAGGCAAGGTCCAAGAATCTCTTACCTTGCTGGCCTGTTGCCGGGCAAGGTGTCCGAACCTTACCCTCCATTGTCCTTCTCTCTGAGTAGCTTTGTGGGTCTCAGTTGTAGCCTAATAATCTGTTTTCCTTTCTCCTTTTGGTAGGTAAACAGACCTCGCTGAGTGAAGGCAAAGACCCTCTCCAGCCCACCTGCCTTTCCCGCTGTTACGGCGTCGACCCGTCCTGTAGAAGGGGGTCCTGCAACTCTTGTGGTGTGTGTTGGAATGGACTTCGGACCCCGGCTTCTTGGGATGCAAAGGTAGCTGCTCCCCACTCCCAAGATGCCACTGGGAAACGTGGGTGGGAGCTGTGATTGACCAGGTCAGGGCTTCCTTCTTAGGGGAGGGACTGCGTAGGCCTTTCTCAGCGGTGGTAGCTTAGCCACCCCAAGTGAAAGTGAGAATTTGCAAATTCGAGAAAAGAGCAGGGGCCTAGGAACAGGATATCTGCATTTTGGCCCTGGCTCTGCTGTCGACTCACTGCTTTTTCCCCTCTGGACCTCTGTTTCCCCACCTGTAAAATAAAGAGGTTGGAATAACTGACCCTGAAGAATTCTCCCAGCATTACCATTGTATGACATTGAATGGTGCCAGCAGCGTGCAGGTACTCCGGGTGAGGCCTGTGCCCTGGCAGACACTACTCCTGGAGCTACGTGTCAGGTCATTTATGAACATCACCTCTGGGAACGGTAAGTCCAGCCTGTCTGTGTGTCCAGCGGCTCCTGCTCTGCTCTGAGCTCATGCATGACTTGTTGGGGCTCTCCTGGTGGCGCGCCAGCCCAGGCAAGACCCTCCTTAGAGAAGAGGCCACAGGTATCTTTTGACCCCGGCTCAGAAGTAGCCCTTGCTTAAGGCAGGTACTTACGCCTGGGGTGGGTAGTCTATAGGTCTGGTACTGTCAGATATTTACCTGCAGGTGTCAAACTTGGCAGTTCTTGGGGTGGAGGGTTGACACACAACAGGTGACTTACCACGTATTGATCATTAGTCAATATTCTCTTAAGATCCGGAGGGAACTGGCCCAGAGGGGTTGGGCGTTGGTAAAGTTGATGGACAGCGTCTTAGGGTGGGGGCTGAGGCTGAGGGCCTAGAGCGTGGCTGGGAGGGCAGGGCTGGGGGCTGCTTCTCTTGTGTGTGCCAGGCTGGAGTCCGCAGCCCCAGCTCACCCACCTGTGCTCTCCCTCCCATGGGCGCCAAGGGCAGACATGTCCTGCCCCTCCCTCCAGTGGCCAAGTGCTGCAACTCTGGACTTTGAACTTGCAGGGAGGAAGCACTTGCAGAGATGGGTGCCTTGGTGCCCACTGGGGTTTGAGTGGTCCCCAGAGCTGCAGTCCTGGTCATTTCGGGCCATGCCACCTCGGGAACTAGCAGAAACCCTGGATAAGGCCTAGAGATTTGCAAATCAGATGTAAATGTGGCCTCTGGTTGTTGTGGTGGAGCAATCGTGTGTCTGAGACTCTTCTTCCTGGTGTCCAGAATGCGATCACCGTCCGGGAACTGGTCCATCCACATTTAAGATGCACGGCTGTTGTCCCCTGATGGCGATGGGGCCGTGTAGACTGTTGGTTGTGCAGCCCTCTGGCTGGGTCAGCACCGGCACCTGTACTTCTCTGCTCCTTCCTGGGCTCTTCTTGCTCGACTCTACTTCCTTGATGATCACGGGTCTTAGGATGGCAAGCCCACGCGTCTCTGAGCCTCTGGATGGTCTCCCCGGCTCCCTGCACCCTGTGCGCGAGCAGGTTGCCAGAGTGCCTGTGGAACCCCTTTCCAGGGGGCAGTGTTTGCCGGTTCTGTCCTCAGTGGCAGGCTTTTTGTTTTTTGTTTTCTTCATTCCCTCGGCAAAACACGCCCATTAGTTTTTCCCTTTCTGAAGTTTCCACTCACTGTTGACTCCCAGGGGCCGTGCCAGCTGGGATTTGCACCCGGCATGGGGTATGGGCTCCACGAGTCCCCTGGGACTCCCGCATCCTGGCACCGGCCATCTCGGGCTTGATAATGAAGCTTGGGAACTCAGAGGGCTCCAAGTGGGAATGTCATGGCCGAGCCCCTTCTCACTCACCCGGCCCTTTGGTCACAGGCTAGGGTCCTGTGTGGCAGGGGTGACCCATGGCCTCAGAGGTGGCCTGCCTCACCACACCAGAGTGTGGGCTTGGGGCAAGTCTGTGCTCAGGCCTGGTCTGCAGGCCTGATCCTGTCTGACTCAGATTCTCCCTACTTCTGGCTACGCCACAGAAGATCTGGTTATGTTTATTCAACAGTTACGGAGGGCCTGGTGTCTTCCGATCACTAGGAACAGAGTGACAAGACGACCGGCTCTCATGGAGTTCTGGTTGGGTAAGCGGACAACAAACAAACCCACAGAAAGCAACAAGGAAATCATTCGTGCGGAATGGAAATGGATGAGGTGTTGGGAAGTGACTGGGCAGTCAGAGGAGGCTCCTTGGAGGAGGCGACAGTTAGCTGAGATGGAAGGATAGGAAGTGGACAGCCATCCGAAGAGCGGTGGAATATTTCAGCAGGGGAGGACTAGTCTGGAGGAGCTGAGGCCGAGAGCTCAGGGAGCTCAGTGGACAGAGAGAGGCCCCAGTGCTGGGAGGTGGATGGGGTGGGGCTGGGGTATGTAGGACGTGATGTGCCAGGGGAAGTTGGGACTTTATTCTTTGGGTGACAGGCAGCTGCTGGAGGGTTTCAAGCAGGGAGGTGAAGTGATCTGATTTTGTTTTAAAAAGATGGCTGGGGCTGCCGTGGGGAGAAGATTGGCGGCAGCACGGGCAGAGACGAGGAGGCAGCTGCCAGCGTGAGAGTCTGAACTCAGCCACCGGGTTAAATTCTGGGACGGGGCTTTTGGTGATTTTAGGAACCAAGTGGAACCTTTCTCTTCACCTGGGAATGTCCCACAGACAGGTTTTTGTTGTTGTTGTTGTTCCTTTCCTCCATTTGACATCAGTAAAAGTGGCTGAGACAGAAGGGGGAAATGGGGAGAAGGGGGCAGGGTCCATGTGTGTTTAAAGGGAGGGTGAAGTGGTCTTGCTGATGGATTGAATGGGGGAAGAAGAGACAAGACCCCAGGGTGACTCTGGCATTCCAGGCCCCCGATGCCTGGCCCTGTGTCTCCTCTCTCACCTGACAGTGCCAAGGGGAGAAGCACCACCCTGGGCGCTGTGCTGGTTGCTAAGAAAGCTTGCTGGAGTGCATTAGGCGCCCCTGGGTCAGCACCATGTGGAGGGAAGGCACAAGGCCTGCTTGTATCTGGCACCGATTTCAGCAGGGACTTTCCAGCTCACTGTCCTTTGGCCCTAAGGTGCTGCACTGAAGCCTGTTTTGTGCCTTTGCTCCACGGGTTCTGTGCTGGGTCTGAGGTTGGGCCTAGAAGCTCATATAGTTCCTCTCACTGTGGCTTTAAATGTGATCTCTGTGCCTGGGTGCACAGAACCTCAGTTGATCAGCTTTGAGAGCTGAAAAATGGGTTTGTCTTAAGACCTCCTCATTTCCAGACGGCCAGCACAGTGTCCAGCCCCAGCTCATGGGCAGGGATCCTGGCCGTCTTTCCACATGGAAAGTCTTTCCACAGTTCACAGTGTGAATTGCCGTAGGTACCTCATCAGACTTGACCTAGGCCACTGTCCCTTTTTCCAGGGATCCTGAGCTGAGGCTCCACTCTCCTGGGTCCTGGTATCATCTGCTTGGGCCAGGACAAGGCAGGCAGTCCCAGCAGCGATGCTGTAACAGCCAAGCCATCCCCGACCCCCCTGGGTGGGCGCTGCGTAGCCCAGACAGCAACCAGAGCCTGGCTGGAGTGAGTGTGAAGCTGTCACGGCCGGCTGTGGAGGCCCCAGTGAGGACTTGCCCGTGCTGGCAACATATTCGCAGCAATATGGGCCAGCTCAGCCCTCCAGGGAAGCTCTGGAGGCCTGACCTCCAGGGGAGTGACGGGAGGGAGCAGAGGGGCGGGCTGGCGATGACGTCGTGTGGGGGGTGATGGGGATGTCCCAGGCGCGCAGCTGGTGCCTCTGGCTCCAAGGGGGTGTCAACCAGTCTTCCTGGGTGTGTCTGCCGGCATCAGAACACTGGGCTGAGCCCTGGGGGAGGGTGCGTCTGGGTGGGCAGGCCTGTGTGTCCGTTTATGCATGGGAGGCTCTTCTGCTTTCTGCCTCCATGGCCTGCACTAGATCCATGGCCTTCACTCCTAACTGGACTGGACAGTTCTAACTCCGTTCTCCAGGGCTTTGATCTGGTGTGGGGCTGGCCGCTCCAGAGCCTGCAGCTGCGGTGGAGGCGTGGACGGGCGGGATCTGGAGAGGGAGGTGCTGGCTGAGGGGAGCGGGGGCCCCTGTCCTCCAGCCCCACACCGGGTGACACCCTGGATCAGTGGACTCCAAGGTCGCAGCCACTTTGTACTGGGCAGAGACGTGATGGGGAGATGGTGTGGGAAGAGTTACTGATCCTTCTGGCTTCTAATCTGTGTGAAGATTCTGCCTGGTGTTGCCGACATCCCTGCCTTGGGCCTCCTTCCCCAGTTCTCCCTTGTGCCTCCCGCCTTCCTAGCAGCGTCGGAAGCCCCTGCGTTCCACCAGGCGCAGACCCAAGGGGTGAGGGATTGGGCAAGGCTGGCAGCGCCTGCCCGCCTGGAGCTAACCAGGGTGATGTGCTCGCTCCAAAGGGGACAGCGGCCCATGGCTTTGGGAGGGTTAACATCTCGTGGACGAGGGGAGAAGCACTCAGCGCTGCCTCCGTCCTGTGACCTTGGAGCCTCCACAGGGAGAACACGCTGGCGTTGGAGAAGCAACGGCAGGTTTTGCACACGAGGGGAGTCCCAGTGGCTGGGAACGCATCGTCTTCTCTTGCACATCTTCAGGTTCCCCCGTTCTGTCTTCCCCCGGTGTCCCTGGCCTCTCTGATTCCAGAATCCACCCAGGTATAGTCCTGGTCCGGGAGAAAGTCCTTCAGCTGCCCCCCCAGGCCTCCCCACACCGTCAGCTGCTGGTTCTCTGTTAAATCTGCCTTGGGGATGGTCCCCACCTTCCGCTCACCACCCACTTTAGTTTGGTTTCTTGGCCCTTCAGGAGCAGGAGCCTTTTCTGACCCTGAGCCTTCTTCTGGTAGCCTGGGCTTGGGACCCCTGTGGCCCTGGGCGGTTGAGGGGAGGGAAGGTGTAATTAATCACTAGTTTCTTCTCCAGAAATGCTAATCGGGAAAAGCAATTAAAAGCAACTTTTTTCCCTTAGTAATCTGTGTTGAGAGCTGGTAATGAAGTTTAGGGCCGTTGTGACTCAATATTTCAGCTTCACCGACTCAAGTCAAAACAATCCAAGCCCAGGAGTTTGCCAGCAGCAGAGCTGGGCCCGGGCAGCAGCTGGGAGCCCTGGTGTTCCCCCTCGTCACCGTCGTCCCACCCCATGCTGTTTCCCGGGCAGAGAGAGTAGCAGTCCCAGCTGGTAGGGCAGGGTTGGGGTGATGAGGAGACGGGTCCCCTAGGACATCCCTGGGAGGCCCAGAACCTGGAAATGCATCTAGGGGATGCTAGGACCAGGATACAAGTAACACTTGGTGTGCTGCAGAGCCAGGGAAGGGTGGGCTCGAATAGGGTTGGGGGGGGAAAGATGGGTGTCTGGGGAGCCCACTGAGGTTGGCCAGGGCTCAGCCACATGGGACTCAGAGCCAGAAGAGGTGGTGGTCCAGATCCTGACCTCTAACCTCCGGTCATTCATTTTTCGTTTTCGTCTATTTGTCAAGCATTACTGATGCTTGATGACGCTACAAACCGGGTTGGAACTGCAGCAGTGAACCAACAAGGCAAGAATTCCTGTCCTTGTAGCATTAGCATTTTCGTGGAGGGAGGCAAATGATAAATGAGATAAAGAAATAAAGTAGATGTTGGACGGGACGTGTGTCGGGGAGAAAATTGAAGCACGTTTGGGGAATAGAATAGAATAGGGAGTGTGTGTGGCGGTGGATGGCTTGTCAGCTTCGGTGTGGCCTCTGAGGCGGGCGTCCCTGGGATGGTGACATTTGGGTAAGGACAGAAGGAAGTGAGGGAGCGAGCCACGCTAATTAATATCTGGGAGAAGAGGGTTCCCGTTGGGGAACAGCAAGTGTGAGCTCCCAGAGGTGACAGCACCCTGGCACGTTGGAGGACAGCAGGGAGGCTGGTGTGGCTGGAGTTGGGGAGATGTCGTGTGAGGTCAAGGGGGTCGGGCGGGGGCGCCCCCAGATCCTGCAGGCCTTGGAGCCATCGTGAGAACTCAGGCTTTTGCCCCGAGTGGAATAAGAAGCTTTTTGAAGAATTCTGAGTGACATGATCTGCTTAGGCACAAGCTCTTTATGAAAAAGCAAGACCCACTGTGGCTGGCTCCTGCTCTCACGGGCCATCTGCGCCCCTGTCCAGGTGCGTCTGCATGAACCCCCGAGCCCCCTCCGAGGTGCTCTCCTGAGCGGACATGAGGAGCGCAGAGGGGCTGTCAGCAATCGCCCTGCCCCAGCCCTGCCGGCCGGCACAGCCCCACCTCGGGGAGCAGTTCAGAAACGGGGTCTTGTCGCTTTAAGCCGCCCCCGGCCCGGCTTCCCTGGCTGCTTTATCTGAAGTCCAAGCGCATGTTGTTCCAGGACCGATCTGCTTTAGCTAATTAATAATCTGACAGGAGCCACCCAGGGGATTAGCCGCTGAGCCGAGCTCCACCAAGCCCCAGCAAATGAGTCCTGTACTCCTTGGGGACATGGAGGTGACTTTGGGGGGTGCGGGGAGAGGGGACCCCCACAGGTGAGCCATGGTGTTGGGCAGTGCAGTAGTGACCAGTGAGGGGAGAGGGCAGGTGGGGGACAGTTACGAACAGGGCCCCGTGAAAGGAGACTGCTGTCCCGAGACGGCGGGGATCTCTGCTCTCTAGGAGTGGGAGAGCATTGCCAGATTTAGCGAATAAAAATACAGGATGCCCGGTGAAATTTGAGTTTCAGACAAACAGCAAATCATTTTCAGTGTAAGTATGTTCCATGCAGTGTTTTGGACATACTTACACTAAAAAAGTATTAGCCGTTAATCTGAAATTCAGAGTTTGCCAGTGGTCCTGCGTTTTCTCAGGCAACCCTGAGCACCTAGGGCCAGAGGCTGTGGGACTCCCTCCCTGGAACAGCCTGGAGCTCCCTCTGGAAGAGGCAGCGCCCTTGGGGGGCTGCTTGGGGGCTTGGCAAGCAGGGTGGGGCTGGGGCACAAGGACCCCCTCACCACGGTACTGGGAGAGGAGGATGGAACAAAGGTCAGCCACCTGCCAAAGTCTCCCTCCTCTGTCTGGGCCCAGGTAGCCCTTGGCTGAGTGGACTCCAAGTTCCCTCCAAAGGCACTGTGGTCCCCGGGCTGGGGAGCAAGTCCCAGGGCCACTTCCACCAGGTGAGGCTGTCGTCTGGGAACAGTCCGTGGCGTCTCCTGAGGTCGAGGCCTGAAGTTCCTGGGGTCATCTGGGTTAGGTGGTCGTCCGCTAAGGGCATCTGCTCTGAGCCCAGGGAGAGGCCGGAGGGATGGCTCCCTGTGTGGGAGGGGGCCAGGCCAGGCCAGGTCAGGCACGAGGTCAGGGACAACAGCCTGCCCTGCGGGGCCACCTCCATGTTGTGAGGCCTCGGGGCACTGACCAGAAATACCCGTCTGCCCACCTCTCTGAGCTACCCTGAAGGCTGCCAAGCAGCCCCTTGCCAGCTTCTTAGGGAGGGTGTGCCATCCACTGGGACCAGGCTGCCTGGGATGTCACTCCAGGGGTGGGGGGCGTCTTTATTGGAAAATGTGATGGCGTCCTTACTGCTCCCTCTCGTGACCTCTCTCACCCGGGCTCCATTGCCAGGGTCAGAGAAGTCAGGGCGGCGAGAGGGGCCTGCTGCCAGCTGGTGGTAGTCCAGCTCCTGCAGCCAAGGGGCCTGATGCCAGGTGGGCACTGCCCCTGAGGTGCGAGCTCTGGCTCCCGCTCTGTCCTCTAGGAGTTAACAGCATCCTGTGTAGGGAGGCCTCTTCTCCTCCAGCCCCGGGCTGCCCTCCTCCCAGCCTTTCCCGGCACAGCCAGCTGGGGAGTCTTGTGGTGGGAGCAGAAGGGGGCTAGGGGTGCCGAGCCGGGGGGAACCTCTTTCGCTTCCCGAGCTCTCAGCCTCTTCCCCAGCGTGCCCCGCGGTTTGGCCCTGTTTCGCAAGCCGTCTGCTGCCCCTGCTGCCTCTGACCGACATCGTTAGCCTGGGTATTTATATTTCATTAACGACGTTAAGCCCAAACGGCATTAAAAGCAAAGCTGGTGATAAATAGCTTATTAATAAACAGGGAGTGCTCCGTGCTGCCTGGCCTCTCCCAGCCCTGCATTAACCCTTGCTGCCCCAGATGAAGATGCTTCACCCCAAAGATCATCCCCGCGAAGATGGGCCCAGAAGAGCCGGTCACCTGTCTGCATTCTCCTGACAGCTCTGAGGTCAGTGCCTCTTGGATCCTGGGCGGGCCAGTCCTGGGTCACTCGGGCTCACGAAACCCGGCCAAACCCCTCACAGCTTCTGATCAAATCATCATTACCCTCTCCTCACTAGTTTTGATTCTGGGCATAAAAAATTCAGGAAATGTGGCTTTCTGGGCTGTAAGCTCAGATCTTCCCCATTACTTTGGAGCGCTGTCTGAAAGGAAGCTTACAGAATATTTCGAATCAAAAAGAGTGATGCTTATGAAAATAACAACAACAGTCATGATCTCAGCGGACGTGTCCTGAGCGTAACTGTGAGCAGGCCTTCTGCCCATCACACCACGTGCACCAGCTCCCGGCCACCCCAAGGATCGTCCAGCTCAGGCTCATTTTTAATGTGGGAAAACCGACGCCCAGAAAAGTGAAGCAGGGTCTCCAGCTAGAGCCCACGTCACACAGCTGCTGGCACCGGGGCACGGGCTGCCGAGCGATGCTGGGCTCCAGTCCTTGTGCAGTCTCCCCCGAAGCAGGACCTGTTGCAGAGGGCCATCCCGCCTCCTGGGCCTCGGACCTTCCAGGGCTTCTCAGCCGCTGCTCCAGCCTTGCTTGACTCCGACTCCTTGCCCTTGGGACCCCACTGCTCTGTTACTCTGCACCCCTGCCTGGGCCCCGTGTGCCTGCACAGGCTGGCCGTCTAGAGGGCACAGCCATGCACCTTGCAGGCCACCACCCCTCCTCGGACCTAGAGGTGCCAACAGAAAGCCAGTGGAATGTCCGTGGTGCTGTAGAGGCCCCAGTGGGCTTCTGCTTCTGGTTGGAGCAGCTCCTATGAGGTGCCCTCCTGCGGGGGAGGGGGTACCGGCCAGGCCTTATTTGTTTGGGGTTTTAAGTTGGAGTCTCTTGGATGTAGGGCCATCTCTTAACATTTCCAAGAAATAGGGGCAGACTCAGCCCTGGGTCCCACCCGCACCGATCCCACTCCAGCTCCCTAACTGAACTGACTGAAGGCAGGAGGAGAAACTGGAACCTGTCTGAACTTCGGCCCCACCTAGAACTCTCAGTCCTGCAGACCTGAACCAGGGTTCTCATTGTCCTCCCTGCCCATCTGGGGCTATCTGGGCCCAGGCCTGGCAGAAGGGGAGAAAGGGCTCTCTCGGGGTTTTGCAACACAGAAGGGAAAGACGGAGGGGAGCCTGAGGGGAAGATGCCGTGTGGTTCCAAGGGGAGGATGGCGGTAGAGGGCGCGTCGCTGGGACCATCTGGTTGTGTCTGGTGAGCACCTGGGGAGGATGGAGAGCTAATTAATTAGCGGGACTCCTGCAGCCTCTGCCGGGGGCCTGGACTGCTGCTCTCAACACATTCCCAAGCTGGGAAGGAAGTTGGTGAGCAGAAGCCACAGGGCTCCTCATCCAAGAGGAATTCCACTTATCCCAGTGGATGGAAGTCTGACCACCCCCCGCAGAGCAAAGCAAGCGGGAGGGGAGCGGGCAGGGAGGCCCTTCCTGACTGACATGATAACTGGGACTGCCTCAGAAGGTCGGATTCACTCCTGCTTCTCCTCCTGGGAAGACCTTCCAGCTTGCTGTGGCCGTGCAGGCCTCGGACATCCGAGCAGGGCATGGCAGGTGGCTGGGAATGGGGTCATGCTTGTCACCTACATTACACTTGGCGTACATTAAACCGGCGCCCAGAGAACCCAGTACAGAGCAACAGGGGAAAAGAGGTCAGCCGGGCCTGCCCCTGCCTAGATCTAGTGGTCAGACGGGAGAACTAGTTGGGAGAAATGTGTGATGGAGAGAGACAGACTTTGGAACCAGGCCGACCTGTGTTGCAGTCAGGCCCACCGTTCTGTAGATGTGTGGCCGTCACTTCACCACGCTTAGCCTCAGCGTCCTCCCCTGTAAAATGGGCACGGTAGTACCTTCTTTGCAGGGATGTCATCTCTAGAGTGCCTGCGACAGGGCCTGGGACCCTTAGATGCTGAATGAGGGGTAGCTGCCCCCCTATTGCTGTTAGACCTACTCCTAATCTGTTGTGTTAAAGTTCTGTTTGAGAAAGGGGAGAGGAAATGGCTGAAGAATGCAATGTATAATACAGCAGGGCACGGCCTGCCACTCTGGCTGGGAGGCCAGTCCACTCAGTGGGCATTCCGGAGCCTGTCCTCCTGTGCTCGGCTTCGAAGGGGCAGGAGCAGAGGAGAGCCTGTGAAAGGGAAGCACAGCGTACCCCACTGTCAGCGAGTGCCCGTTCTCAAGGGGAGCCACGTGTGGGTGTGACACCTCCGGTTCCAGGCAGCTGTGGGGAGCAGGACAGGGGTCTGCAGCGTGGTTGCCCCTGCTGCCTCTGATGCCAGCTGCGGTGAGGCAGGGTCTCCCTCTCCCCCACTTGATCGTGCCCACTTGTAGCGCACTGGGCTTTGGTTGTGAGCCCACGTCACCATCCTGCCACCGTGAGAAGGCAAGGACCGGGACGCCAGCGTCTGCTCCCTCCTTCACGTGGGCTGGGATGTGTTCTCCTCCTGGGCTCCTTCGCAGACTCTGGGTGGCATGCCTCCCTTCTGCCCCTGGGACCTGGCCTTTGTTATAACATCAGTGGAAGCCATTGCTTCCGCCACATCTGGCACATGCTGGTCTTGGCACTTAGCAAGTTCCCCCCACCTGTGGGATTTGATTGGCCCACTGGGTTCTGTTTGTATGAGAGGCAAGAGCTTGGACACCCACCCTCTGCTGGCCGCCACCTTCCCAAGCATGGCGTATCCTTTTCTTCCCAGCCCCACCCTTAGTCCAAGGTCGCCTGTGTTCTTCAAAGGCCAGAGGCCGGATGGGGACTTGGGAGGGGGTCATGGAGTGGCTGGTGCCTCCTTGCTTTCCTTGCCTTGGTGGAATGGCACAGCGGCTGGGGGTTTCTGCCACATGCCACTTGTCACCCAGAGGATTTCTGAGAGCGCACCTCTGGTTAGGAGGGTCCCTGCGGGGAGAAGCCTGCTTTGCCCACAGGATCTCAGAGCCACCCAACTCCACACGGGCCCAGGAGAGGGGCTGGGGAGAGGGGTCGCAGCCTGAAGACAGCTCCAGGGAGTGGGGAAAGTGCTACTGAGTGGGAAGGTTGGTCAGCGGCCAAGGAGCTGGGCCTTGTGGCTCGATGGGCAGATCTCTGAGTGGGGCAGAGTCCACTCCACACCCAAAGCTTTCTCCTTTCCTTGCTGCCTTGACCGCAGGGCTGGCAGGGCTGGTAGCTCACTTTCCCCTTGGCCCACGGCGCTCTGACCCCAGGCCAGCCTCCATGGGCTGGAGCATAGGGAGGCCCTGGGAGAAGGACCCAGGACCAGGGCTGGCCCTTGCTCGGGGTGTACAGTGCCCTCTTGGCTCCGTGCCAGCCCCCACAGTGGGCAGTGCCTGCCTGTTCAGGGCACACTCTGATGCCCGTCACAGGCAAGGGTAGCCTTCATTTGAAGCCACTGGACTTGAGGGGAGGGAGGAGACCACATGCATATTCCTTCCTCCGGGAGCCTTCGCCTACTTTCATTTTCTTTTCGCCACTGTTTTTTCTTGGGGTCTAATTAAAGACTTGGAGCCACTTACAGCCTGCGGTTGGCTTTTTATTTGGGTCCTTGGCAATTACCTCCTGCCCTAAAATAAGTTTCAGCGGAGCAGGGGTAGGAGTTTTCTTTTTAGCCAAGTTCTCAGCTTTAATTTTGCCGTGTGTATGTGTGTATGCGCGCGTGTGTGTGACGAAGTGTAAAGAGGCCTTTCCTTCGTCCCTTTTCCAAATCCTACCTCCTTCTCACTGTCCCCATCTCAAGTGTCCTGCGGCCAAGGCCGAGCCTGGACAGCAGGAACAGTACGTCCTCAGCATCGCCCTGCCTGGAGGCAGCTCTGTGACAACAGGCAGGTCAGCTGCTGACTCTGTCCCAGTTTCTTCACCTGTGAACGGGGACAGCAGGGCTGGGCCCGCCAGAGGCTCCCCTGCTATGCTGCTCTGGAAGGAGACCTCTTGCCACAGTGGAGTAGGTCATCCCTGGGGTGTGGGAAGCAACCACCAACGCCAACAGGCCGTGCTTTCCCCTGCCGGTCAGCACGCCTTGTATTTGAATAGGAGCGTGTAATCGTGTTCCCCAAGCTCTCTCCCCGCTTTACCCTCCTGGTCCTCCCGGCCACCCTGAGAGCAGCGTGATCACCCCCACTTTATAGACGAGGCTCCCTGCAACCAGAGATAATTAGTGGCTTTTCTGATGTCACTTGGCTTCTAGGGGATAGAGCCTTGGGATTCAAACCCAGGTCCTCTGATCTTCCAAAACCCACACCCGGAACCAGCTGCATAATTTGCGGGACCCAGTGCACAATAAAAATGCAGGGCCCCTCCTTCTAAAATTAAGAATTTTACGATGGCAGCTGTAGGACATTGAACCAAGCACGTGCCCTTCTGAGCGTGGGGCCCTGTGTGACTGCGTGGATTGCCCGCCCAGCAAGCTGGCCCTGCCCACACCCCCTTGAATCGCCTTCACCTGTTTGCCTCTGTTCCCACCTGCGTGGTGAGGGGCAGGGAAGTTACATAGGGGCCACCTGTGTTCTGTGTCCCTGGCCTCTGCGGCTTTTCCCTGCAGATGCAGTGCTCGGGTCCTCCCCGGTCTTGGCCTGTTGAGGAAGCACTGTACCTTAGCATGACACAGGCTTTCTGGGGTTCCCTGAGCCTCTTAGGGTCCTCCAGGCCTATTTAAGGCCACTTGAGACTTAAGGTCAGTCAGAGGTGAGGAAATCAAAAAAAAGGACAGAGAGGATTTAGCAAGAGCTCTCCTTGGGTGGAGGGTGCAGATTTGGGGGGATCAATCCTTCCAGTCCCATTCAGGAATTCTACAAGGTCTCTGTCAAGTTTAAGCATCAGGTGACCTGCCAAAGTATCCAGGTCATGCAGGGCTCTGATTGCTGTGTTTGGGGTAGAAGGTCAGGCAGCCATCATTGGGCTAACCTGGAAACTTCCTAGCTGGCTGTTGGGGACTTGGAGTAGCCTCGGAATCTTGTGGGGTTCACAGAAGTTTCCCGACAATGGGTGGCTTGATGGAGCACATGGCTGGGCGTGTGTCCATGGGTACACTGGCATATGTCTGCATTCTGGTGAGGACACAGCTCTCTGTGTGCTGGGCAGCTATTTAAATAAGAGCTGTCAGACTCTCGCCAGCTTCCCTGGAAGGAGCAGCCTTTGCCTGCCCATCTCGGGACCACGGACCTTGTCAGTGCATGCCTGCCCTTCGTGCCTCCTGCTAAGAAGGAGAAGAAACCTGGGTACCAAAGTCCTGGAGCTAGCACCCCACCCCCGGCTCTCCCTGCTGTTCTGCTTCCTTCTAGATTCTAGACCTTGGGTGAACTTCAGGATGAAATGTGTCCTAAAAGCCACAGCAGCTGTTTTTATAAGGGGGGGAATCAACTTTATCTAAAATGGGGAGGACGGGTGGGGGTGGGAATCCCATAGGTGGAAGTTCTGAGGCGCTTTGATCATAGGAGGGAGAGAGTGCCCGAGTTTCCAAGGACTGATTAGATGGCATGCCAAGTGTATTAAATTTTGCAGACATTTTAACAGCAATATGCTAGATAGTTGGGTGTCCCCTGAGGCAGCTGGATTTTTTATATCCTTCACAGAAGGTCGGAACCCTCTTCTGCCTGCCTCCCCCCTCCACCCCATGCTCCGTGCTTCTGTCTCTCTCTCACCCTCCCTCTCTTCGACGATTTTCCTTGCTTCTTGCTCTCTGCTCATAGAGAAACTAAATGACACCTCTGGTCCCTGCCCAACAGAGGGCATTCCGTCCCTCCTGCCCTCCTGTCAGGAGATCGGGGGTCTCCAGGGCAGGGGGTGGGTACGAATGGGGGGCCTGATTTCTATTTTTTTCTTCCGTTTCCCCTTCCTTCTCCCATTTTGGAGACGGTCATAAGACCTTCTCCCTCCCTGCTTATTTTTATAGGAAAAAAAAGGCAGGAAAAGAATCCATCTGGCATATGAATAATTGAAATGGCTCAACTCTGTTCCTGTTGCTGCTGTTTGTTCTCAGCTCCCCCGGCCCCCAGCCCATCCCCCTGAGTGCGGGTCTCTGAGCAGAGGATGTGTGGGCATTCTTAGAAGGTTCTCGGCGGAGGCCCGGGGCCCTCCTTAATCTCGAGCCCTTTCTCCCTGTGAATCTGTAGGTCTGGGTGGGGGGCATTTGGACATGTGGTTGGTTTTCCTTCTCGTGCGGACAGCCAGCCCCTGGCTAGAGTCTCTCCAAATACCACTCTAACTAGAATGGTTCCTTCGGCCCTTGGGCCTCAAGGGACAGCTTCCCCTGACCCTGATTTCCCCGAGGGTCCTCCTGGATTGTCTGGTTCCAAGCTCCTTTCCCCCGGTCCCCACCCCTGTGCCCTCGGCTTCAGCAGCCTGGGGGCTCCCGTTTGGGGAACTCAGGCCTTTGCGGGGCTCACTGCACCGCTGTCTTAGCACTGCCTCCAGGGGGCTGCTGCCAGCCTGCACCCCGCAGCGCGAGCCCTAGCACCTTGCTCAGAGGTCTCGAGTCCTCGCCCACCCACTCCTCTTCCTCTCCCGCCCCTCATCCTGCCCAGCCAAGGGCTTTCGCATTCTTCACTCTGTCTAACACAGCCTTTGGGTCCGGAGCCGTGAAAGCCAGAGATTTTTAAACTTCTTTCCACCGAGTTGGAAAGTTGGGAGAGTTGGGAGAAAGCACAGTGGCCGTAGGTTGGGGCAGGGGCAGGGGTGGGCAGGTAACGGACTCAGCCTGGCTAGAATTGGCTGCCCATTCCTTCCCCTTGCGGAGGCTGGACCAGCTGCGCACCGAGCCGCCATGTCCGGGTTGAGAATCCACTGTCTCTTTAAAACCATTTAGAGGAAAAACAAAAGAACTTTAGTGCATTAATTCTAGATGAAGATGGGTCTCCAGATGACAGGCTGATCCACGTTATTCCCCATAAGACAACTTCCCCTCTCTCCTCCTCCCCCTCCCACCTTCCCGCCCCCTCTGCCCAGCGCTTTGTCGTCATCCATGGCTTGTGGACGCTGGCCCGGGGAATATGTGCTTTACATTCGAAAAGTCAGTACTTCTGTGTGTCTGTCTGGGACCTCATGTTTGTGTCACATGTGAGGTATTGACGTGCAGCCGTGGGTCCTGTGGTTGTAAAGTGCTGTGAGCGAGTACGTGTGCATTTCCGAATGGCCCTGGGGGGTGGGGGGAACGTGTGGGTCACTGCAGAGTGGTACGGGGCGGGGGGGGTCCCTTTCCCCGGAGCTTTCTGGGTCAGGCACATTAAGGCTCATAAAATGCCCCCACAGAAAGAGGGTGTGAGCAGCACCGAAAACATTCCAGCTTTTCTGGGTTTGTAAAAAAAAAAAAAACAGCTACCCACTAAGCAAAAAATAATTCAGATGAAATTCAAATCAGATTTGTTAATATATAACTATATATATGTTTGTGTATGTGTGTATATATGTCATTTATAAAGACTCCTACACATGTTGTAAAAGCTGCAAAATGTCTGGCATTCCAGGGCCTGGTACGAATAATTAGATATTTATATCCAATAAAACTGGTTTGATGGGGAAATCGTTTGCCTCCGTGCGGATTCTCAGTTGAGGACGAGTTTCGGTGGTTGGGTTTGTTTTTTCCCCCCCCCGACAGTAAAACCAGGCATTTGGCACCAACAAATGTATTTCCCGTAAATATCTAAATCTCTCTTTTTCCACCGTGGGCTCTGCTAGATGAGCCCTGTCCTGCCAGCCCAGCATTGCTCTCCTCTCCTGCCTTTGCATTTTCGCTGGAGAAACGTGTGTGCGAAGCCCCTTCCCGTCACCCTGAGCCCGAGCTCCAGGCCTCGGACGGGAGTCGGAGCTTGTGCCCCTCGTGTCTGTCCCAAGTCCCCACCCTCCACCCACTGCCAGCCACGGGGCCCACGCCAGCGGGTCTTCTCTCTTCTTGTCTTTGCTCTTTTTCCTCTGAACAGTTCCGTGGAGTGGGGCTTCTGCTCTCGTTCCTTAAGGCCCAACCTAAGTACTTTTCTGATTTCTTTAATTACCTTCTACCCCCAATATTCAATTTGTCTCCCCGCTTGCCTGAGCTCTGCTTGACCTCCTGGCCATTGCCTGCAGGGCCTCTACCGCAGTGTGGGGCGGCCCTGGGGAGCCAGTCTGCCTCCCTGCCCGGCTCAGGGAGACCCCCACCCCACCCTTGTTTCTCTTCCATCTGTTTCACAGTCGGGAACAGATGGAGCCAGAAGGAGCCGTGGATGGCTGTGCCCGCCCTCTCCCATTCTACGGATGGGGAGCTGAAGCCCCGAGTGGGGCAGCTGGGGTTCCTCATGCATGGTGGGGGGGCAAACTGGGGTGGGCAGCGCAGCCCCCTGACTTTCAGCTCGTTCTGGGAGTGTGGAAGACACACAGACCTCACTCTGCCCCTCGGCAACCGTTTCTGTGAGACTTGGAGCCAGTGGCCTCACCTCTCTGAGCCTTGCTTCTCTGTATTTGTGACTTGGAATTGGTCATTCTCGTCTGTGCAGTCACTGAGAAAAGTAAATGAACCAACACATGACAAGCTCCTAGGCCCTTCCCCATAAGCTGGCGGTGGTCGGTGTTCACCCTGACTGTAAAACAGCAACTCGCTGTGACCCGGGGCTGAGCCTTGCCCACGAAGGCGACACCCACGTGGCAGGATTGCCTTTGCCCTGCCCCTTTCTCCCTGTGAGAGGCCTGTCACCCTTTTGGGAGGAACCCGGCTGGGATCAGAGCACCTTGCAACTTCCCGGAGGTCAGGCCCTGACTAGCTTCAGCCAGGAAGGAAAGGCCGGGAACAGTGGAGGAGTTGGCAAAATGCATGTGCTGGAGTACTGAGGTCTAATGAGGAACTGTAACCCCGAAGAGAGGGCCCTGAGGAAGGGGAGGGGTGGGCTGCAGCGCCATTGTTCCGACAAGGGCCCTGCATTCAGATCCAAGATTTGAAGCCTCCTGAAGGGTCTGTGGGAAGACACAGTGGCCACGAATGCTGGGAGAGGGGGGAATGAGCCCAGTGGGGGTGGGGGGCGCCCTCTGGAAAAGGTCTGTTAGCCCAAGTGGGAGCAGTGAGTTTAATTACAGAGCAGCGAATGCAGTGAAAATAGACAGCCCTCAATGTGCGGCTGGGTGCTGAAATGGGCCACACTGGCCATGCCAGCCACGCGCCCACCTCCACCCCCCCCCCACCCCCCGCTCTGGTGCCCGCCTGCCCTCCTGCACCCTCACCAAGGGCACTGTCCTCCCAGGCGGTTCAGGGCCCCGGGAGGATGTTCCCGCCAGTGGCACACACAGAATGGCCCCGTGTGCTTCGTCTGCACCCGCTCCAGAGAGCAGGAGTGACCACAAGCACACCCAACCAGATCGCATGCATCTCCCGCAGCTGTAGGTTTAACACACACTTTATGCAGAGGGGATCGGTGCCTGGCCTGAAAATAAAAGCGCCCTTCGAAAGACTCTTGGGTGTCCTGTTTTGTTGTTGTTTTTTTCTGTCTTTCTTTCCTCTCCCCCCAAAATTAAAAAAGAAAAGAAAAAGAAAAACTCAACGAGAAGCAGAGCCTGAGCTTCCTATGACTGGCTCTCAGAGAAGCCAGTCAAATCTCCCCTTGTTGAGAACATTTTGACAGCATAAAATAGCTGCAGGAATGTGACTTTAGTGAAAAGTAAAAAAAAAAAAAAAAAAATCCTTCCTTCATGCATATGGAGTTTTTTGGAAAAAAAAATGGTATTTTAATGCTTTCTATTAAATTGGGACTAAAAGTGGTGTCTTAATTTGCATGCATTAGCATATTTGCATATAGATCACTGAAATGGTGGAAGAGAGAAGAGCCTTTAAATGAAAATTCTTTTAAAGGCACAGGCCTGCCTCCCTCTTCATCTCCCTCTGGGATTTATGCCTGATCTTTTCTTCTCACCTTCCACCCCACCCTCTGTGTCCTCGCTGTGAATGGACATGGACGGGAGAGTCAAGGCCCTAGTCTCTGGAGCTGGCTCAGGGCGGAGTCAAGGGGCTGAAGACAGCCCTGGCCCTTGGTCACCCCATGGCCCTGCAGCTCCCAGGGCAGGCAGGACCCCATGCAGGCCTGGCTGGGCTCCCTTGTGTCCTGGCAGTGGCTCTGGAGGAGGGGCCTGTGTTCACAGCCAGCAGGCAGGTGGCCTCGTGCCCTTGGTCCTCTGCCAGCCATTGTCCTTTCTCCTCTCCTACCCCTCCCCAGGCCATGTTGATGCTGTACCAGCCTGCCAAGGGTCACTGTCCTGCTAGCCACTGGCCTGAGCCCTTGGCCACCTGGCACCAAAGGAAGGGAGTCTGTGGGTACTCCTTCTGGCATCTTCCCCTGTGTCAGCTCCTGGAACTGAGACCTTCCCCACCCCCCTTCCCACCTTCCTCAGCCGGAAGGCCCATTCACTTATCTCTGGTTCAAATGTCACCTCCTCAGAGGTTGCTGAAGTAGCCCCACCTCTCTCCTCTGTAACTCTCTATTATGTCCCTTGTTTTATTGTCCTCTAGAACTCTTTAGTTGTTTAGTTATTTGTCCCCACCCCCGCCAAGGCTAAACCTCCTGAAGGCAGGGCATTTGGGTGGCTTTGCCTCTTTCACAGCTGTACCCCTGGGACAATGTCTGGCACGTGGTGGGGTTTAGGAACTATTTGTTAAATGAGTGAGGGGGGCGGGGGCAGGACCCCTGTCAGGGCTGAGACTGCCCCTGGAGTCACTGCCTGTCTGGACACAGTGCCCCCAGGTACTGAGCCCCAGCCTGCTTGAGATGTCCTCAGCCTGGCAGGAGGAGCAGAGGCCGGGAACTGGTCACGCCTTCCAGTCTGATCTGAGGCCCTAAAAGAGAGTGCGGCAGCTCACTCTTGTTCCTTTGGATGGTAGGTTGGAGCCAGGCCTGGCCCTGGAGGCCAGGAGGCCAGGGTGGCCTGTATGTAACTTCCAGCCCAGGGGAACAGGGGTCCCCTTGTGGCAGCCTCAGGAACCCCAACGCTACAGCCAATGGAACTCCCTCTCTGGCACCCTTCCCCCAGGTGTAAGGCGTTGGAGGCCCCCAGAAATTTCCGGGTGAGCAAAGGAGAGCCCCAGTGTTCTGGAACGACGTCGCCTTTGCCGGCTGGCCCTGGTATGGGGGGCGGAGTCCTAGGGAAACCCCACCTCCCTCTGCGTTGCGCAGTGGCCAGCCAGGGAAGTGAGGTCTGGCCGCTGGGCTCTGCACATCTCTACTTCACCGCTCTGGTCAGCTGGGCTCTCTGAAAAGGCCCCTCCAGGCTGACGGCAGCCTCGGGCTCCATGCCCAGCCCAAGCAGGGAGGGCCTAGGAGGGTGAGGGGGACGCCCAGGCTTGGAGCGGGGCTGTGCCTCCACCGCTAATGAAAATCGGAAACCAATTGAGCAGGACAAGGTGCCCAGCCAGCAGGTTGTGGGAACAAGGGGCCTAATGGATGTGGCTCGGGGGGAGCGGGGGGGGGCGGTGTGGAGCGGATGCCTCATTGATCGCCCAGGGGCTATATTTATCCACCTTGGGTCTGTGGCCCCAGCAGCTGGATGGTGCAGGGATAAATAAATGGCCACTAAAATATTCATGAGCTGTACATGCACCTCCGTGGTCGGGGGACCACCAAGGGCCTTCTCTTCCTTCCTTCGCCCCATCTCTCTGCAGAAGCCTTTCAGGAAATTCCTCCCACCTGGGCCAGGTGAAGTGTGGCACAGCCCTGCTGGACACTCAGCCGGCCCAGGGACCCTGAGGGAGTGCCTCCTACCCTGGGCTGGCTGCCGGTGCATACTGGCCCCTGCCTTTCCTTTGTCCCCACCTTAGCTCCCGTGCTCCCATGTCCCTGTCCCTTAGTGATGTATTGGGCATGTTGGGCCTTGCTGTTTGCTTCACACTCTTGTGTCTCCACTAGGCCGTGTAGTCCTCAGGGACCAGTTTGTGGTTCATGGTCCCTATTTCCCACATGGCCTGGCAAGGTGCCTGACACAGCCTTGAGAAGGCATTGCACAGGATGGGCAACAACTCAGAGGTGGCTTTGAATCTCAGCTCTGCCCTGTCTTCAAAAGTGACTTAACCTCCTTGGGACTCAGTTCCCTCATCTGCAAAATGGGACTAATAACTAGAGTTGCTGGTGCTTCCTAAGTGTGGGCCTTGGGACTGCCTGCATCAGATTCCCTGGTGGAGCAGGTTAAGAACTTGGATTCTGGGTCCCTCCAGATCCAGAATCAGAATCTCCGAAGCAGGGGCCTGAGGACTCTACAGGTTTAGTGACCTTCTCCGGTGATTCTCTGCTCACTAAAGTTTGTAACTCCTGGTATATTGCCTCATGATACCTGTGTCCGGGTAGCAAATGGGGTTCTCCTCTGTGTTCTCCAGAACCTGAGAAACAGGGCCAGGAACGTGAGGAGAGAGGCATGCTTCTGAAGCATTTATTGACTGGGCATTCTGGTGAGGCTGCCTGCCCTGACCAAGCTGAATTTGGTCCAGCAATGCTCCATGTCAGGGCCTAGGAGTACTGCCAGCACTGCCCATCAGCGACGGGTGGGTGGGACCAGGGCTAGGGCATTTGGGGCACGTTCCACTTTCCAGCTGTGGCCTCTTCAGTATTCCCATGACTTGGGCAGGCTAGTGCCAGGCAGAGCCCCAGAGGGCCCAGACATAGTGCTCTGTGGGGTCTCTTTGGCCTTTGGCTCTCTGCAGTTCTTCCCCATTCAAGGAAGGCACGTTCACAGTGTCTTGCCCCTGGCTAGGAGGGAGTGAGGTCAGTAGTGTAGTTGCCTGATCGGAGCTGGCTAGCCGGAAAAGCTCATCCTTCAGCCAGATGTGCCTGCCGCCACCCGAGGCCGTAAGCTGCTGCCCCTGGGTACCCTGGGCACCTACAATGCACCCTGCCCACCTGGTGCAGCCCTGACCATGTGCTGTTTGCCTGTCATGTGGCAGGGGGCCTGTCCCCTGGTAGGCAGATGCCTGTGACTCAGAAACCGTTTGACCCCATTTAACTGAAGAGAGCAGGGTTAAGCCGGCCATCTGTGGTGGGTTCTCTGAGGGCTCAGGGCACAGAAGCCGGGAGTCACTTGGGATGGGTGAAGGTAGAACTTCTGTCCCTGGCACTAAGCTAAGAGGCACCAGCCGCCGTCCCTCCTTCTTGCGTGCCCGCCCCCTCCCCCATCCAAAGTTTGATCCAAACAGAAGCAAACTTTGGGGACAGCCCTGGCGCTGCGTGGAGCCAGCTGAGCCTGAGAGTGGCAGCGGGAACAGAGGGAGGCAGCCCCGGCAGCCCTGGTGCCTGACTCCACTGGTCCCCCGTCCCCTCCAAGAGCTCCCCATCCGCGCCCGAGCTTGCAGGCGCCTCTCTCGTCAGCTCAGAATGCAGCTTGGGGCCCGTGGCGGCTCAACCTTTCTCTCTCCCAGAGCCCCGGTCTAATCAACCCCTATAATTTATGCAGAAAATATGATTTATATTTAATTTCACCACACTTGCATTGTTAATTTGAGATGTAATTAACCCGTCGCCATGACAACTAATTTTGTGATGCCGTAAATTACCGCCGTCTTTTCATCAAAATTCAGTTACTTTGGCTCCTGTGTGCAATGTACTGATGCAATTAGGTTGCTAAGGGCAACTCAAAAGTGTTCAATTTCTTTTGTGCAACTGCAATGGGGTAGAAGCTCCCTTGCGTCCTCCCAGGGTCCCGTTGGCCGTGGGGCGGGGAGTTGGGGGTATGTGGCCCGCCCTGGAGGAATGCCCTTGGAAAGCCGGACTGGGTGGGCGCCTGCTGCC
The DNA here is from genome assembly GCF_028023285.1 of Balaenoptera ricei. Lineage (NCBI taxonomy): Eukaryota > Metazoa > Chordata > Mammalia > Artiodactyla > Balaenopteridae > Balaenoptera > Balaenoptera ricei. The sequence continues at coordinate 8,230,971 of NC_082639.1, read as the reverse complement.
CCCCATTTCTCCCCCTCCCATCCTCTTCTCTCCAGTAATTATTTTTAAACAGTGACCCCTGGACACATGCTCCCCTTGCCCCCCACAGGACCCCAGGGCAGGCAAAGGGCCTCCCCTCCAAGACCCGGACCCTCTCTCTTACACTTTCCTGTCCCAAGCATTCTGGTGCTCCAGTTAGAAAAAGAGAGAAAACCACCTCGTCTTTCTTTTCTCCTGGTGTCTAACTTGTTTATATAGGTCTTCCCTCTCCCTCTCTCTCTCTCTCTCTTTTTTTCTTTATTTAAAACAAAAACCCTCTGTGTTGCTTTTGTCACGTTAATTCCCATTTTGCCAACACCAGGGGCCCAGGCAGACGAGTTACCAAGGAACACAAAATTTTAATTAGTGTATTTTAATCATTCAGGCTTTCCTAGCTAATCCACATGCCCTAGAGAATTCCTGAGATGCAGCTCTGCCCTGCTTTACCATTTATTGTTGAGTCTATTATAATTACTGTTAGCAGGTGGGGACTGGGAGATGTTTATTATGAGTTTTTCATCTTTAGTATAATTACCGAAAAAAAACAAAATAAAAAGATGTCGTTGTATTTTGTTTCCTAGAATTTTTTTTTTCCAGGGGAGGGCATGGCCGTGGGATTTCTTCCCCTGCTTCTTCCCAGGCAGGTGACTTGGAGTTTCTGTGCTGGAAGATACTGCTCAAGATCAGCACTGAGTCGTGCTCAGCACCCCACAGGCTCAGGAGAGGTGGGCAGGGCCGCCTCTGCCTGTCGTCTGCTGGACTATGCTCTGGGGGTATCCCTCCCCCTCTTCCCTATATACGTGGAGAGGGTCAGGGCTGAGGCTGATAGGGCCAGGGGTCTATCAGTGCTTCTGCATTGGGCCGGCAGCTCCACCTGGTACCGGCTGGTCTGGGGGGTCTGACCAGGGTGGACCTGTCAGGAGTGAGAATATAGCTTTGCATGGTTATAAATACAACACTTATTGAGTGTTTAGTACGTGCCAGGCCCCATGTCATGCTCTTTACCTGCATTATTTTACTTAATCCCTCAGCAACCCTATGAGGCAGATACTAATAACATCTCTGATTTATAGAGGAGGGGGCCAACGTTCAGGATCACAGAGCTAAGAAGTAGGATTCAAACCCAAGTCTGTCCCTGGAGCCCAGGCTCCGACTGCCTATACTGTACTGTCTCTTCTACTAGGTCCTCCAGATGCCACCTCCTCCCAACAGCCTTCCCAGATTGCCCGAGACTGAGTTAGCGTTCTCTCTCTGTGTCCACACAGCTTCACAGTCCTAGCACCTGTCTCACTGTCCCCAGTTACTTCTCTAAGAGCAGAGACCAGTGAGGGCGGAGGGCTTCTGCCATCGTCCCTGATGGACTCCTAGCATGTAATTTGGTGCCTGTACAAAGCCGGCTCTCGGTGCAGTCTGTGGGGTAGGAAGGCGTGCAGGTGTGTCTGGTAGGGTGCTGCACCCTGAGCCTCCACTTGGGGTGTCAGGTGGTAGGGACTCGATGTAGACATTCGGCTGGTTGGACATCCAGAGGTGCCCTCTTAGATGCTGCTCTCAGCAGAAGCCACAGGGCCTGGGGGTCCCTGAGCTTCAAATCCCAGGAGGAAAGGATGACCTGGGGCCCCAGGTCAAGTTTGAGTGCTGTTCTGGGGACTCTGTGCATGAGATGAAAACACATAGCTTCCGCTTTCGCCTCCCCAGCCCTGGGGTCCTAGGCATCCCTGGGAAGCCTGGCCTGCCCTTTCTTTTCTTTCTCCTCTTCAAGATAGTTTTCAAATGTCTTCCCCTCTCAGTGATGATTTTGAAGTTTTCCTGGAAAATTCCACATCTCTGCACTAGAGCCAAGCTTGGGGCTGAGGACCACTGGTTTTCCCAGGCAGAACAGAGCAAAGTGAGTTGGAGCCGGCCTTTGCTCATTTCCAGCCTGGTTGCCCACGGGGACCAGTGGGGGAAGATAATTAACATGTCCCTGGGAAGGGGCCCAGAGCATCTTGTGAATTGCACACTGGTGGCAAGAATCCCTGTTCGGCTCTAAATTCTTGGGCATCCCCTCCACCAGCTCCTCTTTACGTTCTGATGGGGCAGTGGGGCTCAGGCCCCCATGACCTCGCCTACCTCTCTGGGCTGCCACCCCACGGGGCTAGGGCCTCTCAAGCCAAGGGCGAAACTGGCCTCCTTCGCTCACTCTCCCTCTGCTCCTCCAGGGCCTCTGGGTGGTTCCTTCAATATTTGCCAGTGCCTTTTCACCCTGCCTCAGCCTTTGCCTTCTCCAGTCACCATCCTGCCCGCTGTTACATCTCTCGCCATAGGATGTGATGTGTAATTCTCCTCAAATGTCTTGGCAGTGCTGAGCAGGCAGCCCTCACCCAGTCCAAGGCCAGCTGCGAGGGCAGAGACTTATCCCTGCCGAGCCCTGCTCCATAGAGCCCGACAATGGCATATTCTCTGCCCTCTTTCTCTCTGTTCCCACTGCCCCAAGCCAGTGGTTCTCAAACTGTTGGTCCAGCACCCCTTTACACTCTTAAAAAGTACTGAGGATTCCAAAGAGCTTTGGCGTATGTGGGTTATTGCGATCGATACTTTCCATATTAGAAATTAAAACCCAGAAATTTTAGAAAATGTATTTATCAATGTTAATTCATTTAAAGATAATGAAATAACAAGGACTTGCAGCATAGGGAACTATATTCAGTATCTTGTAATAACCTATAATGGAAAAGACTCTGAAAAAGAATAGATGTGTATATATGTGTGTGTGTGTGTATGTGTGTGTGTGTATATATATATACATATATATATAGCTGAATCACTTTGCTGTACACCTGAAAGGAACACAACGTTGTAAATTAACTATACTTGAATTTTTTTTTTAAATAAATTTATTTATTTATTTATTTTATTTATTTATTTTTTTGGCTGCTTTGGGCCTTCGTTGCTGTGTGCGGGCTTTCTCTGGTTGCGGCGAGCGGGGGCTACTCTTCATTGTGGTGCGCAGGCTTCTCGTTGCAGTGGCTTCTCTTATTGCGGAGCACGGGCTCTAGGGGTGCAGGCTTCAGTAGTTGTGGCTCGCAAGCTCTAGAGCGCAGGCTCAGTAGTTGTGGTGCACAGGCTTAGTTGCTCCTCAGCATGTGGGATCTTCCCAGGCCAGGGCTCGAACCCCTGTCCCCTACACTGGCAGGCAGATTCTTAACCACTGCGCCACCAGGGAAGCCCTATGCTTGAATTTTTAAAACGGTAAAAAAAAGATAACAGTGATAAATCCATTACATGTTAACATTAAGAACATATTTTCATGAGAATATCTGCATTTTCCAAAACAAAATTTTAGTGAGAAGAGTGGCATCGCTTTATATATTTGCAAGTTTCTTTAATGTCTGACTTAACGGAGGACAGCTGGACTCTCAGATGTGCTTCTGCATTCAGTCCTTGCTGATGTATTGTCTACATTAGCCTATGAAGAAAATCCAGTTTCCCACAGATGTGTAGTTGGGTAAGAGAGGACTATTTTAATAGCCTTTGCAGATAATTGTGGATATTCTCCTTTGATACTACGCTAAAACTCGCCAACTGATAGTTTCTCAAAGGTTAGCTGCAGTGTGGGATCTGAGACCACATCAGTGAACTTGTGTACTCTTACGTGAAAACCCATTGGTCTGTCTTGCACTTTGAATGAATCATTCCCGCATGCGTGATATTTTGTAACCTCTTGCATGGGTCATTTGGAAAATACTGGTTCACTGAGGAAGGCAGATCTTCCAAATGTTGACACATTTCATTACACGACATTTTAAAAAAAAATGATGGGGCTTCCCTGGTGGCGCAGTGGTTGAGAATCCGCCTGCCAATGCAGGGGACACGGGTTCGAGCCCTGGTCTGGGAAGATCCCACATGCCGCGGAGCAACTAGGCCCGTGAGCCACAACTACTGAGCGTGCACGTCTGGAGCCTGTGCTCCGCAACAAGAGAGGCTGCGATAGTGAGAGGCCCACGCACCGCAATGAAGAGTGGCCCCCGCTTACCACAACTAGAGAAAGCCCTCGCACAGAAACGAAGACCCAACACAGCCAAAAATAAATAAATTAATTAATTAATTAAGAAAAAATGATGTTCATTACTGTCATCACCTGTCTCATCAGAAAAGTTGTTCAGTTTCAGGACGCTGTCAGAGTCACAGTGGCAAATATTTTTCCAAAAGTCTGATTCTCACTTGAAAGCTCAGCTTAGCACTGGCAACAAATATTGTCAGTTTTTTACCCCCGCGAAGTGACAGTCTTACTTTGTTCACTTTTGAGAAGATGTCTGCTGAATACTCAAATCTGAAAAACCGTAGTTTTTCTGTCAGTCGCTCCTTCGAGTAAAGATGGGTTCTGTGAAGAGAGCAGCCAGTTCAGCCTCAGCCCAGTCACCCAAGTGCTTTCCTGGAGACAAGCGTTAGACTGTGGGATGCAGCACGAGTGCTTTATGTGTACTTCCCTTTTCATCCCTCAGAATATTAAAAAGACATGTACTCAGGGGTCAAGATTTCATAAAAATTAACAATTTTTATAGCTTCATCAAGAACATTCTTAAGTGAATATGGCTTTTTTTTTTTTTAAACTGGAAGTGTATGGCACTGAAGAACGTGGTAATTGCCAGCGCTGCGCTGTGATCTGTGCTAGGGTGCCAGCCGTTTAACCCACCATTGCTTTTCCACCATCAATGCCAATGTCACCACAGCAAAAAAGGCAAATTGCATCTTAGTAGTATTACGAAAGGGTCTCGGGAACCCCAGAGGCCCGCAGACCACACTTTGAGAACCGCTACACTCTTTTCCTCTCTCTCTCTCTGGTCAGGGCCAGAGAAAAGCCTTTGCTCTGGGACTCGGTTTCTGTCCTCAGAAAGGGCTAAGTTCCTGGCCTCGTTCAGCACCTCCTCCTGGCTCCTCTGGCCTCTGTCTGGGTGCAGGGCCCGTCAGGAGCTGCCATGGGGCGAGACAGCAGTGGGGTCCTTCCTCATGGGCAGCCTGGGAGAGGGGCAGGAACCACCCGGCAGCCCGTTTCTGTGGGCACCAGCCTCCTCCTGGCCCGTGGCGTGAGTCTCTCCTGCAGAGCCTTGTCCTCCCCCAGAAAACCCTCCCGCAGCCTCTGGCTCCATCAGGGCTCGGCCCGTCCTGAGCCTGGGCTCTGGCTGCCCCCGCCCTGCACGGCCCGGTTTCCTATCGGCCACCTGCCTTCATGCTGAGGGCCGTGGAGGGGCAGGAGCCAGAGGCGGGCCTGCCGCCTCCCTCTGCTTCCCCACTCCGCTCCCCCAGCTGCCTCCCGGCCCCCCAGCATGGCAGCCTGTCCAAGACACTGGGTTTTGTCCCCTCGATCCGGGCACCCTGAGAGTGAGAGAAAATAGCTGTCCGGTGAGCGGTGGGGGAAGGCCTCTTGTTTTCACCTCTCAGCGGCTGGTTTCCCAACTTTCCCATCCCAGCTCCCGAGGAACAAAGGGCCTCCGGCCCCCGTGTGCTGGGCCAGGCCCAGCGAGGGGACTCACCAGCTACTCTTTATTGAGTCTTCAAGCGCCGGCCAGGCACTCCATTAAAAAGCCATTCCCCTTTGTGCTGCCCGGCCCCCAGCTGTCCCCCCTCTCATGTGACGGTCGGTCACAGTTGTAAAACAACAACACACAGAGTTGGCAACTAACGAGGCTTTTTTTCAAGCCAGGGTCTCCATGGCAACCCCCGTCAATCACCCCTCAGGAGCGCTTTAACCTGACCAAGAGGGGGAAATAAAAAATAAAAAATAAAAAAAAGCCAAGAAAGAAAGACTGGGAAAGAGAGCGAGAGGCCAGTAGACAACTGGGGAGGGAAACAATTCAGAAAGTTTCTGGGGTTTGCTTCATCAATTGGAACACAAATGAAAATTTAATCAGTCGGATGGGATTGTCCCAGTGACCGGAGGGGAAGGATGTTCATTTTAATTTTTACATATAGTTTGCACGTTGCAACTCATTTTGCGAAGGCTTCTGGCGTTTTCCTGTGGTCCATAAAATGATGGAACGTGGTTGTCTGTGGGCAGAGTGGGAGGGAGGGAAGTCCTATGGGCTGTTATAGTGAATAGGTGGTACCATGGGCCCAAACCCAGAGATGCCCAGTTCATGGCCTCAAGCCAGCGGGGAGAGCCATTCAGAGCCTGGCTGGAGTCCAGGAGAGTGTCTGGGTCCTTCCACGTGCAGCCCGGTGCCAGTGGGGATGGCCCGCGGTATGTGGTGGGCATGGTGCCACGGGGACATTTGAGGGCCCCCATGCACCACGCCATGCAGGGCAGGAGTGGATGTACCCCCGTGACGTGTCAGGGGGAGCCCAGAGTGACAGGCGATGGCGGAACCCCTCGTTCTTCCTACGATGCCGTGCCAGCAGATGCCCACTCCCTGGGCACGTGGCATCCCGCCAGGGGTGAGTTCAACCTTCCACATGTTGGCATGGTGCCGGGGGCATGGAAAGCCTGAGCGTGCCCCCCACCCCCTGGCACTCATACATGGTGTCTGGCCGCTAGCCAGAGGCTCCACAGGTTCTGAGGTCTGCACGGTCTGGGCACGGGCACGGTCTGGGCATGGCAGCGGGCAGCCTGGCAGCTGCTGCCAGGCCCTCCTGAGAGCTCGGATCAGGAAGGAGGTGAAGGCCAGCTTCTCGGCCCAGCCCTCATTGCTCAGAGCTGCGGGCACCTGAAATTGAGAGCTCAGGCTCCTTTTCTCCATGGAAGTGTCGGGGGGACAGAGTTCCCATCATGGTTCCCAGCACGTTGGGGGAGGTTTGTCTCACTCATGGAGTCAAGAAATCCGACTTGAGGCCTGAGGGGAGTAAAGAAGGGGACCCTAGAGCAGAACCTTTCAGAGAGCGGGCACTGGGACCGCGTCATCCCGGACACTGTTGGGCCGTGCTGCATCACCAGGCCCTGGGGATAAAGGGGCTGAGATTCTTGAGTCTGTGAGTTTCTGGGAGGCTGGATTTTCTTCTGGACTTGCAAGGCCTTGCATGAACCTGACACCCAGAATAGCAAACGGCAGATAGTTGTGAATGGATAGATGGACGGATGACCCAGCCAGAGTAGGCATTTCCCTGGGCCACTTCCTGTCCTGAGGTCTGTAGACCAGGCTTGAAAGACATGGGGTCGTGGTCTTGCAGCCACTTCTCTGCCTTACACCCTGGTTGCCCAGCTTTGCCCGGCCCAGAGCTGCTGCTGGCCCCTTCCTCCCTCCGCCCGTGCTCTTCCTGCTCCGCCCTCCCTAACAGGCCGCAGGCTTGACGTTGGCTCCCACAGGTGCCCCCGCTGCCCTCACCCAGCCCTCAGTCCTTCTCACTCGCGTGCTCGGAGGCTCTGTTCACTTCCAAAGCGATTCAAGTCAAAACCTTTCCGGTGACGCTCCAGTCCTCCTCCCGGCCATCTACTCTCTCCTTTGTCCCTGCTTCGATGGCAGAGAATCTGGCCTGAGGCCCCACCCGGTGCCATTTAACGTGACATCTCAGTGGGTTGGCAGGGGCTGACTAACCCCCAGAATCCTTTGCCCCCAAGATGAGGAGAAGGCCAAGGACAGCCCCTGGTTTCAGGGCAGCCCTGTCCAGCCTCTCTCTGGCCTCCCTTCAGAGCCCTGGATCCCTGCTGGAGTGAGGACCCTCCAGGGACTGGGACGGCCTTGGCCGGGGCCCCATCTCTGCATCTCCTTTCCTGGGTGCCCTGGAAGCTCCTGCAGGAAAGGAATGCTAACACTCTGCTGCTGTAGTAAGCTGGCACGGTACCCAGGCAGGGGCCGCTTAGTGCCAGAGCCTAGTAAAGACGCTGGCGAGGGCTTTGCTCCCCACGCCCGGAGTTTCCTCTGTCCGGATTGGCGTGCAGCCTTCAGCCGAGCACAAGGCAGCACAGGGAAGAGGTGGCATCCTCGGCAGGCCCTGGCCTGGCCAGCCCGGAGGACCACACCACCTCCCTCTAGCTCCAGCCAGAAGGACCATGATGGCAGTAAATCTTTTGTAGCATTTTGTGAAAGGAGAAACAAGGTGTGAGGCGAGCCAGGGACCTGACTTCACCTCTCTGAGCCTCATTTCCTCCTAAGTAAAATGAGGATAAGAATAGTGTATCTTCTTTACATGGTTTCTGTTACCGTTTAATACCTGGGACAGGGTAAGCCCTCAAAAAAATGTTAACAATTAATAAGATTAGTATTAGTAGTCGTGGTGATAGTAGCTACCCCATAGGTGGGGTTTTTTGGGTTTTTTTTTTCATTTAAGTTTACACATTTATTTATTTATTTATTTGGTCGCTCCGGGTCTTAGTTGCGGCAGGCGGGCTCCTTAGTTGTGGCACGCGAACTCTTAGCTGCGGCATGCATGTGGGATCTAGTTCCCTGACCAGGCATCGAACCTGAGCCCGCTGCGTTGGGAGCGCGGAGTCTTATCCACTGCGCCACCAGGGAGGTCCCCCACAGGTGGTTCTGAGGTGTCAGTGAGATAATGCGTGTACAGCACTCCATACATTGCCTGACATACGGTGAGTGCTCAGCACATGTTAGCTGTCGTCGTTATTATTACTATTATCATTGTTATTTCCTGGCGCGCTGAGGTGGAGCCTCACGCATACCCTGAGCCCTGCTGTTGCTGCTGATGGACCTGGGGATGCTGCCCTCTGCTGAGTCCTGCCTGTCCTTCTAGAATGTTCATCAGGCCCCCTTGCCGCCACATTTACTCTCCAGCACCTGCCCTGCTGTCTTACGGAGCCCCTGCCATCCCCTGCCCGCCCCATTGTCACTGTCACTCACTGGTCCAGGATTCCCCAGGCACCACCCTTTTGGGGTTTCCTGGCAGAATGGGGTCCCCGGAACACTACTTTTGCCTCCTACCCCAGCCTGGCCTCCCCCAGGCCTGGAATCTGACTGGCTATTGTAACATAGTAGCTGAATGAACTCCAGTTTCAAAGGTTAATATCAAAATCTGGAGTGGATTACCTAAAAATTACTTACAACACCATTAAAATTCTGAACTCTTTTTGTTGTGGCTATAAATTAATTTAAAATGTCAGGTTTTTTGAGAAATCCAATAAGAAATTGAGCCAACAGAGCAATCTGCAAACTGTCTGGCAAAGAGGAAAGTGTGTCTCTTCAATCGACAAGGAAAAATATGGAGCTTAACTGGAACCATATGGCTTAGTACTTGAGAGAAATCTGCTGAAGAGGGAGGGCGGGAGGGGGGAGAAGGGAGGTGGGAGCTCAGCTGACAGCCACACACATGCAGCGCGAGGCCAGAGGGGAGCAGGGCCAGCGCTGCGGCGTTGGCGCGGCTGAGGGGCCTGGCAGGCGCCTGGCACACGGCCTACTTGGCTGCCCCCGTCCGCGGTCACCAGGCTGCCCCGGGCGGCGACTTGGTCCGTCCACCGTCTTAACACTTTCCTGCTGTGTCCATCCAGGGCTCCCTGGCCAGCTGGGAATCCTACCCCTTCCCCTGGGGGAGCCCAAGCCCCCTCCTTCCAGGGGAGCATGGGCTTCAGTGTCCCTGCCTGGGACAGCCACCTGCGTGTCTGAGGGGGCCGCCTCCCCTCAGCCCTCGGTGGGCTTCCTCCTGCCAACATGTGGTCCCCATTACTCCTGACTTCCCCCAGATTTACAACACATTAAGTAATTTGTAGGTTATTTCAACTTCAATCTGCTAAAGTTGAGAAAATCAAAATTAAATTCAAACCACAAGGGAACTTCAAAGAAAGAGGAAGAGGAGGACGAAAAGAACACTCGAGTGCGTTCTCTTTCTCAGGTCCCGTGTGTCCCCTAACGTCATCTTTGGGGGCCTGCCTTCCTCTGTGCCTCCCCTCTCCCTACCAGAGGCCCCCACCTCTGGATTAGGGCGGTGTCCCAGGTTGCCCCTCTGAGTGAGGATGCAGAAGGCCAGGGGCAGCTGGAGGAGAAGGACCTCTAACTTGTGGCACTCTCTCTGCTCCCGCTGCCCGAGCCCCCGCCCCTGCTGGTTGGGATAATCCAGAGCACCAAGGCCTGTCTGTTCCCTTTTCTGACCCATTTTGGGGGGAATCTACACCAGTGCTGTTCCAGCTCCCTGTGTGCCTGGGACAGCTGACAGCTGGTAGGTACCACCTGGCCCCCTTGGTTTAATAGCTCAGGTTACCTTATTTTGCTTTCTACCCTTTAAAACAGCCTTGTAAATAAGCAAACACTCAGTGCCAAGCACCTTCGGCACCTCGCCAGGCTGGTAAATATTTTAGTAGTGACTTGGTAACAGTTGTGCTCACTTTGATTTCCTCAGAAAGGTTCTTGGTGCTGGGGAGGGGCTGTGGCTCTGGGATGTGATTGGCTGGTTATTTATAGTCCGGCGCTGACCACGTGGCCTTTGCTCTAACCCTGTGGATTGTATGCTGGGGTATTTTTAAAGCCGGTGTGGCGTTAACGTTACACCCCTTTCTGCAAAGATGGGGGAACTCTTCCAGCTCTCTGAAAGTACCCCATGGAGAAAGAGCTCCGAGGTCCTGGATTTGGGAAACAGATTCTAGATTTGTCCCCACCCAGAACTGGAATGAACAGAGAGACTTGGGCAGGTGCAAGGTCGGGTGTGAGTTGGGGGCTGACCCGTGCTCGTGTGGCTTGGACTTAGGGAGAACCCCAGGGTCCAGGGGAAGGAGGGCTTTGGGGTTGGGGTGCATGACGCTGAGGCAGTGCCACCTGAGATGGCCAGAGTAAAGCTGACTGTGAGAGCAGCCAGGTTGTGGGAGGGAATTAGGTGGAAATGCATCAATGGGACATGTTCTCTAGGCATCTGGTCCTGGAGGAGCCGTACCACGGGGAAGGAGGGCCAAGGAAGACTGAAGGAGGTAGGGAGGCTCCAATATGATGCCCTGGGGTCTGGGCCTTCCCTCTAAGCTGTGAAGGGGCCCCTGCAAAGCGCAGGGCCTCTCTGCCCAGTGCTAGGAAGCTGGTCTCACCCCACCCGACCTTGCTCACCACACCTCCCATAGCCCAGGCCGCCCTGTGCTGCCCCAGGCTGGCACCAGGGGGAGGAGGAGGTAGTGGGGTGGGGGCGGGCATCTGGCTTTGATAGACCACTCAGAGCCACAGCCACTTACTCCTCTGCTTTATGGGAGGTTTAGTGTACAGATGGGTTGGTTCTAAAGGGGCTCAAAATCATGGCATACTGGGACCATCTCAACGTTCCCTGAACCCCAGTGCCGCATAGGTTGTGCTTGTGAGTGCCCGCAGGTGGGCACAAGCTAAGTAGGAGCAAGGCTTGCCTGCTCTCATCAGCTAACGGTGGCGAGGAAGGCTGGGGAAAGTGGGTACTTCCAGGTTGCGTAAGACAGGCTCAGTGTTCCATGAGGACCCCTCTTCTGGTCCCACCCTGGGGGTGGGGCCTTCACACCTGGAGCTTACAGCCGGAGCACCGCTCAGCTGGCCAGCCAACCTGCTGCCACTCCCCAGCCGCCCACCCTTCCCCCTTTGGCTCCTGGCGCCATGATGCTCGCCTCCCGTCTGCACCCACACACACCCCATTGGTGCTCAGCCGCTGTGGGCGCGAGTCAGGTGAGCCGCAGACGGAGTGGCAGACCCGGCTCACCTCCTTCCCGGCGGGACTGGGGCCAGGGCTGCACTCTTCCCGGAAGGCTTCCAAGCTCCCCCGCATGGCATCCTGTTGAGCCTGTTCCCGGGGTGCGGGGGCAGGCCTTCTGGGGGGGAGAGTGTCTGCCCTGTGCTGCCCTGGCGCCAGCTCTCCCTGGAGGCCGTGGTGGGGCTGCCAGAGGGAGACAGCTGGGCCAGGGCAGGAGATTGGGGACATCTGAGATGGGAGTCAGTGGGATGAGGCCACCTTCCCGCCACCACCACGGCCCTCCTGGGGGCAGCCTCTGGCCCCTGGGCTGATGTGCACTGGTGTTCACTAGATTGCTGTTGCTTCGCTGACCTTCAGTGACTTTTCCTGAAAGATGCAGAGCCCTCACTGTGCCCTCAGCTGGGCCCAGCACCCAGAGGAGCTCAGGGACCCCCATGGCTCCTTGGCCTTGCCACACTGGTTCCCCAGCCCCCAGTTTTCAGTGTCTGGAATCTCTGGGGAGTTCCACGGGGGAGACAGGGAGGTAGAGAGGCCTTCTTTGAGCGCCCAGAATGTTTGTGCTCAAGTGGTAAGGGATCAGCCTTCCAAGCTACTAGGGCCCTAAGTCTGTACCTTCTAGTCTCCTCTTGTCCGCTGGCCCCTGTGTGGAAAAGAAAGCTGCTTTAGCAGATCTTCTTCTGCCCCTTGGCCTTGAGTTTGGAGCTGTGTGGCACCCAGAACCCTCTTGTCCTATGCCCGGTATCTTGAGCAAAACATATCTTTTCCAGTTCCCCCTTGGCTTTTGGGAACAAAGATATCCATCAACACTCACTCCCCTCCCCTCTCTCCCTAAAGGAGACCCCATGGTCCTACTGAGGGGTCTGAGCTGCTCAGGGAGATGAGGCTGTGACAGCTGACCCTCCCACTTCAGTGCAGTCATGGGGCCTGGGGGTGACATGCAGGTATCTGCCCAGCTGCAAGGGGTCCCTGGTCGTCTTCAAACATGTCCATAGAGTCCCTGTGTCGTCTTCAGGAGAGGATGCCATGCCATGCCTCAGTTTCCCCAGGTGGCTTCTCTCAACAAGTGCTGCGAGGACCTCAAGATGAAACAGCAGGAGAAATGAGGGAGGAGGCAGTGGAGGGCAGTAACCAACAGCACCCAAAGAGGCTTTCTCTCCTTCTTGGAACACTGGCGGGCCTCCAGCTCCTAGCAGGTAGGAGCAGGCGGCAAAAAAGCAGTTGGCCTGGAACGGGGCAGGAAGGTGTGCGAGCTGAGGCCTCCCCTGGCCTATCAGATCCAGTAGAGACCAGGCCTCTTCCCTTCCTGTCTGGACATCAGCGCCTAAGTGGTGAAGTGCGTTGCAGGAAGGGAGATGAACTGGTAAGTTCTGTAGATGGTCGGGACCACCCCTGTGGGACCGAAACCAGTCAGAGCCTCCACCCTCATTGGCCCCAGACACAGTTCTGGTGGGAGGGGCCACGCCTCCAGGTAGCTGGTCGCCCTGTTTCTCCTTGATGCCTCGTGGGTGAGTCCTGGTTTCAGGCTCCCTGAGAGCTGGGGATGGAGGAGATCCTAGGAAAATGATGATATGTGACAATCAGTCACAGCAATTAGTGTTTTGGTTAACAGGCCTTTTTTGTTTTCTCTCACCCAGACAGAATGTCACAAATAAATCCTCTCCTGCATTTGCATATTAATTGGATCGGAGACGTCAAGCATCTTTCATTAAAGAAAATGATCTGCATATTTGGAGACATAAAATAGTTATTTTGATGGGTTTTTTTTCCTAAGATCAGGGGGTGGGGGAGGTAGGTGATGGGAGCAGTAGAAATTGAGGTAGAGTGAAGGCAAAGCCAGCCAGCCCTTCCATCTGGAGTTAACCCTGTGCAGCCTGGAGTTGATGGGCCAAGCTTGGGCAGAAGATCATTTATATGTAAATAAATCCAGGAGCCAGGGGCCCCCAGGCATCGAGTGGTTGCCCAGGGCCCAGGAGCCCAGCTTGGCCCTTGTACTAAAGGGGTCCCCACTGGCGTTGTGGGCGACGAGACGGGCTGCAGGCCCCACTGCTGTCCTGCTGGGAGTGGTCCAGTGCCCACCTGTGTCCTGGAGCTCTGGCTGGCTTTGCCCAGCTCTCTGTCCCTCCTCTCTCAGCTTGACCCCTGGGTCAGCCCACTCTTCCCGCCTTCTGCTCTTCCTTTCCCCTCGGCTTACCCATCTGTGCCTACTTTCTGCACACTCTCTGACCTTGGACTTCCCTGTGCCCTTCTCAGTCTTTGCCAGCCGTCATCCCTTTCCCCAGATGGAAGGTTTTCTGGGGGCAGCAGACACAAAGCCTGGAGTCATTATCACACACACTCGAAATAACCCAGAAAGCTGCTGGGCCCATATTAGGGCATGAGTCCCCATGGAAAGCTGAGTGAATGTATACTTTTGATAGGCAAATGTGACTGTCACAAGTCATCCTGGTTTCCCCTCCTGCCTTGAACTCTAGGCCCTCGTCGGCTGCTTTAGCTGGTGTGCCGGGCAAGGCCTCTTCTAGACATTTCTGAGCTTCCTCAGTCTCTCTGCCATCACCAGCTCCAAAGGCACAATCCCAGATGCCATATCCCAATTAGAGAGGTGTTTAGGTGATGCTGGTGATGATGGTGACGATGATGATGACAACTGCCACCACTTTTTGCACACAGAAAATGTGTAGACACTTTGCTAAGAGCTTTGCACTCATTGTTTCCCCAGATCCTCACCCCAGTCTTCCGAGATCGGCACTATCTTTGCATACGTTTGATGGATAAGGAAACTTGACCTCAGGGAGGCCAGATGATGTGCCTATCAATGCCCATCAGGGTTCAGAACTTGCAGTCAGAGCCAAGCTCTTCACACCAGATTGCGGGGTCTCCAGGCCGTGGGGACCAGCGGGAGTCTGGCTCCTGGTTTGGTGGCAGCCAGCTATAATTCTTGGCCATGAAGTCAGAGGACTTGTATTGAGACTCTGTCTCTGCACTGCTGCCTCCTCTCACCCCACCAAGAAGCCCTGCCCATGTTCCCAAGATTTGCCTTTCCTTGAGGGGCGGGGAGCTGACTCCAGTGTGTTCTGTGGGCTGTTGGACCCTGGAGGTGCCCCTTCCAGACCTGCCAGAATCCCCCATGCTCTTTGTGTGCATTTTGGCTTAGAATTTTGGTTGTAATGCTGGTCCTTGTCTTGCAGTGCCACAGGCTCCTGGATGTATAGGGATTGGGCTGTACCCTAGGGCATGGCCCAACTCCCTGGCTGAGCTGTGCATCTGCTCACCTGTGCCCCCCCCCCCCGCCCCATGCCCTGCAGGTGGGCCACCTTATGCCCTGGGATGGGCCTGGGCATTCTGTGGAAACCTGTTGGTTTGGTGCTACTGCCCCACAGGGCCATCACCTTGAACTTCAGGGTCCTTTCTCTTCTGCCACCTTCTTCCAGTAGCCACGGCACTTGGGCAGGAACACTATTCCCGGATCTAAGGGGAAAGCAGAGGGGTATGGTCGAAAGGAGTTTTCATTCAAAATGAATCAGTTTGGATTCCAGCCTGGCTGTGTTTCTAGCTGTGCACCTTGGGCAGGTCACCTCCCTTCTGTGAACCTCAGTTTCTTCCCTTGCAAAAAGGGGGCAGTCATTCCTGTGGGCAGGGTCTGAGGAGTGATCTGGCTCATCTATGTTGAGTTCCCAGTTGCAGGCCTGGGATAGAATAGGCCCCCGCAAATGCCAGCTGAGGGGCGTGTGACTCCCCAGTGGGTCAGGAATCTGGAAGGGTCTCCCGGGCTGGGGGACGGAGGTGACTGTTTCCCAAAGCATCTGACAGCTTGGCCCCAGCGTGTTCCTTCCCATTCTCTGGACCTCGGCGACTTTGGCTGCATGTGCTTCTGGCAGGGCAGGTGGGAGACCTAGTGGTCCTCAAATTTGGGGTCCTTGGAGAAGGTGCCCCGGGTGCCCTCCTTGGGAAGCACACAGACAGGCCGGGCATTTATAGAGTGTGGGAGGGTCCTTGGGCAGCTGTATCTGTTTAATGCCAAGAAGCCAAGTTGGTTTAATATGATTGTAGCTGCTGCTTTGATAAATCAAAATAATTAAAAATAATAAATTTGATTCCTCAACCAACAGGCTGTGTGTGGGCCCAGGGGCTGGACTGACGAGCTAGGGCCGGGAAAGGGGGAGGGGGCACTGGGACACAGGAAGGCCTGTCTTTGTATGGGGAGGTGGGCATGAGCTCTGCAATCAATTAAGGAAAGAGTCTTTCAGCAGAGCTGTTGGCCAGCCTGGGCTGGAGCCTCAGCTGGGCCTGCCACTGGCTCTGTGGCCTCAGGCCAACCTTGATTTCCTCATCTGTCCAATGGGGTGATAGTTCCGCCCACCTTGCAGGGCCGTGTGAGGAGTCAAGGCTTTGCTGAACCCGTGGTCAAGCATGATGGGAACATTGGTCGGCCCCGGGTTGTGTGGGCATCAGTGGCCCCTCTCGGCCCCGTCCTTGTACCCCGTGTGGACACTGCAGTGGCTGAAGCCACCAGATGTGTTCACAGCAGTGAGCAGCCCTGTAGGCCCAGCAGTTTACTGGGGGCTCCTCCTGCAGCTGCCGGGTGTTGTCCTAACACAGGACTGTGCTGTTTGTGAGGACATCCCCTGTTGCGGGGCGTGTCTACTGATTGCTCCCTCTGGTTCTGAGTTGGGGCAGGAAGCACATGCCACATCCCTGTGGACCTGAGGCCCTGGTCAGGGTGCCGGCGGCTCTGACGTGGGTGGGTGGGAGTTGGAGAGGGCAGCCCGCCCCTTGGTTTCCCCCACTCCCCACATCCTCCAGAGCCGTATTTGGTGTCTGATCCACAAGAGCCTGAGCAGCTGGAAATCTGAACTGAGTGGAGGGGGCAGGGGCTGGTGGGAAGGGAGGGACAGGGTGTCTGTCTCTTTAAATGCACTTTGTGTCAGTGTGATAAGGAATTTGATGGCTTTATCAGAAATACCAAAGCTTTATTTAGCAGGGTGAGGCTCACACCACTCAGCTCCACACAATCTGCTGATAAATTGCAAAAAAGAAAAAAACCCAACATCTCACCAACACCCAGCACAGCAAGAAAGGAAAGACGAGGCAGAAGGAAGGGCAGGAAAGCAAAGTTGGGAGTTTGGGGGGATTGTGGAGTTGTCGGGAGTGGGGCGGGTGCGCTGAAACTTCAGGGACTTCCTTGCAAGGACTGATAGGCAGGCCTTCTTCTACTCTCCACTGGTGACCTTTGTAGATTTTTCTGTTATTAAGTAAAAAAGACAATAATTATTTTCAACCTTCTAGAGAAAGGGCTGGTTACAGAGACGTGTCGTTTATCTCCTGCTCCTGTCCCTCCCCCAGCCCAGCTCACCCAAGGCTCTAGGTGAATCCTTCAGGCTTCCCGGCTGGCTGTGCTGGTGAAGGCAGGGCCAGCCTTGGGATGGGGTTGGGGGGCGATGTTAGGCAGGATGCAGGAGGGACCGTCAGGGAGTGAGGAGTTGCCCCTCATTGCAGCTCTGAGGAAGGTGATCCCCACTCCGTACAACATGGCCGTGGCCAAGGAAGCCAGGGAGGGGAGGGCGTGAGACAGCCTGTGTAGGACAGAACTCCATGCCCAGGGTGAGGTCTCCACCCAGGTCACAGGGGCAGCCGAGGAGCTGTGGCATGGCCCTGCCTACCTGCCACATTCCAGGACTTCCCTGCCAGTTGGGCGGCTCTGGGGGAGCGCCCCTACCCTGGCCACTCTAGGTTTCTTGTGCCTCTGGAGGGTCAACAAAAGAGGAGAACGACATTCCCATTTCTGTTGTCCGCCTTGAGGCTTCTCTCTGCACCCCGTGTGTGTACTCCTGCCCCTGCTTTGTCTGGAGGAGCCCCATCCCCTGATCTGGCCTCTGGTCAGCGCACAGGCTCAAGTGCAGCAGCCCTTGCTGTTCCCCTTGACTGTCCACACTGCTCCCCGTGCCCTCTGTTCCCCCAGGAGGCTTTTGATGTGAACCAAACAGATTTAAGCTCACGGTCCCCCATCCACGCCCCTCTGAACGTGCTGTAAGGTTTTGCCTCTTCCGACCAGCTTGTGCGTATGATTTCCTCTGGAAACTGAGTCAGGTGTCAGTGCTCTGGGTCCACCTGAGAGCCGTGTAGAAGGGAAGCTGGGTGTTGGGCGTGGTGAGTAGTGGAGAGGGAGGCCCCTCTGCTTCCCCGGCGTCCTGGGGGCCTGTCCTCTGGCTGGCTGCACAGGAGTGCTTCTCCTGGCCCAGCTGCCCAGCTCCCGCGCTCCTCACCCCTTTCTGATGGCTCCACAGCCCGGCAGAGCCAGGGCTTGGGGTTCTCACCGCAGGCCCTGCCCACCCCATGTTCAGGGCTGCTTCTGCTGTCCCTCCACCCAGTGTTCCTCTTGGGGCCCCACAGGCTCTGTTGAGGAAGGGAGGTCTCTGCCCAGAGGGGTGTCCCTAAGCATGGCCAAAGGGCCAAGGCTTTCCAGAGCCCACGAGCTGACCCCTCAAACAGGATGGAAGCTGGGCAAGGCCAGAGAATGCTTCAGGGGCAGGGGGCCCAAAGTCAGGCTGACCGAAGGCAGGGGTAAGCAGAGTTTGAGAATAACTTTGCACCCTCTCCGAGCCAAGGAGGTCTGAGCCTGTGCGCTCCCTAGAGGTGGAGAACCAGAGGGAGCCCCAGCCAAGGTGAGGCCAGCAGGCCTAGCGCTAGCGCTAGCGGCAGGTCAGTCTCATAGGAATTCCTCGGCTTTAGATAGTGGAGCAACAGGATTAGCCCAGCTGCTCAGAGAGGGGAAATTCGGGGCGGAGAAACAGGGGAGCTTGGAGGAGAGGGTGGAGGCTGAGCTGGCCAGGGAAGGGCAGAGGGTGGAGGAAGCTGCAGAAAGGCAGCAGCTGGGAGACAGACAGGAGGAGTAAATGGAAGTGACAGGGTCAGGCCAGACCTTTGTCCTGCAGCCTGATTAGAGAGTCTGCCCTGGATTTCTGAAACTTTGGGATGTTGTCCGACAAACTGGAGCTTAATTCTGTCAGAGCGCTGGGGAGATTAGAATTGACATCCTGGGAGCACATTCCTGGCTGGGCAGAAATCCAGCCCCTGCTGGGAAAAACCTGTGAAAGCATGGCCAGCCCAGTGGTGGTGGCAGGGGGTGCCCGTCGGCCCTAGTGGCCACTCCAGGCTCGTGGGTCAGAGCCAGGAGCCTTTGGAAGGCTGGGCTGTGTCACTGGAAGTCTCTGGCCTAGTGGAAAGAATGGAGGCCCAGCAGAGCCACCTCTGAGTCTAAATCCTGATTCTGGGCCTTTTCCTAGCTGTGTTGCCTTGGGAAGAAAGCTTCACTTTGTTGAGCCTCAGTTTTCTTGTCTGTAGAATGGGCCCACTAAGTCTGCCTTCTGGGTCCACTAAACCTTCCTTTCCTTTGAAGTGGGAGGCATAACCTTGGGGAGCCGAGAGGGATGGGTCAGACTTTTTTTTTTTCTTTCTTTGTTTTTTTTGGCCTCGCTGTGCGGCTTGCGGGATCTTAGTTTCCTGACCAGAGATTGAACCCAGGCCCATGGCAGTGAAAGCGCCAAGTCCTAACCACTGGACCACCAGGGAATTCCCAGGTCAGACTTTTCTTCACGCTCCACCACAGCAGAGCCAGGGCCTGCTGTAGCATGATGAAGATTTCCCTCGCTGAGCTCCCTTTGCTGGTCGGGCAAACCCAGGGAGTGTCATCCCGACAGACTGCTCCAGCTCAGCATGTGGAAGCTTCCTGCCCCTTCACCAAGGGGGTCCCTTCCAGCAACCAGCCCACGTCAGCCATGAGAGGCCCGCAGGAACCCTTGGAGATGGCCGCATCCCTCTCGAAGAGCTCCCAGGAATCCCATGCTGAAACTAAGTGAGCCCAGGGAAGCAACACAGGCCTGCTCGCCATACCAAGAGACCGGCTTGGGGGACTGGAGTGAGGGCCTAGCGCCGTAGCCCCAGAGCAGGCTGTTTCTAGAAGAACAGAGTACCCCTCCCCACTTCCCTCCTGATTCTAATGGCTTTCAAATATTGGTAAATATTTTGGCTAATGCAGGCTCTCATGGCAGAGAGCAAAGCTGTCTGCAGTTCAGGACCTACAAATTATTTATTAAAGATTTGAGATGCGGTGCAATTATGTGGAAAGAACCCAAAAAATTAAATAAATAAGTAACAAAATAAATAAATAACAGCCATACTGGCCTCTTGAAGGCTTGGGGAGCTGCATACATGATTGCCGTCTTGATGAAATCCCCCCGGATGTAATGAGCTGATTTTCTGCTGTTAATATTGCATCTGCTGATGAAGGATTCGTTAGGATAATGGAACGAAGCTAAAATATAAATGACTCCCTGTCAAGAAGCAGCTTTTGTTTGTTGATCTCCTGACAGTTCCCGGGCCAAGGCAGGGGTTTCTGTGCGCACACGCATTCGGAGCAGCTAGGAGGGCAGGCTGAGGGCTGGGAGGGCTGTCCCAAGGGCCTGGCTCCCTGCTTATCCTCAGCTTTTCCTGCAAGGTGGAACTCCCCATCCTTGGGGAGCCTGAGAGCCCTGTGGGTGGGGAAGTCATTGACTCAGACCCTCTTTCCCCACGTGGGGGGCAGCGTGTTGCACTAAGGTGCTGGGCAGCAGCACAGGTTGTCTGGGGAGCCCGGCGGAGAGATGGATGGAGTGGGCTGTGCGTGTTGGGATTCACACGCAAGAGGAGCCAGGCCATGTGTGCGCAGAGGAACGGCAGCGCTGGGGAGACGGCGTCGTGGGCTCTTGAGTGACGTGTGCCTCCATCTCTGGAGGCACCCTAGCCTTCCCATGTTGTCTTTTTCTTCAGCGCATCTGTGAGGCCTAGGAACGCCTCGGGCGGGAGCGCACGCCATTCTTGAGGACAGGAAGGAGAGGGGACCCGTCTGAAATTAGGATGATTCACCTTCCGCCCCCTTGCTTGGCTTGTCTAATACTCATGCTGAGCTGCCACTTGGGAATAGCCTTCTCCTCGCCTGCTGCTGCTGCCTCTTCTCCTTCTCTTCCTCTTCCTCCTCCTCCTCCTTCTTCTTCAGCTATATCACTTTACTTTATTGTGGTAAAATGCACATAACATAAAATTTACTGTTGTAACCATTTTAAACTGTACAATTCAGTGGCATTAAGTACATCCACAGTGTTGTGCAACCATCACCAATATCTGGTTCCAGAAGTTTTTCATCACCCCGAACAGAAACTCTATACCCATTAGAAGTCACTCCCTATTTCCCCCGTCCCCTGACAACCGCTAATCTGTGTTCTGTCTCTATGGATTTGCCTATTCTGAATGTTTCATATAAAGGGAATCGTATAATATGTGGTCTTTTGCGTCTGCCTTCTTTCACTTAGCGTAATGTTTTCAAGGTTCATCCATGTTGTAACCTGTATGAGAACTCCATTCCTTTTCACGGCCGAATAATATTCCGTTTTGTGGGGACCCCGTGTTGTTTATCCGTTCATCTGCGTTGTGTTCACCTTTTGGCTGTTGTGAGTGGAGTTGCTACGAACATTCGTGTACAAGTTTTTGTTTGAGTCCCTGTTTTCCAATCTTTCGGGTATATACCTAGGAGTGGAATTGCTGGACCTCTCCCCAGTTTATTAAAGGCAGGGCCCCTGAAAGCTAGTAACAGGTAATATTTGTTGAGCACTTACTGTGTGACAGACCACGGTGCTGTGTGTTATTTCAGCGGGTCTTCACAACAACTGCAGAACGGAAGCTCCGTGAGGACTGTCTCTGGTTACCAGTGTTCTCCAGGTCTAGGACAGTACCCAGCATATAGTAGGTGTTGAAGAAAAATTAGTGAATGAAATGCATTTGAGGTGGGGCTCATACCCCACCCCCTTCAGTTGAAGAAGCTGAGGCCAAGAGAGGTTAAGCAGCCTGCCCCGGCAGACACCATGGAGGGTAAGTGGCAGAGGCAGGATTCAGACCTGGGTCTCACCTCCTCTGCTGTTTCTCGTGTAAGCTGTGTATTTTATCTTCCTCGGGCCTAGCACAGTGTCATGTGCACAGGACGTACTCAGTGTACGTCCTGACGATCACTGTGGAGCCGGGACGCGGAGAGATCTAAGCCAATGACCAGGAGGAGGGCTGGGCAGGGTCCGGAGCAGGTGTTGTCTTTCCGTACATCTGTCTGGTGGAACGCGCCGTCTGTCCAAGGAGGCACTGCCTTGCCCACACTGAGCCCTGAGCTGCAAAGACCGCATTGGACGCATCGCTCCCAGCACCCCAGAGAAACCTTCTTGCCAACATCTTCGCCAGATCTGTTCCTCACCTTGACCTCCAAGGCCCTTAAGACGGGGAAGAGCAAACCCAGCCGCTCACCTGGACCCGTCTTTCTGGGGACAGGATGGGTCCCACCAGGAAGATCTGAGCCACCTCTGCCTGGAGTGGTCAGGCAGGGCCTCTGGGAGATGGAGAAGTTGCTTCCCCCTGCGGGGGCTCAGGAAAGGTGGGGAGGCTGGCACTTCTCCTGCAGCCCTGAGAGAGTAAGGCACAGCCTTCCATCACAGTCCTAGTTCATGGCGGGGCCTGTCTCAGTTTCTGAGATGGGAAAAGAGAGAGGGCAAGCCAGGCATGAGGACCACACAGGGCAGCATCCAGTAATAAAGGAACTAAGGGCCTGGGCAGGGAAGGTGTGAGACCAAGAGAGCAAGCTAGAGGTGTTGGACCAGCAGAGGCTTCAGCCCCCGCGGGACGGGCGGGTCAGCTGGGTACCTCTATGAGCCAGGACTTCCGAGAACAAGGTGGGAAAACCCCTTTCCTGCCCCCAGACTACTAGATCCTTCCTCTTGACCCTGTACAGGGTTTTAAGGAGCCTGGCCAAATTTCAGCCCAGACTGTGTTTGCAGACCACTGCCCGCCTCCTCAGAGCCAATCCGGAGGCCTGGCGCTGACCCCCGGCTGTCCCCGGCCTGCCTGCGGCTGTTGGGCTCCTTCCCCTATGCGGACGGACAACCTGCCCCGGCCGCCGCCTCCTCCGGATCCGGCACCTGCTGGATCGTGCGTGCCCTCGGCCCCTCATTGTCCTGCTAACCACTGTGTAGAAGTTTGGGGCTTCCTTTGACCTTTCCGTTGTGCCTGGTTCTGCGGCGGCCACCGGGCTGACACGCCGGCCCTGGCGTCATTGCCGGGGCAACAGCGCGGCCCCTGCCCGTGGCCCTGCGCCCGCAGCACTTTCATTCTCTTTCTTTCTTTCCTCCTCGTTCCTCTCTCTCTCTCTCTCTCTCTTTCTCTGTCTTTCTCCTTCTCACCCTCTCCCTTTTTTTTTCTTCTTCACTCTTTTAACATGGTTTTCCTAAAAAGTTTTTTAATCAATCAAATTTGAGGCAGAAAATAGGTTTTGTCACGCCTGGTCCCGGGGTGGTTTGGCTCTCACTCAGGCTCCTGACAGCTCCTCAATGCAGGAAGGAGGCCAAACAGAATATTTCTCGGGGAAAGTGCCCGTTTCCATGACACTGCCCCTTGTTGTCTGTGCTGCCCCCCTCCTCAAGCTGCCCGCTGACACGGCCTCAGCCCTGTGAAAGGGCCCGGCCTGGAGACGGACGGGGTGTGTGCGGGTGCCGGAGGGGGCAGGAGACAGCGTGGGGGGGCGGGGTAGATGGGCCGCGACAGCTGCCCCGAGCCGCCCCTCTGTGGCCTGCGAGGGCTGGGGAGCAAGTAGGGGCGGCAGGGCTGCGGAGCCTGGCCCGGTGCTGCGTAATCAGCTGCGCCTCATAAATATGGAGCAGGGGAGCCCCGGGTGAGACGCTCGGAAGCCACGTCCCGGATGGTCGGTGGCTCCAGCCAGAGGGGACTGCAGGCGGATGAGGCCTCTTCGGGTCCTGGTACGCTGGTCACAGCAGCTTCTTCACCCTTCCCTCTCCCCCTTCCCTCCTCTCCAGCCTTTCCCTCCACCCACCCACCCCCCCGCCGCCCGCGGCAGCCCCCTCCCTACCATCTTTGGCGCCCTTCCTGCCCTCCCTCAACTCCAGCACCTCCTGTGCCTCTGGTCCCCTCCAGCTCCCAGGCCCACGGTCCCCCACCCCGAGCTCCCTGCAGGCCCTCCGCGTCTTCCCTCTCTACCCCACTTTCCCTCTCCTCCTTCCCACCTCGCCCTTTCACCCTCTCCCCTCTCTTCTACTCTTCTTGCTCTCTTTTATAATTAATGATTAGTTTTAATTGGTTTGCTTAGGCAGCCTGACAGCAAATGAACAGAAGCCAGCCCAGGGCTGCCAGGCTCGGGTGGGAGACCACTGCACTTCCGAACCGAACCGGCCGGGGGAAGGCGAGGGCAAGGCTGACCTGTAGACGCTGCCTCAGGCCCCGGCCCTCAGCGGGTGGGTCAGGCCACACCTGGGCTGGCGCAGTGGCCAACGGGAAGAAGGCAGGAGGATCTTCACACACAATCCGGCTCTTGGGCTCTCGTCTGTCAACTTTCTCTGTGTGCTTTGTTCTTATTCTCCTCCTCCTATCCCCCTCCATGTTCTCATTTATGTAAGACATTGTCCACATCTTCCGAGATTAGGGTCCGGTAAAAGGAGAGCAGGGGCCCTGTCTTTAGACTGGGACAGGGCTTAGTTCCGATGCCTCCCTGTGGACCTATGGGGTTAGCAGCTTGACACGTCTGGGCCAAGGTCTTGCTTTGTCACACAGACAGGAGGGAGCAGGTAGCAAGGCTTGTGGTCACTGTTAGCTCAGCTGCCTGCCTACAGTCAGCCACTACAGCCCGGAAGCCAAACAGACCTGGCTCTGTTTCTGATTTACCGTGGACCTCTGCATAGAACTCAACCTCTTGGTCCTCCGTTTTCTGGTCGGAGCACTTAGGTTGAAGAACGTTGGATGAGTGCAGGATGGGTGGATGGGTGGATGGGTGGACGGCTGGCGGAGAGTGGCTGTGTTGGCCGGGATCCCTGAGCACGTTACTTCTGTTTCTTAGCCTGGAAGGGTTGCACTTAACTTCAGCCTTCCTAAGTGTTGGGGCTCCTGGTCTCCTCTGTGTTTCCCACCCCGGCCTTGCAGAATCCTTCCTTAACTGCAGCAGCTTTCTGGTTCTCTGCCAGGCCCTGGCTGTGCCCAGTCACTCACTCACACAGGCCAGAACCAAACAGCGGGAACACTGAGAGGCAGAGAGTGACAGGGGAAGATGCCCGGGCAGGATGGAGAGAGAAAGTTGAACTTCTCAGGTCCCCACGGGGGTTCCAGAATCCACCCAGTGTCCCAGATCCCACCCAGAGACAGCCTCCCTGCTCCCGTCCGCCAGGCCGCCTGCCCCAGGGCCAGGTGAGGGGCAGGACCCCGGTTCACATCCTGGTCCCCGCACGGTAAGTATCTCTGCCCCTCCCCATCCCTCGTCCACCCCCAGCCAACTCCTGGAAAGTTTCCTCCCCGATTGTTCTGTGTGATCAGATCTGCAAGTTGCTCTCTAAGCTTCTTGTCACATTTTGACTTAATGAAGTGCAACTGCTGAGGGATTTGGGTTCAGCGCTCCGGTCTCCCGCGCTCCCTTGTTGTCAGAAAACAGGGGTGGTTGGGGACGGCAACACCGCACTGCGAGTCGTTATCATTCCGGTCAGTCTGTTTAACACAAAATTAAACAAAGAACTAATTAGTGCCTCATGAATTAATAAATGCACAGTTGCTGGGGAGGATGGGAGGGGAGAAAAAGGTGGTGGAAGGGAGATACTGGAGTTGTGGAGTTGGGGGGCTTTGGAGGTTCAAGGGAGGCCGGCCGGGGTGCCTTGAGAGATCTCAGGCGGGCGGGTGTGGGATGGACCGGACAGCGATGACGCCCCGCTGGGCCCCTGGGCGGGCTGGCTGGGCTGTGAGCTCTGACAGCCAAGCCTGCCCAGCGCCTCTCAGCGGAGGCCCAGGGTCTCTCTCCCTTGCCCCGTGGCCCAGCCCTGTTGGCCTCCACTTCATCCAGCTCTCCTCTCCGACTGCTTGTTTTTTCCACTCTCCCCACCTCGGCCCCCTCTTCCATCTCAGCAGGGCTCCCCTCTCCTCTCTGCTGCCCCGTCTCTCTGTCCGCGCAGCTCTCTGCAGAATCTTAGCTTCCTACCATCTGGGTCAGATGGGCATCAGAGGCCCATGGGGTAACCCCCGCAACTGCTCGATGCCCACCAGAGCCCGGTGTCCAGCAGGGTGGGCTCTGCCTCAGTGGGCACCCTCCACCCAGGCAGCCCAGCAAAGGCAGCGAAAGCTGGCAGAGGACCCAGCCCTCCTTAGGAGGATGCGTCAAGTACAATTAGCATTATCTGTCTAAATATGCCCTGGGAATGGGAGGGCAGGCGGCAGAACTGGGTGGCATTCCCGGAGCCCTGTACAAGGTCACCTCACCTCTCGCAATCCCCCCAATCTGATTTGGGGATTACACAGCCTAAGGAAATTGGTGTTATTCCTCTTGCATCATTGATAAGCCACAAAGGAGGGAGTAGGGAGAAAAAAAACCTAATAAACAGAAAACCCTTCCCGAGTACGGGTGGAGTTCTGAAGGCCCACGGGGTGGGAGTGGGGTGGGGTGGCCCGGCCTGGCTCGGGCAAGGGCAGGTGGGCCCAGGTCAGCAGGCAGAAGGCTCCTTGGGTTTTCTGTCCACACGAGGCGTCTGTCCCATTTGAACCTGGCTCCCCGGACTCACGCGCTGGGCAGGAGGGCCTGGGCCTGGCAAGCTGGGCTGAGTCACGTGTTGGCTAAAGACCCCCTACCTTGCTGGGCCATTTTCCCTCTCCCTACGTGGTCCCCCGGCATGGCTTGTGACTCATCAGTAGGACCCCAGGGTGGAAGGTGCTGTCTGCAGCCTATTCCTGGGAGTTGAGGCCTCCTGGTGCCCTGGCCCCTGGTCCACCCTTGCCCCTCAGTCACCCATCTGCTGTAGATTTTCAGGGGCCAAGGGAAGAGAGTGAGGGATGGGCGCTGCTGTAGCCTGTCATCGTCCCCAGGCCCTGCTGCTCAACCACTGCAGCTCCAGGGGAGCACCCCGGCCCGCACACCCGCGTCTCTGCCTCCACGGAGGTGTGTGCAGTATGCTCTGACTTTCCTCTCTTTGGTTAGGGGTGTCCTGAGGACCATATTTCCACTGTGATCAGCCCCTGCTGCTTTCTGAATTTTTTCAAATTTTGGTCGGCACGTCCTTTCAGATGGGCCAAAATCAGTGCCCACTCCGCGCGTCTGAATTTTTGACACCCTTGGCCACCCTGGAGCATCAGCCCCTTGGCCTGGGGGTGGCAGGGAGCCCTTGGGCACACACTGGGGAGTTGTACGCGTCCTGCCTTGAAAGGCTAAGAGGCTCTTCTCTGTCCCTCCCCAGGATGAAGTGACGCCCCCACTGCGAGAGAGGAGCCTCTAGGACCCGCTACAAGGTAAGGCCTGAGCCCTTCCCTGATCCGTGGGTCCTTCCCCCCAGTGGTGACCACGCGCCTGGTACACGTGTCACCCTGGGCTGGGCCCAGTCGTGCCGAGCCCCCAGGGTGGGTCTGGAAGATGGAGACAGGGAATTGGAACCACACTGCCCATTTGAACCTGGCAGGAAAAGATGACCCCGGTAGAAGAGTCTCAGATTCGTTCTTAGGCTGGAAATGGGCTGGGGACCCGTGGATCGCTGACTCTGGGCGTGGAATGTGTTCAAGGCAGCATGAGGCAAAGGGGCATCTGTGGTGCCAGGGCTCAGCCGCCCGGCAGTACCGTGCCCAGCTCTCCGCAGTGCTGTCTGCCCGCTGTGGCTGCTGCCAGCTCTCCCTGGAAGCTCTGCTTGTAGCTCGTGCTTGGGGAACCGCATGGACTTGAAAGCCCTAGAAGTCCTCTCTCCTGGGAAGCTCCCGGCCCTCCTTCTTCCGTGGGAGGCTGGCAGGGAGGAGGCCCCAGGCCCTGAGCCCAGACCAGGCTGCTGCCCTTCCCTTCCCCGGGCGCTGGGCTCCCCTGGCCTGGCCGGGCCTTCACAGGCTGTCTCAGTTCTCGGGTGGCTCGAGGAACCTCGGGGCCACCGGGCCTCGGCCCCAGGCAGCGCCGTGTCAGAGGTGACCGGTGGAACGCCAGTGTTATGTAAATAGCGGGGCCTGCCCGGCGGGCGAGCTGGCTGGCTGCAGCCATCCATCATCCGTGCTCGGCGGGGCGGGGGACAGACACGGCACCGTGCGCCTGGCTCCAAACCTGTTTGTTTTCCCTTTGTCTCACGCATTTCGGGGGCCCGGCTGTGACCGGCTCTGGGTTTTGTCCTGCTGGCCCCCTCCCCCGGGAGGATGGGGGAAGGGAGGAGATTCGAGAGGCTCCCACCGCGGCATCCCTTTCGGACTTCAAAGGCTCCCCCAGCATTGTCTGTGCCGGCGGGCAGTGGCCCTGAAAACGTGATCAGAGGCGGCCGGTGTAGGGCAGGCCCGGCCCGCGCCCTGCGCTCTCACTGGGGCCTGTGGATTCCTCCCTTTGCCGCCAGCACCACCCTGGTTACAGCTCTGCTCCCCGGGCCTCTCTCCTCGCCTTTCTCTCCCCTGGCATCCCTTCTGGCCAGCCCGACCCTGCTGCTGCCCCACTCCCGTCCTCTCTTAGCCAGAGGCCAACACCTCTCTCCTGGCATCAAGACTCCTAGCATGTTGAGAGCTTCAACTCTCCGCCCCTTCATATCATCCCTGAGACTCTGAAGCACAGTGGAGGGTTTAGGATGCTGGGAGCTGGGATGGACCAGTTCCTGGACATCTGTTTCCCATCCAGCCCTTGTTCTCTTTCCCTTCTTTTTCTCCACCCTCTGCTGGTAATGAGAACCTGATTTCCTCCTGAGCCCTCTGCCCAGCCCTTCCTTCCACTTCTTGGCAAGGTTCAGATTGGCTACTTCTGTCCTGAAAGTCAGCCCCAGGTGCTTCCATTCTCTGGAGCAAGGCTTGGCAAAGTATGACCAGAGGGCCAAATTTGGCCCACTGCCTGTTTTTGTAAATAAAGTTTTATTGGAACACAGCCACACCCGCTCATCTGCATATCAGTTATGGCTGCTTTCACTCTATGACGGCGGAGCTGAGTAGCTACAACAGAGCATGTTTGGCCTGAAAAGCCTAGAATATTTATCTGGCCCTTTATAGGAAAAGTTTATTGTCTCTCCCTCTGGGGTTTCTGGCTCCTGCCCTCTGCTCTTTTTTTTTTTTTCCAGTGGTAAAATATACACACCATGAAATTTACCATTGTAACCATTTTTAAGTGTTCAGTTCCCTAGCATTAAGTACGTTCACAGTGCTGTGCAACCATCATCCTGCTCTGTGCTCGTGTCTTGCTGTGAGGGGCCCAGGCCTGTCCCTGAGGTTGCGGGGCTGCTTGCACTCCTGGTCCCTTTGGGGCTGCCCTTTCTCTCTCTGCTCTTTGTAGGACCTCATCTCCTGCTCAGTCCCACCTACCTAGAAGTCCCGGCTTGTCCTCTCCTTGACAGCCACTGTCTCCTCAGATCTCTTGCTCCCAGCATCCAGGAGCCTTGTGTCTCCATCCTGTAGCCTTTAGCAAGTTCTCAGATCCACAGTTTCCTCTTCTGCAAGATGAGCAGAATATCTACTTTGCAGGGTTATTGGGACAAGCCAGTGAGTTAATGGGGCCGAAGGTGTCTAGCCCGGGGCCTGACAGGTAGGCAGCGCCTGCGTTCCCTCCTTCCTTCATTCCTTTTCACCTGCCAGAGCCTGGGTCTCCACCATGCATGTAGGAGCCAGCAGTCATCCCTAGGCAGGTTCCATGCAGTCCCCCTCCCCTGCCCGGGACCACTGAGTCCCTCACCTTGGAGAAGCTGAGGCTCCTCGCTTGAGCGAGGGCCGTGGAAGAAAACGCCGCACGGGTGGTGGACGGGGAGTCACTGGAGTTCTCAGGTCGGTCCCGGGTCCTCCATGTCTGCTGCAGGGCCCTGGGAAGTCGCATAACCTCTCGAGCACCAGTTTCTCTATCTGTAAAACGGAGCCCTGACCACCACGCTCTCTGCTTTGCAGGCTTGTTGCAAGTACGAACTAGGATGCGTAGGGGAAAGCTGTGGGGTCTGCTGAGAGCAAAGCAAGCCAAGGGAAGGGTCCGGGTCTGAACTTGGGCCCATTCTGGGGCAATTGGGACCCAGTCTGCAGTTCTGTGGAGAAGGCCCTGGACATTACACGGTGGGCACACGCTCAGTACAGGGGCAGGGACCAAGGCTGCACATGACTAGCGCTGTGAGCTAATCTGGGAGCCAGGCTCCAAGCCCTAGAGGAAAGGCTGGCAGGGAGGGGGAAGGGGGGAGCGGGAAGGAAATTGAAGCTGCGCAGCAGTCAGGGGTCTGAGACGGGCTGGGAGCCGGGTCCCCGCACCGCTCACTAGTTGCCCTTTCCTGCTGCTTCTGCTGCCGTCTCTCTTACTGTCCTCTTTTCGCGGGCTCCTGGCCCTTTGTAGATCTGTTTTCCCCTCCAAGCCTTCTCTCTGCATCCCATTAGTTTCTCTTCCTCTTCACCTTCCCACCGCCCGTACTGCCACCCCCAGCTCCATGGCGCTCTTTCTTTCTCCCTCTCTCTCCTTTTCATCTACTCCGAAGGCTTTACTTTACTTCCTTGTCACCCTAATTGATTGCATTAACCTTTCAGCGTATTGGATTTCCTCGGCATCGTGCAGAGAGCCCTGCGCAATATGCTTATAATCTGAGCCATAATGGACAGTTTGCAGTCAACAAGCCCCTTCTCCCATCTCTGCCATCGCTCCCGTTGACATCTCTCTTGCCCAGGCCACCATGGCCACTTCCCCTGCCAGCAGGGGTGGGGCAGTGGACTAAGGCTGGGAGGAAGCAGGCAGAGCTTGGACCCACCAGTGGATTTCCCTGCCTCTCCCCTCCTGGCTCTGCCCCCGGCCCTGCCTCTGCTTTTGCGAGCCCCCCAGGTCCTTGCCTTGTGAGTCTCTCTGCTCCTGGGACTCTCCGCCCAATGAGTGGCTGATGGAGCCAGCTTGGATTTGGCAAATAAGAGAGTCCCCTGTTTCCACCAAATGGTCCTCAGAGGAAACCTCGCTTGCCCGGGAGGCTTTGGGGAAAGGTGATGGTGACCACTTCAGGAGGTGGAGAGTAGCTGAGAGGAAGAGTCTGAGATCTCTGGGCTTGCCTGGCCCCTGAGCTAACCAGAGGCCTCTTTGGATTTTCTGGAAGCTGGGCCCACTCCTGGAAAGGTGTGGGAGTGCAGAGGAGACAGAAAGAAGGGGATCTGTCGAAGGCAAGGGAAGAGAGACAAAGACCCTGCTGGGGCTGGCCTGGGTGCTCAGGGCAGCAGCGGCCCCTCCCACTGGGCGAGGAAGCAGACTCGTGGCCACATTTGGGCCCTGGCTCCTACACTGGTCCCAGGATTGTGTGATTGGGATCCTTGGTGGGCGATGTCTCAGTCTCTGTTTCTCATCTGATGCTTGTCAGTAGCTTTGAGCAGACCCCCCTGGCTTTATCAAAGGAAGAGAGACGTGATCCCGGCAACAGGGCTGTAAGCCAGAGAGAAACCTCTACAGGGCAGGAGGGCTTGGCCTGACAGTAGACTGGCACGGGAGAGGCGGGAGGAAATGAGAGCTGGCTTCTCAGGTTGGTAAGAATGGGCTCCCTCTGGTGAGTTCCCAGATGGGCACCTGCTCGTCCAGCATCAGGCAGAGGAGCCAGCCCATGCCAGCTGCCTGGTCCTGGGAATCTTAGTGAGTCCTGGCCCCGGAGGTCCTGGCCAGGGCTGCCAGCCCTCAGACCCACAGCCCAGTCAGCTGAGTCTTCATTCATAACGGGATGGACGTCAGGTTGAATACATTAGTGTCAGGCCAGAGGAGCAGGATGGAAGCTCCCCTTAGCCCTGGTGATACTTCTTCTGTCTCGTACTGCTCTCTCTCTCCGCCCTCTGCCCATCATCTTCTCCTTCTGACCAACCCCCCTCCTCCCATCGCTCCATCACTCCGAAGGGCAGGCTTTGGCAAGAGGGGGCCAGACCTACGTTCTTCCCATCCTCTCCCAGTGATTTTGGGGGTGGGCAGAGGGCGCAGCAGGGAGAAACCGAGCAGCGAATTAAAGTTTGGTGATTGTCAGTGTCAGGAGAAGCTAAATAACCCTGTAACTAGTATGAAGGTGAATTCACGGTCTGCTGCACATGGAAAATATGAGTGCTCTGTGAGACGGGGAGAGTGAGCACGGAGTCTGCCTGCCACGGTGGGCAGCCTCCTCTCCAGGGACGTGGGCGGGGAGGCAGGAGGAGGGCCATGCACTCTCCCATCCCTGCCAGGGAGCAGTCACCCAGGAGCCCCAACCAAGTACTGGGGGCGGGCAGCTCAGCTGCTTGACAACCTGCTGGCCCTGCCCCAAGGCCCCAGGTAGACATTTGTAAGCCCCAGCAGTATGAGTTCATGGATACCAGCCCAGGCCCCAGGATGCCAGCCCATCCTCCACAATCCATATGAGTGACTACTCGTGAATCCTTAGTGAGTGTTACTCTGTGCCAGGCTACGTGCTCTGTATGCCCTTATGACAGCTCGATGCAGTAAGTGCTGTTATCATTCCCCCTCTTTATCCCCACTTTTTTATAACCACTTTATTGAGACATAATTCACATACCAAGTGTACAGTTCAGTGGTTTTTAGTATATTCCCAAGGTTGTGCCACCATCACCACTATCTAATTTCAGACTATCTCCATCACCCCAGAAGGAAAGCCCGTACTCATTAGCAGTCACTCCCCATTCTCCCCTACCCTCAGCCCTCGGCAATCACTAATTATTATTGACTGTGATGCTGAGAAAATGGAGGCTCAGAGAGGGTCAGTGACTTGATTGAGGTTGCACAGCTGGCGAGAGATAGAGCTAGGGTTTGAACCCAGGTAGTGGGACTCCAGCGCCCGTGCTCCGTGAGGGACTGCCCGATGTCCTGGCTGCCTACCCCCCACCACGTGCCCTACCAGATGTTTCTAACAGCATGGGCTCAGGCGTGTATGAGCACCATGCAAACACGTAGGCCCAGGTGGCAACACGCATCTCTCTCCCCAGGTATACTTGGGATTCCACATAGAAAAAGTCACATGCCTCAGAAGGACAGCCAACCTCCCCTCTTCCCCAGCCAAGCTCCTGGAAGGGAGGGCTGGCACACGAACTCGCAGCAGCAGGGGAGACCAAGTGGCCAATGAGACCTAGGTGGTTTGGAGCTTTAAGATGAAAAATCCCCATTATCTCCTGTAGCTGATAATTGCAACCGAAATAAAATGCCAACATAACATTCCAGAAAAGGTCCCTGCCCAGGTTGGGGCCACAGGCTGGGCCGTGTCCCTGGGGGCAATGCAACGAGCTCAGTTCCCCGCATCACACTTTCTCTGTTTTTTCTTCTCTCTCTTTCCTTCTGTCTTTTTGTCACTCCTTCTGCTTCTGTCCTGTTTCTTCTCGCCTTTTTTCCTCCTGCCTGCTTCTTTCTTCTTCACATGCCCACTTTCCCACCCCAAAACTTTAAAAAAAAACAAAAAAAAGCTTTTTGTGACCACACTCTTGCACTTGCAAAATTTGGGAATTAATGTGAAACTGTTACTGCCTCTGATAAGAGAGAAATACAAGGATGAGAGACAAAGGGAAAGGTAGAGAATGAGTCTGTTGGATTTGGTTTGGGGTTTTTTCCTCCTTCTTCTCTCTCCCTCCAAAGCGGAGGATCCGGCCGGGCCAGTTTGGATATTTATTAAGAAAAAGCCAAAGATAATTAACTTTTTTGTTTTTGTTTTGTTTGCGGGTGCCTCCCCTGCTGGCACTCCTGACTGCCTGGCAAATTAAACCTGCTCCCTGCTCCCTGGGTGCTGGGCTGCGGGCAGCTTGGCTGCTGGCAGCTCAGCTTCTGGCTGCCCTGAAACTGCCGGGCCCAGCAGCTGCCCACCCAGCCACCCACCTTGGGTTTGAGATCTAAGGTCCCTTTATGCTACCACCGGTGCCACCTCCCCAGGCTCTTCTGACTCCTAGAGCAGGCTTTAGAGTTGGGTAAGTGGCCTGCGGGGGTGGGGGGGGCGGGCGGTGAGAGAGGAGGGGCTACCGTTGGGGTTATGGCCAGCGCTTCCCTAAAAGGAGATGGGGGCGAAAGAGTGAGCTCTCCCGCGGGGCAAGGGTATTCCTTCTGGCCAGTTCAGCCGGTCAGCTTCCCAGAAGAGGGTAAGAACAAGGAATGAGCTGGAAGCACAGGGAGAGGCCAAATTTGGGCCATGTCCATCCCCAGCTCTTCTCTCAGGAGGCTGGTACACAGCCAGGACCCATGGCTCCTGGGAATGCTCTGGAGAAGGCTCGGGGCCACGGAACCCTCCCATGATGTCTGGCCACCCTCAACATGGGGTTCCGTCCTACTCCCACCTCTGACCCAGCCCAGGCCATCTGGGGGCCCGGCTGGGTGGTCAGAGAGCCGGCAACTGAGTAAGAAGCCGGCTGCCTCTGGTCTGCTACCCTGAGGCCAAGCTGTGACCTGGGCCCGAGCCATGTCCACGGGCCAAGAAGGTAGCAGTTATAGACCTCACTCTCCGTGGGGGACAAAGTTGAGGGCATCTCAGGAGCCAGGACAGCCAGTGAGGACGCAGGTCCTCTCCAGGGGCCAGCCCAGCTCCAGCTGCTTGGGGTTGGAGGTGTGCTTTGCCCCTCTGTTAAATTAATATGCCTCAGCCCCTCCCCTGACAGGGCCCTCTCCTCTGCCCCCCTGGCTTCGTCCTCAACCTGGCAAGTAGGCAGCGGTGCGCTGTCCCTCCGGGTAGGGAACCTGCTTTGGAGCCGGGCACAGAGAGTAGGGCATTTTCCGAGGATTTTGCTGGCCCCCCTTTTTTTTCTCTGAAATATAAGGATGTGCAATTTTTTTGGTTTCAATTTAGCATTGGAGAATTTTATAATTTAGTAATTAAAATCTCTGATAGGCTTTAGAAATTGCGGCTAATTGAATTTAATGGGAAGATGATTTTCAATTTTATTTGATTACCGGGACCCCTGGCATCGGTATTTATGGGAAAAAAATGGGAAATGTGCTGTGTGGGCTAAGATGGCATAATTGAATTAGGGATAATCGGATTTCTCCGTCATGAATTTCACTATAATTTTCCTATAATTTTCCATTAGATATCTAGTTTACAAATATTCACAAAGAAATGAAGCTCTTTCGGAATGGAGATTGCTGGCTAACAGGATTACGGGGCTGAGCGTGCGGCCGTGCCAGCCCCTAGACCGCCATAATGCGATCCCTGTATCTGCCTTACACTTAGCCCGAGCCCGGCCTCAGCCCGTCGCTCCGCCACCCACTTTGCTGTGCCTCTCTGCTCTTTGTTTCCTCTTCATCCCCGTTCACCCCCTGCCCCGATACCCACCCATCGGGGGCCCATGACCTCTCGTGCCCTACTGGCAGGCTATCCCATCCCCGTGCCATGGCATCTGGGCTCTGCCCTCCATCCCCACCATCCTTCCCATCCACACTTCGCTCACTCAAGGCTCCCCGTGACCCCTCCCGCCGCCCGCCTGGGGAGTGCACTCACACGCAGGCACACAGACTCCCCCGCAGGTGCGAACATGCTTGCTCACATGCACCCACAGTCGTCTGGCCAAGGCTCCTGTGTCCTGGCCCAGTCGCCTCAGAGGGAACCAGTTTATTGGGATCCCGGGGTGGGGTGCAGGAACAAAAGGAGCTTTGTTCAAGTTTATGTGAAAGTTACAAATTCAAAATGAGAGCAGATAAAGCATGAGATACCTGGTGTGTAAGTAGGCTGGTGAGTGAGAAGGCCCCGGGCTCAGGAGGGAGAGAGAATGAGTGGGCAAACTGGGGATGCGAGGGCGCCGGGAGCCAGTGAGGGAAGGTTGTCCTGGGACAGCTGACAGGTTCCCCTGGACCCGTGTGAGGGGCCTGGTGGGTGGCATTGCTGGGCAGGGCTCCACGTTTTCCCTTGGAGGCGGGGTGTGAGAGGAGGAGCTGGTGGCTCTGGGCCCAGGGCCTGAGACCAGGAGGAATTGTGGCACTGGGCTTTCCATTCCCCGGGCCCGAGGCACAGAAGCTGTGGCCTGGCCTCAGGGTCGAAGAGGTGTTACCATGTCAGGGTTCGCAAGGCAAAATGGGCCACAGGCTCAGAGGTGCCAGGGTCCTGGGCCTTGGTATGAGTACACACACGGAGAGAAAGAGAAATCGGGGGACCCCTCCATGACACGGCCTCAGCCTTCTCAGATGTCAAATCATAACATGCTAAGATGGTCTCATTTTCTGTGCCTCTCAGGAAGGCCCCTCGCTCTTGGGCAGAGCCTCTTAAGCCTGCAGTGGCTGATGGTGGCCATCGTTTTGGCAGAGCTGAGGCTCTCCGGGCAGCTCACGCCTCCCTCTACCACTGGCTGTGCTTGGCGAGCCCCTCTCGCCCGCCCTGCCTGTTCCGCCTTCCTTCCGGCTCTCTCAGTTCTATCCCTTCAGCCATTCCTCTCCAGCCTTTGTCCACCAGAGGCCCCCAGGTTATTGTGCAGCCAATCCTGTTGGCCCTGCGTGAGTGACAGGAAGGCATGCCCTCCCATGCCCTGACCACCATCAGCAGAAGCCCAGAAGGACATTCATAGGGAGCCCGTAGGCTGTGTGGGCCACATATGCAGGGAGCTCCCCATACGTGCACACTTCAGACGCACCCAGAAATCACCCTTCTACCCCTATGTCTTCAGGCTTCCTTCTACATCCCAGTTGCTCAGATGGGGAAGCAGACACTTCAGGATTGGGATTTGGGTTTGACTGACTGCTGTTACAACCCAAAGCTGTAAGCCTTGCTTTGGGGAATCATGGGTGGGAGAACCCAGCGGCATGTGTGTACCCCAGAGCAGTCCTGGACACCGCAGTGCCCTCTCTGAGACCCCACCTGGGGAGAAGCTCATGGTCCTTGCTGCCTGGTTGCCCAGTGACAGCAGTTGTACCAGCCTCTGGGGAGCACAGGGCTTGGTTTGTTTAAGGAGCTCTGCTCCCTTGTTCAGGGTTTTAGGGCTGGGGGACACTCAGAGCTCCTGGGCCTCTCCAGCTACTCGTCCTCCATAGGCATGGGGCAGGTCTGAAGGGTAGAGGGTTGTGTGACAAGCAGGAATGGGGGTTGCCAAGAAGGCAACAGGGAGAGCAGTCGAATGGGGGAGGGATGCTAATCTCCCTGTGAGGCCATTTGGAACTAAAGTGCAATTTAAAAAGTAAATAAGTAAATAAAGGGAGAAGAAAAATAAGGGGAACGTGGGAAAAAGAGTAGATTGTTAACTCCCTGACTTGCCCCAAGGCCTCCCTGGGCCCTTCCCTTTGCAAAATAGAAATATTGCAAAAATAGTCCAGCGCCATTTTGCTGAATGCTGCCCAAAGACCAGAGAAAAGAAAGCCTGGGTTCTGGTCCCCTCCCCTCATTGAAGGCAGTGTGGCCTCCCCTGAAACAGGAGAGGGGAGGAAGGCAGCAGGGGGGCTGCAGAAGGGACAGAGGGAGAGCTGGGGACAGTGAGATCCAGGTACTTCACAAGCAAAACTGCCCACCTTCCTGCTCGCCTACCTGCCTCCTTCCTTGCCCCCCACCCAGTGGGTAACTTAGATGACTAAAATTTAGGGAATCTCAACATATCTGGCTGCAGCAGGGACATCTGGGGACCGAAAGATACACCAAAGTGCTTTCTCTGAGGGGAAAGGAGGGCAAGGAGAGAAGAAGTTGCCCTGGTCCAGCGATGAACTGGCAGACAGGAAATGCGGCGATGTCAGAGGGGCAGGTGGCAGGACGCTGGCTCCTTGGTTGAGGGTTGTCTGTGCCCTGTCTGCCAGGGCCCCGCATGGGAGGTGGCAGAGGCAAGAGGGCCGGTTGGCAGCCCAAGTGACAGCGCGGATCC
The DNA here is from genome assembly GCF_028023285.1 of Balaenoptera ricei. Lineage (NCBI taxonomy): Eukaryota > Metazoa > Chordata > Mammalia > Artiodactyla > Balaenopteridae > Balaenoptera > Balaenoptera ricei. Next base: position 8,193,648 of record NC_082639.1, on the reverse strand, counting down.
GTGGTGGGGGCCCTCGGAGGACAGGCGGCCAAGGCAGGGTGAGGGAGGAAGGAGGTGCCGTCCCCACTGCGGGCCTGGGGGCGGAACTGCGGGGCAGCGGGAGGAGGACGGCCTGGAGAGCAGTGATGTGGCGCGGAGCCGGGGTCCACCCGCAATCGGGGTGGGGGCGGGGGAGCCAGGGCGCATTTAAAGGCGAAGCCAAACCAAAGTGGCGGAGCCCTGGGGGTCCCCGCACTCGTGAGGCCTGCGGCGGGCACGGTGTGCGGAACAGCGCGAGGCCGATGCGAGTGTTCCCCGGGACGCCCAGGCCCAAGGCCCCGGAGTCTTTCCTCCCCAGAGCTAAAAAACACCACCACCAACAGCAACAGGAAGAGATTCAGGGATGGGGAGGAAACAAAACGCCTGGTACCCCAGCACCCAGAGCCCGGGGGGCGCACCAGGGCGCGCGGCTCGGTGGGCGCAACCCCGCGGCGCACACACCTGCGCCAGCCGGCGCGGAAAAGTTTGCTCGGCTGCGCGCGGCGCGAGCCCTCGGCTGGCCGGCGCCGGGGAGTGAGTCCGCGCGCGGCCGCCATCGAGTCGCGCTCGCGGGGCCGGAGCGCCGAGGAGAGCGTGCGAGCGCGCGCCCGCCCGCCGGCGTCCGGCCAGAGTTGGCGCGGGGGCGCGAGCGCGGGCCGCCGGGTCCTCTCGGACCGCCGCGCCCCCCTCCCGCCTCCCCCTCCCTCCCGTCCCCGGGCGCCGAGTCCCCGCCTCCCTCCTCCGAAGTCTAAGGTTTGGGCAGTCGCTGAGCCAATAAGGCGGGCCGCCCGGGCCGGTGCGCTGAGGCCGCGCGCACGAGCGTGAGGGAGCGGGCGCGGGGCGCGGGCGCGCGTGTGAGGAGCGCGCGCGCGGGAGTGAACAGACGGAGGCGCGCGTGAAGGAGCGGGCGCGGGGCGGGCGAGCGCGAGCCCATTCACTCCAGCCTCCCGCGGGCGGGCGCGCGCGCGGGCGGGCCGAGCTCTGCTCTTTCACCTGCCGGGGCGGTGCGGGCCAGGCCGGGAGGAGGCGGTGCCGCGGCCGCCCTGCCAATCACCTCGGCGCCTGGCAGCGCCCCCGGCCGCTCCCGCCCGCCCGCCCGCTCCCTCCTGCCAAACTGTTACCCTGAGTGTTACCGTCAGGAGCAATGACATCAGGGCTTTAAAACAACTTGTTATTCGGGGAGTAATCAGTCGCAATTAGGCATTAATTAAGTATTATGAAAGTTGATTATTTAAGTGAATTCGGCTTTCGACTCTCCGACTATGGTGAGTACGGGAGTGGGGCGGGGGAGGGCAGGGGGCGCCGCCGCGGGGCTCAGACCCTGGCGCGGGGGCGGGGGCGGGGGCGGGGGCGGCGGGAGCGGGGCCGGGCGCGGGCGGGGGCGCCCCTCGGCCTCGGGGGCCGGCCGGGCCCCCCGACCCGGCGCGCGTCTATAAATAGTTTCTCTTTTAGTTTAATAAACTCGAGAGCAGAGAAGAGCTGCTTTGAGTGTGCAGTGCCGGAGCGCCAGAGAGAGAGGGGCGGGAGGGAGAAACTTTCGCTCTCCCTCCGGGTCTCCCTTCTCATTTCTCCCCCAGGCCCGGGGACTTGACCGCCCCTCGATGGGGGGAGGGTGCGGAGAGCGGAGGGGGAGAGCTGGGGTGGGTAGCGGGGGGCACTGCGAGAGACTAAACAGATTTCTTTTCTTTCCTCTTCTTTTTTTGGCGTTCCTCGAAGAGTTTGGGACCAAAGAGAGGAGAATGGATCTTGGTACAGGTACCGGCCGGTGGGAACCAGGGGTGGCTCTTTCACTTTTCTTTCGGTTCTTTTACGGAAGTTATTATTTTTAGCCCAATGAGGTAGCAGCTGAGCGGGGCGGGGTGGGGGGTGGGCTGGTCAGGAGAGGGTCTGGTGCGGGCTGCGCTTCTTGCCTTGGTTTCTGGATTGTGAGGCTTCCGATGATATTATTGTTATTATTTGTTACTTGCTTAGTGACTGTGACTAATTTGATGCTTGTCATTGTGAAAGAACCTAGGGGAGAGGGAGCTGGGGGGCACCCAGAGAGAGGATTTAGGGGGTTTTCGTGGGGTTTTTGTTTTGTGTTCTCCGTGTTTTTTGAACGGCTGCGTGTTTTTTCTGTTTTTTTTTTTTTTTTTTTTTCTTCCCCAGCAAAGATCTCTGTGTGTCTGGCTGTGGGGTGTGTGTTTTTATTTTTTTAGTGGGGGATGGTTTAGTTTTTGAAAGCAGCGTCCTGTTGGGAAAGGCGGTTAGTCTGGTTTCGGGGCGACTCTCTCAAGGTAAAGGAATTTAATTTATGTGGGACAAGGCTGTGTCGGATGATCAAGCTGCTTATTATGGCTAATGAATATTTTTCACCTGAGAATCCGTGGGATGAGGCGGCTGTTATCAGTTCAAAGTGAGGGGCCCAGGACTCTCTCCCATCCCCCTTAGCCCCTACCCTGGGAGAGGGTAGACCAGACAAACTACTGAATTTGGACGTATGGGTTTTGGGGGGCCTAGCATGGCACCTAGGTTAGGGTCCCACGTAGCATAGTGCTGGCCTGGAGCAGAGTTTATCCTGAGATTTTGGTGTTTTATTGGTTTTAATCTAATTGTATTCAACATTTCTCTTCTCTTCCCATCTGAGGTTCCAATCTGAGTCCAGAGTGAGGTTTACTTTACGTTCTTCAGGCTTTCCCTTAGCCCTCTGTACTGAAATGGTATTTTGACCAGGACCCTCATCCTAGGCTGTCTTCTTGCTAAATGTCTTTAAAAGAAGTCAGTGATAAACAGGTTCATAATTCATTGAGATTGATCTCTGAACCCTTCTGTTTCATTTATAGAAGGTGGTATGCGTGGCTGTTAGAGTGGTTGTTTATAACGGCCCAAGTTCATGGCATTGCCCCTTGGGATCCATGGGCTGACATTTGACCTCCTGAAGTCAAAAGGGAGTGGGCAGAGAGGGCAGGAGGCAGCACTAGGGGGCCCAGGATGGGTGACAGGACATGGCAGTGGCTTTGGGAAGGAGGGAAGTGTGTTTGTTGGGGAAGGAATATTAAGACTATGTCCAGCCAGGTGTGATCTTGGAGAATTCGATGTGGAGGTCCTGGGGACCTCTGTGCCCAGGAAGGGTGCAACAACCCCTGCTGGGCAAAGTGGTTAAGGTGTCTAAGGCCACTGCTGCCACCCTGCCCCTCCCTGCCCTTCACTCCCACAGAGAAGCAGCCCCCCCCCCACCTCTAATCAGGTGTCTCATCGCCTCCCTCTCAGGCCCCACCCCCTTTCTTCAGAAATGGGCCCCCCCTCATCCCAGCTAAGAAGCAGACCTTATAGATGGGCCAGTGGTGGTAACGCACCACCCCTACCTGGGGCAGGTGAGCCTCTGCTTGTGGACAGGCACAGGGGACCTAGGCATTACTCGGCTGGAAGTCGGGCCCTCAGCTTCCTCCTTCTAACCCAGATGCCAAGTGGAGCTGGAGTCCATCCTCCTGCCCTATACCCACCTGCTGTCGGGGCACGACTCCAAAGCCCTTCTGTAGGGTGTCCCTGACTGGAGACAGGGCCTCCTGGGCCTGCAGGTGGCAGAACCTCTTGTAGCATCTTTCCCAGCACTTACTTCTCCCAGCCCTCTAGGGACAGGCTCTGGAAACTTTTCCTAGAAGTTAGAAGGGCCCCTGTGGTCAGCTGGTCCCTCCCGTAGCTGGAGCAGGGCCCTCCCAGCAGGACCCAGGCCTGGACTCTGGCCGCTCAGTGAGGGGAGGTCCAGGGTGTCAGAGGTCTGACTGTTTCCTGGAGAAGTCATCTGGTGATACCATCTCAGCCTTTTCTTCGAACTTGAAAGTTTCCCTTAATCTCAGAACTTCAGAAGAAAAGCACTTTTTCCCCTCTTCACAAAAAAAGGGAAGCAGGTGGGAGCTCTGAGATCCCCCTCTGAGCCTGTCTCTGGGCTCACTGCATGCTCATCTTTCCTCAACCTCTGGGATGTACTTCTGCACACAGCCAGGGCCAGGGGCCTCGTTTCTGGCCTGGACTCATTGCTGATGTGATGAGGGGCTCTCTTCTTTTGGGGGACCATAGGCAGCTTCTGCCGAGGGCCTCTCTAGCACAGTACAAGGCTGGAGACACAGGCCCCAAAGGGTTGCTGGCACCAGGGACCCAGTAAGCGTTGGATTGTGGGTTAACATCACTCCAGGTCTAGGTTCTGAAGCACTGCAGCCATAAGTAGTTCAGTGGTGGGAGAACCAGGGCTTCTCAGGAGGGGACAGCAGGACCTCAAGACCCTCAGGGGCCATGTGGACCCCTTTTCTTCCACCATAGTTCAGCCAAGGGCTGGATCAATCTGGACGTCTTTAGCAATAAAAAATGCCGATGTCGTCCTAATTCACCAGGCCCCGAGATGACAGCAAATTTACATTTTTTAATTAAACTAGCAGCCAGTTTTTATGAGAGGGGGTTGGGTTATGCAAATCAAATGGTTGTGTACGGAAGATTAGGAGAGTTTGGGAATAAATTCCACAAATGCTAATAAAAAAAAAAGGAAAGAGAAAGAAAGGGAGGGAGGGAGGAGAGAGAGGAAGAGAGGAGGACATAGTTCCATTAGGCCCTTTTAGAGTGATTTCCCTGGGGGAGGGAGTCAGGAGGGGGAGGGGAGGAGGGAGGAAGCTTTCAGACACAGGTAAATCCATGCTGCAGTTGGGAAGCTCCCCAGCATTAGACCCCGCTAGGCTGATTCCTAGGCCCTGAAAAAAACTGGAGGCCAGGGCGAAAAATGGCTTTGAAACAGCAGTAGAGCTTTGAGAAGGAACTTGCCCTTGATTCTTAAGGATCTGGTTGTAATTGCCCCCGCTCTCGCTAGGGAGGTCTTGAGGAGAGGGGGAGGGGCTGTCCAGGGCTAGAGCTGTCCATCAGAGGATCCAAGGTAGGCTCTGCCAGGTAAAGGGCCAAACAGGCAAGAGAGCAAGTTCAAAGGGCTGACCAGGGACCACAGGGGGAGCCGTGAGGGGCACCACTGCCCACTTGGCACTGTGGCTGTAGCTGTGTTGTCGAGGTGAGTCAGGGGGAGGGATCAGTGCTGCTCACTGCGCCCAGCCTGCTTCTTTTTCCCTGGGATAAGCTCTGCTGGGACTCCAGGCCTGGACCCCCTTGCATTGCATACAGACCACCCCCCCCACCCCCACCCCACATTTATCCTGGCCCCCAGCCTCGGCTGTGGACGAGGCCAGGAATGATGGGGTCAAGGGAGCTGAGACATGTTGGCTTAGTAGCCTGGTTCTTGGAGTGGGCTGTCCACATGCTGGCCACGTGCTTCGCGGACACACAGTCTCGAGGAGGGGAGAGGAAAGGCCACAGGCTTTTTCCAGGCAGTAGCTGACCCCAGAGAGCAAAGAATTTGCCTTCCCCAACCCAAAGTTGCTGCTCTGAGTGTCAGCCCACCTCCAGACTCTCAGGACTGCTGTGAGCCACCGGTTCTAGGCCAGGGCCTTGCCAGGAGTGGAGGCTTCTAGGAACCTTGTTGGCTCTGGTCACACTGGGGCCTGGGAAGGTTCTTGTGCTGTTTCTGGAGGAAGAGAGTCCATGCTGAGTTTGGGCCAGAGCAGGTTGTCCTCAATTTTTCTTCCTCGAGCCTTTACTTGGCCAGGTACACCCACTCAACCAGTCTAAGCTGGGGCCAGTCCCTACGGTCAGGTTGGGCACCGGTTTTGCCACTCTGCTGCAGGGGGTGGGTGCTTCGGTGCCATCTTGGCAGGAAGGAGCAGTCAGAGCCAAGGACAGAATGGGCTGTCTCTGAACTCGCGAGTTTCCTGGTACCATTCAGACAGAGGCTGGCTGTGACGTTTGGAGGGGCGTGAGCATCAGATGACCTTTAAGGTCTCTGGTTCTCCAGCTCCCAACCTGATTTTACTGAGAGGGTTCTGTGGGGCATCTTGGGGGACGGGTTGAGTGGACGAGGTGAGAAGCACACATTTGGACCTTCTCTTTGGAAGAAAGCATTCGAGACAGGTAGCTCTGGATTGTGAAGTGGCCCCTTGAACCAGCCCTGGCACTGGTTATAAGATAATCAGAGCAAAACTCTAGATACAAGGCCTGGAGTAGCCATTCTCCAACAGGAGGCAGAGGCAGTGAGGGCAGGTCTGAAAGATCCCTAGAGGGACCCCACCCCGGGCCCTTTTTCCCTTGGGGATCAGCCAGGGGAACCCATTAACTCTCCTGTCTAAGAAGGGCACTGGGTCCAGTTAGTCAGACCTCTCTGAGGGCTTCGCCATCACTGCTGGTGTTCCCCCATCCCCCAGAGCCAGGGAATCTGGCTGAGTTGCAGCTTGGGTTTTTATGATGGAAAAATAAAATAAATGGAGGCACCTTTGGAGGGCTGAGTCACGGCAGCAGCATCTCCTCATTAAAGCTGCTGCCCCTGGCTCAAGTCCCTGGGCAGAGGATTGGGTGGGACCCAGGAGGCTCTGGGCCCAGGCTCCTCCTCTTCCTGGACCCTGCCAGGTTAGTGATGCGCCTGCCCCCTCCGTCAGCCTCCTCTGCCTGGCCCACCGTTCTCAGAAGAGTCAGGCCATTTCTTTACCCCTGCTCCCCACCCTCACTCCCCCACCCCAGGCCCCAAGGCTTGTCCTTTACACCACCCTCCCTGAGCTGGTTTTTAAACCTCGACCACCCTGGCTGCTACCACGTCTCCTCTCGCTCCTCCTTTTCCTTCTCCTCCTCCTCATCTTCAGGGGGGAAGGAAGTTGCTCTGTAGTAATTACAGCCTGTGGGTCCCCACAGCAAGCAGCAGCTGTTCCGGGGTAGCTGGGCCAGAGTACAGCAGGAAGAGCAAGGAAGGAGCCAGGGAAGAAGAGGAGGAGGAGGGCTGGTGGTCCCAGCGAGCAGAGGAGAGGAGACTGCTTCTCTGGGATTGACTGGAAAACGTGACAGCTTGGTGGTCCAGCGTTCACCCCTCTGGCTGCCTGACCACAGCATAGCATCCTCATACCCCAGACGCATCAGGACATATCGTGCCCTGAAGGGGAGGAAATCCCATGCAAGTAGTGAGGTCTGCAATTCAGTAAGCACTGGGGAGCACCCGCTGTAGGAGCTGCAGAAATGAAGGCCGCCTGGTCCTTCCCAGGTTTCTGGGGTCTGCCTGGTGGAGGGAGACAGGTGCGTTTATCTGTCACACCAGGTGGGAGTGCTGGGGCCGAGAGCCCAGGGAGCTTTGTGAAGGAGTGGCCTTTGAACTTGACAGAGGATGGGAGGTATTGGGACAGATAGAGATAGACAAACGATGTTTCCTGTTATCACCCACACCTTCTAGACTTCCACCAGCCTCTTCTCTCTCTTGCCTTGTCCTCCTCTCCCTCCTCCACCCCACAGCCCACCCACCTCCCCGGCTGCTTCCCATTGTGCAACCACAGTTTTCTGCCTCTTCTGGCCCAGGCCGCCCAGCTCCCTAAAGCCAGACCCTCCTGCCTACCTTCTTGCCCCTCCCCCTTTGCCACCTCACACCCAGTTGGCCCTGGAAAGAGACAAGAGATCAGAGGTTGGCTGGGGACCTGCTGCTCTGAGCATCTGGTTATACCCATGACGTTGGTGTGTCAGGGTGGCACTCGGGCTTCTGTACGCTGCCCCAAGAGACCAAGGCCAGGAACCCTGCTTTCTTCTGCTACTGCTTTTTGTAATGGTGACCATTATTAGAGTTAGCTCTGCGTTCACATCTCCTCCCAGTGCGCGGTACAGGGCTGGTCTCGCGCCTTCCCACTGTTAGTGCTGATGGAATTGATTGACTGATGTGCCTCTTCGCCAACTGCCTCGCCGGCTTCTTAGTGGGGGCAGCAGGAGGCAGGCAGGAAACATTTGGTGATTTCCTTGGGACCTGGGCCTTCGCTCCTCGAGAGCTTTCTACGCCTGGTTTACAGGAAGGAGTGGGGCTGGGATGAGGGATGACATGAAGGGGGAAAGTGGGCATAAGGATGAAGGTAGGCGTGAGTGGTTGATGGGGGGGCCCCATTAGCTGCTAACCGTGACTGGGTTTGGGGGCGGGGGGTCTTGCCGTGGGGTCACACTTGCACACGCAGTCTGCTGCCCTGGAGGGGGCGGGGGCAGTAGCCAGTGGGTGGTCCGGGACTTCCCTCTATCTCCTCCCTGGCCCATCGCCGTGTCCCCGCAGCGGACCTCGCTGTGCCTTGCTCACCCTTTCTAGGTCCTGCTTACAGTCCCAGGACCCCCCCAGCTGGGTAGACGCAGTGCAGGGAGTGAGGCCAGAAGGAAGGGGTGGCCCGTACTAAGGCCCACCCCACGTTGCCAGGGCTTTGGACCTCTGCCCCCTGGCCTGGTGTTTGGGCTGCTCCTGATCGGGCTGTGGGGTCTGTTCTTAGAGCTTCCCACGGGCTGCCTCCTGGGGGCTCTTCTGGACCCACAGTCTTGGCCAGTGCCAAGGGGCCAAGGAGTCCTTCCTGAAGTCAAGAGGGCCCTCTCTTGTAGCCTTCTGACCTGAGGCTTTGTGGGAGCAGGTTGGTCCAGGATGTGGCTTTGGAGCCACACAGACACATTGTATGGCTCCAAAGACCAGGGATTCCCAGAGGAAAGCTTCCCGAGTTGAACCTTGACGTCCGTTGGCCTTTTAGTATAGGGCTTTCTCCGTGAACTAAGGGGCCCCTGGAGGCGGCGGGGATATACTGTGTGAGAGTAGGAGATGCATCGGGTGGGGGACTCCAGCCCAGTGAGAAAACAGGAGGAGGCATCCAGGAAGCCCAGCAGGGAGCGAATTCTAGAACTTTGTGTCACCAGGGAGTGCATCTTCTCCTTGGCATTGCTCTTCACCTCCCTCTAGGCCCGTGCCTTCCTCCTTGCCACCCCTCAGCCAAAGAGCTCAAGGCCCAAGGCCAGCCAGGAGGGCTGCCTGGGAGATAGGGGAGCCTGGGGAGGGATTGACTAGGTGTCCCACTGCCCGGCAGGGGGCACCCCACTGCATCTGCCCCAGTTCCAGGGACGGGGACGTTGGTCCGGGGTCTGGTCCAAGCCTTCTGGCCAAGGGTGAGGGGAGGAGGAGCCTACCCTCCCCACCCCCAGAGGTTCCTTGGCTGAGTTTGTTTTGCCAGGGTGACCTGTTTAATCATCTCATTTTCTGGTGGCCGTTTATTCCTTGTTTCCACGGTTACGGCCCCATTAAGGGGAGAAGCAATAAGGCAGTGAGTCAAACAGGTAATAAAAACATTAAAGCCCATGTGCACAGAGGAAGCGCGGGCGGGTGGGAAGGGGGCTCAGCGAGGTGAGACGGCCCAGAGAGAAGCAGAGGTAAGAGGCCACCCGGCCTCGTCCTCCAGAGGCCACTGAGAGAGCTCCTGGCAGGAGGAAACAGAGGGCCGCTCCCCACACCCCTGCCTCTGCGCCCTTTGGGGGCCAAGACCCAGTACGAGCTTAGAGCCATCCCCAGCCCTTGGTCCCCTGGCAACAGGCTGTATGTTGGGAAGTAAAACAGGAAGGAGAAAAGTGAGAGCCAGAGCGACAAAAGCCTCCCCCAGGACTCTGGCCGCCTGGTTGTGTGACCTGTTCGCAGCCTCACACTGTGCGGGTGGGGGATGTTTTCTGACACTGTTTCCAGCTCTAGAACTTTTTTCTGCCAACTTTATCAGAAAGCATATTTGTGGTGAGTGCTGCTAACAGGGCCAGTCTGGTGAGTAAATATTCCTGGTGTGGACAGCCCTGTGACCTTGAGAGGGAAGAGCATGGCAGGGGGGCCAAGGGCATGGAGGGCGAAGAGGCCAAGTGGCCCCAGTGCTGGGTCGGGGGCCTTCCGAGGACGGGTACGGGGGCCACCAGGGTTAGGTTTGTCCCCAGCAGCACGGGGAGCGACGCTTAGCTCAGGCTGAGCAGGGTGACTCTCCCATCGGGGCTGGGCCTGGAGCCCTTGGTGTTGCTCCCGGGGAGGGCTGGCTGGCAGGTTCTCCTGTGGCTCCGTGGAGAGGCTGCCCTCTCTCCCTCCCTCTCGGAAGTGGAAGCTGAAAGGAAAGTCAGCCTCTGGCCCGGCCCCTCTGAGCCCAGGGCCATGTGCCTCCCTCCCGGCGCCCCCTCCCTGGGAGCCTCCTGAGCGTCCCCGCCCTCGAGGTTGACAAGTGAGCAGACTGGGTCAGCGGGGCTGACCGGAGGGGAGAGGGAGAGGCTGGCCAGGAAAAGCGGGGTCAGGTGGGAGCAGCGGGGCATTTGGGTGCTTGAGCCACCTCCCCTGCCTGGTGGCTCAGAGGATGGCGCCGGCGAGGACCATCTTTCTTTCTCTCTCCGGTGTGTTGATCCTTTGCAAACTTGCAGAGGTCTGTGTTTCCAGTTATTAATTTCAAAGTTGATTTCTGACTGGACAAGGATAGAAGAAGGTCTGGGGAATGGGGGAAACCCCCTGGCTGGGAAGTGTGTCTTGGGAACAGACCTAAATGAGTTAATATTCCGATCAAACAATTAAAAATAGAAAATGCTCCCACGGCACCAGCTGCTGAGGCTTTCAGCAACTGTCCCCGGTAGGTTCATGGGGCAGGTGGTGCTGGAGAGGAGTGTTTTCACAAACAGCAAATAGCAGAGATGACGGTGTGCCCCCCACTTTCCTCCCAGGACCCAGGACAGTTGTTTAGGGGCTCCCGGTTCTCCTTGAACTCCCCTGCGGGGCCAGGAACCAGGGGTCTGTGCAGCTTCAGGGCTGCCCTGCTCCTCTCCAGGGCCCGGCCACAGCGGTGAAGTCATCGCCAGATGCCTGGGTAATTGCTTTAAGAATCTAACTTAAAATAAGATGAAAACTTATATTCCTGGGTAAGGAGTAATTTCCCATCGAATAGTAAATTAATGAAAGGATTATACCAGGGGGCCTGGCCGGGAGGCCGTGCTCATCTGATAAATCCAAGTGGCTTGGACAAAACAGTTCTGGACCAGGGGGCTCCCCTGAACCTCAGGCCAGGCCCTGCTTCCTGGCTCCTCTGGGGCTCCGCCCTGGCCTGCTGAGTTGGGAGGACACGTTCCATGTATGCTCAGGGTCCCCTTCAATGACGGGGACCAGCTTTTCAAATCCCCAAGGGGGGAGGGGCTCCAGTCTGACCTCCCGCCCCACGTGGGCAGTGCACCCAGGAGGTGGAGCGCTTCTCTTGACACCCAAGAAGGAGGGGCTTCGGGAGCAGTTTCCAGCTGTCACTCCATATAGACAGCGATGTAGTGACCACCCGCCCTGGTTTGCCCAGGACTGGAAAGACCCATGTCCCGTGAACCCCCTCAGGCCTGGAGGCAGAAGGATGGGCTTATTGACACAGCCCCTCCCTCAGGGTCCTGGCGAGCCTGAGCACCTGAACTAGAATAGTCTCAGTCTAGGATGGGTTACTTAACAACTGGCGCCACCGAAAACCACCTGGCTCCGGCTCCGTGGGCTGCGTTCAGCCAGGTGCATGTGGACTCGAGCGGGTGTGCACACACACCTCCCCAGGCACGACAGGCCACTGCCTGAAAACCTCTGCTGGGCATAGGAAAGGTCTTGCAGCTGAGGCCCCACTCCTCCCCACCGTGTTAACACTGAGCCCCCTCCCCCCGTAGTGGATGGGGTGCAACGTGCAGAATCATGACGGCAGAAACCCCGTGAGTTTACCCAGTGCCCTCCTTCCAAGAGACTCCAGGCACACCACACCTACTATCCATTTCTTCTCATCGGTTCCCTCGGAGAAAGACACAGGGAGTTGTCCCGTTTCACCAGTGGGGAAACAGGAGGCCCAGAGACACTAAGGGATTTGTTCCCAAGTGCAGGGAGACAGACCCAGAGTAGGGCTTCCCCAAGGACCGTTCCAGTGGCAGCGTGGAGTGGAGGCCACTTTCAGCCCTGGTTATTGACTGTGCTGCCTGGCCCACATCCCCATCTCTGGGCTCCACCTGTATCCCAGCTGTAGCACGTGGACGCATCCCCGGGCCTTCCCTGCGAGGTAAAAGGCAATTGTTGATGCAAATGCGTTTTGAACTTTTTGGAGGAAGCTTCCTCTAAAAGCATTCATTATTGCCTATCTCCTGAGAAAGGGGTGCTCCCGTCTGTTTTCAAGGAAGTATCAAAGGGGAGTTGAAAAACATTCTGACTTGTTTCTATTGAAATGGGAATGGACTGGACAAAGCGTTCTTCAGGAAGAAAGTCTAAATGAACGGGCGTTCTCCTGGGATGCATGTTTGTCAGATATGTTTCTGTGTAAGCATGGATTTTGTTGGAAGGAAAGATCGGGAGACCCTTGCAGCTCAGCTCGCCACTGGCCCTCACTGCTTCTAGAAGTAACGGGGCTACCTCGGGAACCGTACAGGATCAACTTGCTGCTCTGCAGACAGCTGTCCCTGCATGGGGTTTGCGTCTGGGGCTGTGTTGAGTTTGTGTAGGTGTCACCTGAGAGAGGACCCAGCCCTTTGCCTGGTGTTAACCATACCGTGCTTTCAGGGGTGGGGAACAGCCAGGTGTTCTTGGGAAGACACGTGCTGCTTGAGTGGCCTACTCCACCCTCCCACCCCAGAGGGAGGAATTATGGGGCAGTAGGACTGAGAATTCCTAGTCTAAACAACCTAGCAAAGCGTGCTCCGAGAGAGAGCCAAGCCAGAACCACAGATGGTGTGATCCAGGATTGTAAGTGGAAGGATGGTGGCTTTGAATGTTAGATGTTATGTGGCAGTTGCTGTTCAAGCAGACAGATTGGTGAATTCCAGGCTGCAGGGATTCTGAGCAGGCCCTCTTTTATTTATCTTCTCTTCCACCCAGGGTGGGGGCACAGGAGTGGATTAGACAGAATGGACAGGCAGCCCTAGAAAGGCAGGTGGAAGGAGCAGGAGAAAGGTAGTCAGCCTGGCAGCACCCTGGCTCTGGCCACTTGAAACATACCATCCCCGGCCAGAGGTCCTAGCCCCTTGCTAGGACCATATGGGTCCCTTTCCTTGGCCTGCCTGATAGGAAGGGTCACTCTGGGGCTCCTGGGAGACCTTCAGATAGATGGCAAATGGAGCTCCTCCCTTGAGACCCTGAGGCGGGACCAAGAAGGAGATGGGGATGTTTTCTGTTTCCTGGTCCCTTGGGGGCCCAGGGGCAGATTGAGACAGGCTCCTTGCAGGGAAGGTGTTAACAAACAGCAGGTGATTAAACATGACAAGCGGTGACATTTCTGTGCAGGGTTCTCAGTCCCGGCAATGCCAAGAATGAAGCTATAAACCCTGACATTTTGTGTTATGCACTGAGAGGTTTTTAATAGACCTCTCTCCCTCTTACCCAGTCAACTTCTCTTCCCCTCCCTCGCCTCCCCTCACTGTACCTGCTGCTCCCGCAGAAACCTCCTGCCTCCCCATTCAGCCTGGCCTCCTGGAGCCTTCCTGGGCCCTCTGGTTCTGGGTGTCTCTGCAGGTCTCTGGCCTCTCCCTCCACTCGTCCTCAGGGCCCTTTCCCGCGACTGCTGGGCTGGGCATTCACTGCCCTCCAAAGTCTCTCCGTTTTCTTTGATCTATCCTGTTGCCCCATGCCCCCCCCATCCTTCACTCCCTCACCTCCTTTTTTTGGGTCCTGATCTCACAGCCTCACCCTTTGCTGCGGCTGTCCCAGTTGTCTGCAATGGCAGGTGGCTGTCCCCGTGCCCTCTGTGTGTTAACATTTTCAGACGGACTTGATAGCGGGGGAGGGGAGATCGTGGGGCTTGGGATGGGATTTTTCCCCCATCTTTTTTTCAATTTCCTTTTCTCCTTTTTTGGGACAGAGACAGGAGTAGCGGGAGAGAATTGCACTGTACTACAAACAGTTGCTGGATTTATTCAGCAAGGGCCTGGCCGGCAACAGTTGTTCCTCTCCCAGAGAAATGTGGGAACAACTGGGGCCTCTTTTGTTCTCCAGGCAGAGCCCTGCGAAGGGCATTTGGAGGTGAGCCTGAGGCTCAAGAGGGCCAGAGACCCAAGAGAAGGGGTTTCAGACTCAGTCCCACCCAGTCCTACCCTCGCAGATAGGAAAGGTCCTGGAGCTCCACAGGGCTTGGTACAGAAGTCAGGCCACACCCCCAATCCCAGCTCTACCTCTAATGAACTTGAGAAGCACTTAGTTTTCTGTATCCGTTCAGTAAATATTTATTGGGTCAGGCGCTGTGCTAAAACAGTGGTCCTGTCCCGCAGATCTTGCAGTTTAGCGAAATAGAGGGGTCATTAACCAAGTTATTACAGAAGTGCTATCTAATGGAGCAGGGTGTGATGAGAGGGCAGAGGAAGGGGGCCCTGCACTTTGCAGGACTTCCCGGAAGAAGTAAAATTTCAACCAGGACCCCTGAGGGATGCATAGGAGGAAGGGTAGCCGGGTCCAAATCGAAGGAGTGTTTCCTGAGTTGAAGGAGTGAATGGGGCGAGAGGCAGGTGCTCCTGCACCACAGGTGCTGGCTGGCAGGCCAGAGATGGGGGGGAAACCTCACCACCCCACTGTGGCTGTGCCCCTTCGAGCTCTGGGCAGCTGACCTGGAACTTGCTCTGCCAACCACTCTTCTACCTACTCGGCTGTCTGTGCCAGGCATGGTGCATCAGGGGCAGAGCCAGAATTCAGCTCAGCTCCGCCCCAGGGGGAGGGAGAATGACCAGGAAGTCTGTAAGTGCCCCCGAGGCCTGGGGCTGCTCCTGCCTTTCCTGGGCTCCCTAGCCTACTCTGCTGATGACTCACAGAGGAGAGGGCAGGAGAGAGGATGCAGCCCTGCGTGGAGGGAAGAGTGGCTGGAGGAGCAGGAGCCCAGCGGAGCCGCCCCCCTTTCCTTCTGCACCTGCTGGCCTCCCAGGCATAGCCTGGGCCTGGACACCAGGAAGCCTTCCTGGAACTCACAGTTGGCCTCCCCTCTGTGCCCTCAGTGGTGTGGGGAATGCTCTGGAGCTGGTGTGTCTTCCCCATCAGAATCTGAGCTCCCTGATACCTGAAACCGTTCTCTCTGGATCCCTAGGGCCAGCGGGGACCGTGCCCATAAGGTACTTGGGATATATTTGAGAAACTCAACTGACCCAGGAAGAGGAGGACTTGGGTTAAATAACCCTTAGTGCAAGATCCTCAAGGAGCCTGCAGACTGACCGTGGGTCCCTGGTGTCCAGGAAGATTGGCTCCAGGTTCAGGTCCAGGTCCAGCTACCTCACCCAACCCCAGAATCCTTCAGCCATAGCGATGGGGCAGCCCTAAAGCCTGCGCCCTGGAAGGGCCTCCCTGAGAGCTTCCAGAAGTCAGACCCAGGACACCCCACCTCCATGCGGGTCCCCTGAGAGGGAGGACCAGGTTGGCTTCCTGTCCCTGTAGAGGGTCTAGGGCAGGTTTCAGCCCTAAATCCCCTTCCTCACCCCATCCCAGTCCTGCCTTCCTGCCAGAATTGGCCTGAGTCCCACATGCTACCCCTTGTCATCCAATTCCCAGCGTCCAGCCAAGATCCCGTGAAGGGCCCAGAGGCCCAGCCTTTCTTGGCCCTCAGCATCTCAGAGGGAGGGGGCGTGCCGAAAGGGGA